>NW_020664492.1:8478956-8566993 GCF_002925995.2 Terrapene triunguis | reverse complement strand
GGGGGCGGCGCTTTTTTTTGCTGCTTGGGGCAGCAAAAAAGCTAGAGCCGGCCCTGTCTGTCCTAAACCAGATAGAATGAAAAAATGGAGGAAGCCCTTGTGCAGCAGCCACTCCTGAGGGTCTCCTCTCCCACTCCTGTCCCAAGGTCTCCTGTCCTGCAGCTCACAGCCACTTCTGGACCCCATGGATGGCAGGTAGAAGAGGCTTCTGACAATTTCCTGGGCTTCTTTCTGCAGCTCCTGGGCTGGGTGGATAAACCTGTTTGAGTGGTTTTTGGATTAAGATTAAAATAAAATTTTCTTATACACTGAATACATTTTTACCACTTACCTCTTCTAATACACTTCACAGAGCTCCCTTTCCATAACAGTCCCCACCTCGATCCATCTGTCCATATCATTCTCATACACCAGACCCCTTGACAAAGACAATTCTCCTCTGTTCCCCCAGCCAGCTGCCCTTGTCTTCCCACTCACTCACATCCTCTGATGTAACCTCTACTGCAGTAACTTTAATGAAAGTCTCTCTAGACTGTAAGCATCTTTTCATTATATGTATGTACACATAGGTTTTTTTCATCATCTGTTTCCAGTACAATAGGGATGTGATCCTTGATTGGGGACTCCAGGCACTGGTATAGTACAATTTATGATTAATATTAATAATAATACCCTGGTGCCAGATGCTTCATTCTACTGTCGCTACCTTGGACCTGTGCTTTGGTCTTACACGTAGAGGGCTTTCACAAAGTGCCCTGGAATGGATTGTGCACCTCAGAGAAACTACAGGTGCAAGAGTGCAAAATCACAGCATAGGATCAAGGCAGGAGCAAGTAGTGGAAATCGTAGAGATAGGCAGGTTCTGTTATCAACCGTGGGGCATGATTATTTGCAATGAAAGTCCTTTGGATAAAGGTAGGAAGATTTTCATTGTCATCTCTTCAGAACCTTTTAAGGTTAAGCCAATCCTTGTACTGTATACAACTGATGTAACTATTTACTTTTATAATTGGCCACTTTCAAATATTATGGGCTTCCTGTTAGAAACTCAGAACCATTTTAGTTTAGATGCAAGACTTTCAGAAACAGGCCTGAATAAGTGGCTTCATTTTAAAAATTTATCAGCACCCCCAAAAGCTCCCATTAAAGTCAAAAGGAGTTTCTGGGTGCTCAAACCTTTGAAAATCAAGCCATTTACTTATGCGCTTAAATATGGACTTAGGTGCCTCACTGTGGGTTCCTCAGTGCTTTTTGATCTGGGGTAGATCAAAATGCACTAGGGAACTTCTAGCACACAGCAGGGTCCACCAGGACACTTAGTGCATGGCAGATTTGTGCAGGGTAGATTTACGCCCCAGCTCGCCATAAACTAAGTGTTCATGTAGACAAGCTCTTAATAGCATCTAGTACTGAAAAATGTGGGGTATAGTCTTATCTCAATGTCTAGTATTTATGTCAGCAACTCCCTGGCTAAACATTAAGATGAAAGTATACATTTTACCCCTAAATCGTTCAGTGAAGAACATTATTATCATGAAGATATTTTCCTTCTATTATTGTTCTCAGTGAAATGAAGGTTACAAAGCTGCTAAACCATGCCCTTTTTGACATGGGTTACTGTAGAGCAGGGGTGTCATTTGCTATGCGTTGGAGGGGGCAGTTGTCCCCCAAGACCTTGATTTGCCTCCTCCCAGACCAGACGTTTCATAGCTCCTGGCCAGCTGTCACAGTGGTTTCTCCCCTGGGCCTGCAGGGGCCACTGTGGGGTGGGCCAGCCTGGGGCTCCTAATCGCTGCATTGTCAGCACTGCCCCCTCTCTGTCAGCAGTGGCAGCAGCAGCCTAGCTTAAAACTGAGCACAGAGCGAACTAGGCCCCCATATCTGCTCCAGACTGGCCCTCAGTGAGAAACACACACATGCCCTGCCCACCCACCCCCCACGTTGCTCTAGGCAGGACTGGTACACAACTTCCCCATCTCCCTCTGAGATGCAACCAGCCCACAAACCTTCCACAGGCAGCTGCAGCTTCAGAGGCACATATTAAGTGCATTAAAAACTGGCTAACTGATAGGTCTCAACATTTAACTGTAAACAGAGAGTCATTACTGAGTGGATGTGTTTCCCCTGGAGTCCCTCAGGGATCACTTCCTGGCCCTATGCTATTTAATACTTTTATCAATGATCTTGAAGAAAATACAAAATCATCACTGATAAAGTTTGCAGATGACACAAAAATTGGGGGGAGTGATAAATAACAGAGGACAGGTCACTGATTCAGAGTGATCCAGATTGCTCTGAAACAGGGCACAAGCCAACAATATATATTTTTAATATGACTAAATGTAAATGTATACATATAGGAACAAAGGATGTAGGCCATGCTCCCAGGATGGGGGACTCTATCCTGGGAAGCAGTGACTCTGAAAAAATATTTCGGGGTCATGGTAGATAATCAGCTGAACATGAGCTCCTAGTGTGATGCTGTGGCCAAAAGAGCTAATGCAGTTCTTGGATGAATAAACGGGGGGATCTCAAATAGGAGTAGAGAAGGTTTTTTTACCTCCATATTTGGCACTGGTGCATCCGCTGCTGGAATACTGTGTTCAGTTCTTGTGTCCATAATTCAAGAAGGATGGTGATAAATTGGAGAGGGTTCAAAGAAGAGCCAAGAGAATGATTAAAGGATTAGAAAACCTGCCTTATAGTGATAAACTCACAGAGCTCAATCTGTTTAGTTTAAGAAAGAGAAAGTTAAGGGGTGACTTGATTACAGCCTAAGTATCTACATGGGGAACAAATATTTAACCATGGACTCTTCAATCTAGCAGAGAAAGGTATAACATAAGCCAGTTGCTGGAAGTTGAAGCTAGACAAATTCAGACTGGAAATAAGGTGAAAATGCTTAATGGCGAGAGTAATTAACCAGTGGAACAATTTGCCAAGGGTTGTGGTGGATTCTCCATTGATTACATTTTTAAATCAAGACTGAATGGTTTTCTAAAGGATGTGGTCTAGGACTTATTTTAGGGGAGTTCTATGGCCTGTGTTACACAAGAGGTCACAGGCCTTAGACACTGTGACCCTTTGTCTAAGCCATACTGGTAAAAGCACAGTTTTGCTGGTATATATTTTGCCAGCACAGCTATGTCAGTCAGGGATCTCCCCTCCTCACACCCACTTAACTATCTGTCTATAGTGCAGACATGTCCTAAATAAGGACTGCAGCAGCGACACTGGGCACTTGGATCACTTAATAGGTGTGTATTCCTCACCAAAGCTACACATCTTCCTTAGGTATTAATGTAATTATCAAAGAAGGCTGAAATGATTCATCTCTTTTGAAACACCAGAAGAAAAATTAAAAAAAGTTTGTCCAGAGATAAAATATTTAAACAAGACAGACTCCATTATTAAAAAAACCCTCTTAGGTCTATTTAAGATCAATATAAACTGGACTAATTCCTCATAGTAATTGTTAGGATGGTTACTTGAATACTATAGTATTAAATACTCTCTTCTGTAATCAAACTTTAGTTCCTGAATAGCATAGCGGGCTGCACAACTATGTATGGAGAGTAAATGAAAAATAAAAAATATAAATGAAAAAAGTGAGTTAAATAATGGTGATTTCTTAAACTCACAAATCAAATAAATTCATAGCTAAGAGTGCTTCTCCATTCTTAAATCACGTGGCCATGCCCTACATTTTCCCATTCTTTTAATCATTTGAATGAGAAGGAGTCTTGAAACAGTTGGTGATCATTTACACTTGATCAGAAACATGTAGGTATAAAGTGCGTCCTTGACCCTTTTTTCTTACTGTTGAACCTTGTCCAGTGTAAACATTTAATGTTGTTTCAATGAATATTTTAATGTAATGTCATTCCTTTTCATCAGTTGCAGAATTTGAATGGGGTGCTCCCAGTGACAGATGGGTTTTACAGTTCAGTTCAGATAATAAGCCTCTGCATATTCTTCAAATTCAATTTATACCAAATCTCTTTTAATTCTTAGAAAACGTGCAGGATCACAACCACTGTTTAATCAAAACATTGTGTGTTCTAGGATATGCAATATGCTCTGGAAAATAAAGCCTCAGAGTGTGTGAAATTTGAGTTCAATAGCCGTGGGTATTTGCAGAGAGGTTCTAAAAGGTGCTGGGCCCTAGGTTCAAATATGGCTATCTGGATACCAGACCTTAATAACAGCTACTCTCAGACTTTCCTCCTCAAAGACAAGTTGCCAGTGGCAAAGGAGATTCAGGCCTCCCCAATTCTTTACTGTGGTTCTGGAGGCCAGAACTTCATCTGCTGTAAATCAGCATCACTCCATAGATTTCTTCATACATAACTGAGGATCTGGCCCACAAACGTGTGCTGTGATGTATACTCATCCTTTTGGTGCCTACTAATTGGGCTACTAGAGATGTAGTATAGGTCTTTTCAAGCCTAAGATGCTAGGGCTGCTATCACAGCAGGCCACTGAGTATGTCTGGGGTTCTGTGCTAGCAGCAGCAAATGTTGCCATCACAGAACTTCCATAAATATAAAAACATTTCTAAGTTTAATTAGCAATTTTTGCCAGTTGCAAGCCAGAATAACAAGATGGGATTCAAGTTGTATTTACATTAATGCCCTTTAACAATGTTTCACATATGCTAGTTGTTCCTGGAACATCAGAATACAGCTGTCAGGAAATAGTATTAAAATAGAATAACAATAGGTATTTGCTGAGTTCCTATACCATATTATGATTTTTTTTATCCATTGTGGATGGCTCAGTGATACCAGATGGAGGGAAAACAAATCATACAATCATTTATTGTGGGACATTTATGGGTGAGAAATTGACAGCAACAAAGTTTTTGCTTTAAAAATGTGTGCTCTTTGGACCTTATCTTAAGCTGCCATAAATCAGAGCAACACCGATTCACCCCAGCTGAGGCTCTGGTCCTTTTGTCTAATAACTGCTTCTCATACAAGTTATAGAGGAATCGTGGCTTAAATCTGGCTGCTAATCGTGGCTTAAGTCAGGTACTGGCCATTGAGTTGAATTATGAGATGGAAAACAAAGAAGGGGATGTTTGTCTCATAATTTGATTAAAGGCTATGAGCTATATCAGATGATAAAACTCTTCATCATTTCTTTCTGATAGCATTTAGTTGTAATCACTAATATACATACAGAATCAACCATGTCATAGATGTTATGCAGTTCATCCAAAATGAGGTATTTTTCTTATATTCTATTTTAAACTTACCCTGATCAGTTACTTGGAATTATATAACCTAAATTCAGTTGAGAAATGTCCTGTGGTTGCCAGGAATAGTAACACTGCAGGAGGGTTGTGGTGTGTTTCTCTAGAGGATCCCTGAATCTTTCTCAGGAAGGTCATTTTGCTCAGCTTAAAAAAAAAAAGAGAGAGAGAGAAAGATATGTTTATCTGCATTGCAGAGAGGTATAAAATCAGCTGATCACATGGCTTCATCCCCAAGGAGCAAAAGGTACGGCAATAATATGACTGTGTTATGAATACATTGGCTTGGCAATCCTCTATTTCTGAGATGTAACACATGACAATTTTTTTTAAAGCACTCCAAGGGAGCATTAGTTTGTTCTTCTGATTTGAGATTGTCCCATATGCCTAAAAAAAAAAAAGAGAGAGAAAAAAAAGAAGAATGAATATGAATAGTTCATGCATATAAATAGGTCTCAAGTAGCTTACAGTGGCGTGTGTGTGAGAGAGAGAGATCCAGACAGTTTATGTACAATCTGATGAATAAGCTCAACCTTTGCTTGTTTGGGGAGGAGTGGGGAGCACAGGCAATTAGAGAGTTCATCACAAATACTTAAAATAAATTTGAGATGTTGGTTATGACCCATAAAGCACAGGACTTGCCTACCTAAGATAATGTCTCTTTCCCCTTGACATATCGTAAAACCTGTGGTCAGTGGAGGTGCTCAAGCTGGGTCCTCATTAATAGAGAGGGGGCAACCTGCTAGGTGATCTCTGTGAGAGCTTGGGACTTTGGAATTTGCTGCTGCCTTGGACCAGACCAGCCAAACCTAGTGACCTGAGTATTCTCCAAAAGCCATTTATTTGATCAGGTTTTGGGGCAGGTTGAGGTATGTTGTTAGAAGGGCTAAAGGGGCTACTTTGATTTATTGTCTGGCTAAGTTAATTGATTATATATGATGACATTTTGCTGCTGGGTGAACCTGCTTTGCAACTGTAAGTCTAAATAGTTGTTAAGGTGCTTAGAGCTTTTGGTGTGGGCTTTTTAATTGTAATTTAAATCTAAAGAAATTATAACAAAGCCATGATCATGCTTTGACATGTGTGGCATCTTTCAGCTGAGGCTCTCAGAGGACTTTGCAAAGATGGGCAAGTATTGTTATTCCCAGTCTACACATGTGGAAACTGGGATTCAAAGAGATCAAGGCTCAGTCTTTCAATGTACCAAGGGCTAGAGTCTCAAAGGGGATGTAGGTGCCCAACTGCCACTTTAGGCACCTACGTCCTACAATCAAGCACTCCTGGTATTCACAAAACTCCTGCTCAGCTTCTGCCTAAACTTGTAGGTGCCTAAACTCACTTGTCACCAAAGTTTTAGCCGAGTAATAGTACCCTAGGTGTCTATGTTTCTGCCTCTGGGCATGCACACAACTGCCTCACTGTAGGACCTCTGGATGCCAAAGTCCCAGTGCAATGTATGAATAGGAGGAAGATAGGCTTTCCTCTGCCTAACTTCCCTGCGGGGCCTGATCCGGTAGTCATGCTCAGAGTCACTGAGACAGAGAGAGAGCATGAGGATGACTTGGTAACCTAGTGGTTAGAGCACTCACCCAGAACGCGGGAGACCCAGCATCCAGTCACACTGCTTCAGTGATTAGTTAGCAGTGGAACAGCTTCAACAGGAGAGAATGAGGGAGCCCCACATGAGAATACCCCATAGCCCTATGGTTAAGGCACTCACCTGTGAGGTGGCAGATCACTGTTCTAATCCCTTCTCCTCAGGTGGTGGAGGAACTTGACTTGGATGTCTCCTGAAAGCAAGTATCCCAGTATCACCCCCAGTGCCACTCGTTATGGGGATGAATGGTTATGAAAACCAAACCCCAGTTTAAAAAAAAAGTGTCCTCTCGATCCCAAAGAATCAAGCCCCAGACCCAGGTCAATATACAAATCAGATCTTACCCACAAATCACGCTGTTGCCAATCCTTTAGAATCTAAAATCTAAAGATTTATTCATAAAAGGAAAAAGATATCGATGAGAGCTAGAATTGGTTAAATGGAATCAATTACACACAGTAATGGCAAAGTTCTTGGTTCAGGCTTGTAGCAGTGAGAGAATAAACTGCAGGTTTAAATCAAGTCTCTGGAGTACATCCCCAGCTGGGATGGGTCATTCAGTCCTTTGTGTAGAGCTTCCATTTGTAGCAAAGTCCCTCCAGAGGTAAGAAGCAAGATTGAAGACAAGATGGAGATGAGGCATCAGCCTTTTATAGTCTTTTCCAGGTGTAAGAACATCTCTTTGTCCTTACTGTGGACAATTACAGCAAAATGGAGTCTAGAGTCACATGGGCCAGTCCCTGCATACTTTGCTGAGTTGCAAGGCGTATCTGCCTTCTCTCAATGGGTCAATTGTATAGCTGATGGTCCTTAATGGGCCATCAAGCAGGCTAGGCAGAGCTAACACCAACTTGTCTGGGATAGCATAGCATAAGTTTGAAATACAGACAGTATAGAGCCAATATTTGTAACTTAAACTACAAAATTGATACATACATATAGACAGCATAATCATAATCAGCAAACCATAACCTTGTCTTAGACACCTCATTTGACCCCCTTTATACAAGATTTGGTGCCACTACAGGACTTTGGTTGCAACCATGTTCTATATGGTCCAGATTATGTCAATAACGTCACAAGCTCTTCTTCAGGTCTTCAGATTATACACTGAAATAGACAGTATATTTTTTCTTTCCATCATTTTAGCACCCTTGAATTTGTGCTTTATTGCATAATTAGATTTTTAAAGTCTTTTATCATAAATTAGGCAGTTCTCAAAATATTGTAATTTACTCTGTACTTATTAGAAATATTCATCCAAATCATGCCATGAAAGATTTTTGCCTATTATTAGACAAAATAACAGTATTGAAGTTGATTTGAGTTGGCCTTAGCATATGTTCTAAACGCTTATTAAATGTGTATCTGAACAGTATTAGAGATATAAAGATGAGAATTGGTTTGTACATACTATGTACAGATGCACTGACTCAGTTAAGCTGTTCCCTAAAGCATGCAGCTTTTAGTTCTTTTGTTTATAGTATTGGATACAAATATAGTTGGTACTTAAGCACATGCTTAACATGAAGCAGGTGAATAGCCCCATTGACTTCAGTTGGACTACTCACGCGCTGACAGTTATGCATGTGTTTAAGTGCTTTGCTGAATCGGGACAATAATATGCTCCTATTGGGTGCAAGAATTCTCATTACCCAGTATGGCATAAAATTACACAGCTGGTCTCACCTCCTTAGAGTTGCCATACTGAGTTATCAAGATTTTGCAGCATGCTCCCCCTTGCCTAACCTAAGAAACACAGCTATCCAAAGTATTGCTTGGAGATAAAAATTGCAGCTATCTAAACTGCACCTGGTCTGCTGCCTGAAGCACTTCAGACTTAACTGCATCCATTACTGACAATGGATGTTGTTGCACTGTGAAATTTGCACTTTCACTGTGAAAATATTAATTTTCAATTATCACAAAAGTTCAGTGTCCTTGAACAGAGGCAGAGAGGATTATTTGTAAAACAACCACTATTAAATACTGTATACTGTACATCACAAGAAAATTGACTTCTGTGCTTACTCTCTTTTGGCCTGGAGCAAACTAGGTACTTCCAATTGTGTGGCAGTTTCTGGACTTGGTTTATAAGGAGTTCACTTTGAATTTATGAACTAGAAAGACAGTTCCATTTTAGATACTTGATGCCTCTATTGCTGGAATACATTAAATTCTTCACGAGGAAGGCAGAGCCATGAAACCTACAAAAGAGGCAACATGTCATTTGCAAAAAAAATTGTTTCTTTTAAAATCTGGCATTATTGCCAACTGCTAAACAAACAGGAAAGTACATAGGCAATCAGAGAAAACTGAATACAAATTGAAAGTGATGTAAAATAGGTCTCTAGTAAAGAAATTTTACACTGGCCTTAACATTCATACAGCCACCCACAAATCCTGCTTTTATTGGTACATTGGGAGAAGCAGTGATGCTGCCTAATACATCCCCTACAAAAGGACTTCTGCCATCCAGGGTGTCTTGAGCGATGCTTGGGGAACAGAGATTGCTGCTCTTCAGTGTAGAAAGAGTGTGCCTCTGCCTGCTGCCAGCAAGCACTTGCATTTGTACTGGTCAGCTTAGTTCCTTAATTCACAGTCCAGCCCCCAGGGGATGTGGGCGTGTGCTAGTCTGATAGTCCTCCTCTCTGGAGGGATCCTGCCTGTTCATGCACAAGGGGAAGAGGCTTCCTTACTCTTGCCTCCTCCACTTATGTACTGGCACAGCAGAGGGCAGGATACAGCCTGTTAAAGTGTAACTGATTTTCTGAGACTCTACACTGGGCCCTTTTCCATCTAATATACACTGCAAACATGTTTCAATGAAAAAATTTTGACCAACTCTACACAAAGCCCATCTGACTCCTTGGCTCACTCTCCCTTCCTAGGGGCAACATCTGGTCCTTCACCAGTCTTTATAGCAACTGTAAGCAGCTGAAGTGCTTCCCAGAACCTGCATTATCTCCTTTTATATTTCTTGGGTGCCTGAGGTGTAAAACCCCATCACAACCTTGCAGTAAAAAGCTGGACTCTCTTTAAAGCTTGTGATGTAAAGATAATGATCTGCAGGCATTTCTATTGATGCAGGGCCTTGCTAACCTGCAGTGAAGACAAGCCCACAGTCTGATCTCCAACCAGCAGAGTACTTCTGTGGTTCAAGCTGCTGCTGCTGCTTTCGTGTGGCTTAAAAACCGCAATGTTAGATGTCCAAGTCCAGGTTAGCAATCCAACTGATTGCTTCAGGTGACATGGAGTGGATGGCAGAGATACTACTGGGATGTGATGGCTTGGAACGCTAGTTGACCAGGTGTACCATAGTTTGAAGCCCATTTCTGCAGTCACAAATAGGATTGTGTCTCAGTCCCATTTATGAAGGGAGTAGGTGCATCTGTTGTTGGATGTGCAGATGTGGTTCAAAGTGGACCATGTTTTACATAGAAGTGAAAAGCCAGTGGTTACTTTTTGGGGGGTTCTTGATGAGGTGTTTGGCATCCTTCCACCTTGCCCACTTACCAGCTCTGTTGTTTCCAATATTGTGTAAGACAATGATTTCTTTTCCTTCTAATTTTTGTCCATTTGCATTGGGCAGCCATTAACATCCCTTCCTCATTCTTCCCCTTCCTGACTCTGCAACCCCTCCTTTTCTCTCCTACACACATACATTACGGAGGGTAGTGAAATTAACTTCTGTTTTTATTCCTGTCCGTTTTTATACAACAGTATAACTGATTATACTAGCACAGCTCTGAGCATAACTGATATTAGCACAGCTCGGAGCCTATTAATCTTTAATTCTGCTGCAGAGCCAAGAGCCCAGAACAATGATTTTCACTAATAATGTAACACACTGCCATGTCGGATCACTATAAGACTTCAATTTCCTGGGATGTGAAAGAGATATGGCATCATAAACAAGATGTTTTCAGTCTCCATAGGCTGTCAGCTTGCTTAGTTACTTTTGTAAAGAGAACCTCTCAGTGGCCATCAAGACCAGACATGCTGAAAGGAGGTAGAATTAAGGACTTAAGTGTAAGGAAATGGTTGTTCAGGACGGAGGGCTAACTGAAAATTCAAGACCTCTCTCAGACCAAACTGTCATTTTTGTCTCTCTGCTCTCAAGGTGTCCCTTTGGCCTAGGATTTGGGTTTGACTAGATTCCTCTTGTTCCCTCCTTCTCACAAAACTGTGCGCAAGCACGTTGATAAAACTATAGAAATCTAGGACTAGAAGGGACCTTGAGAGGTCATCAAGTCCAGCTCCTGCACTGAGACAAGACAAAGTATACCTAGACCATCCCTGACAGGTGTGTGTCCAATCTATTCTTAAAAATGTCCAGTGACAGGGATTCCATGATCTCTATTGGTAATTTACTCCAGAATTTAAATAGCTGTATTGTTAGAAAGATTCTCCCAGTATATAAACCTAAATCTCCATTGTTGCAAATTAAGCCCATTACTTGTTATCCTACCTTCAGTGAACATAAGAATGCCCATACTGGGTGAGACCAATGGTCCATCTAGACCAGTATCCTGTCTTCCAACAGTGGGCAATGTAAGGTGCTTCAAAGAGAATGAACAGAGCAAGCAATCATCCGGTGGTCCATCCCCTGTCATCCACTCCCAGCTTCTGGCAATCAAATGCTAGGGACAACCAGAGCATGAGGTTGTATCCCTGGCCATCTTGGTTAATAGCTATTGATGGACTAATCCTCCATGAACTTATCTAGTTCTTTTTTTGAACCCCATTATAATTTTGGACTTTATAACATCCCCGGCAATGAGTTCCACAGGTTGACCGTGTGTTGTCTGAAGAAGTACTTCCTTTCATTTGTTTTAAACATGCTGCCTATTAATTTCATTGGGTGACCCCAGATTTTTGTGTTATGTGAAGGAGTAAACAACACTTCCTTATTCAGTTTCTCCACACCATTCACAATTTTATAGACCTTCATCACATCCCCTCTTAGTCGTCTCTTTTCCAAGCTGAAAAAGTCTTTTTAATCTCTCATATGGAAGCTGTTCCATACCCCTATTCATTTTTGTTGCCCTTCTCTGTACCTTTTCCAATACTAATAAATCTTTTTTTGAGATGGGGTAACCAGAACTGCACACAGTATTCAAGGTGTGGGCATACCACAGATTTATATAGTAACATTATGATATTTTCTGTCTTATAGTCTATCCCTTTCCTAATGGTTCCTTACATTCTGTTAGCTTTTTTGATTGCTGCTGCACATTGAGAAGTTGTTTTCAGAGAACTATCCACAATGGCTCCAAGATCTCTTTCTTGAGTGGTAATAGCTAATTTAGACGCCATCATTTTGTATGTATAATTGGGATTATGTTTTCCAATGTGCATTACTTTGCATTTATCAACTTTGAATTTCATCTGCCATTTTATTGCCCCATCACCATGTTTATTGAGATCCATTATAACTCTTCGCAATGTGCTTTGGACTTCACTATCTTGAGTAATTTTGTATCATCGGCAAATTTTGCCACTTCACTATTTATCCCTTTTTTCAGATCATTTATGAATATTTTAAACAGCACAGGTCCCAGTGCAGGCCCCCAGGAAACACCACTATTTACGTCTTTCCATTCTGAAAACTGACCATTTATTCCTACCCAGGGGCGGCTCTATGTATTTTGCCGCCCCAAGCACGGCAGTCAGGCAGCCTTCGGCGGCATGCCTGCGGGAGGTCCGCCAGTCCTGCGCCTTCGGCATACCCCCGCCGAATTGCCGCCAAAACCACGGGACCAGCGGACCTCCCACAGGCATGCTGCCGAAGGCTTCCTGACTGCTGTCCTCATGGTGACCGGCAGGCCGCCCCCCGCGGCTTGCCGCCCCAGGCACACGCTTGATGCGCTGGTGCCTGGAGCTGCCCCTGTTCCTATCCTTTGTTTCCTGTTTTTTAACTAATTACCAATGTATGAGAGGAGCTTTCTTCTTATCCCATGACAGCTTACTTTGCTTAAGAGCCTTTGGTGAGGGACCTTGTCAAAGGCTTTCCGAAAGTCCAAGTACATGAAGAACAGTTGTTCACCATCCTCTTTATAGCTGTCATTAACATATTTGAAGACTGTTATCAGGTTCCCCCCCTTGTCTTCTTTTCTGCAGGCTAAACACGCTCAGTTTTTTTTTTAAACCTGTCCTCATTGGTCAGGTTTTCTAAACGTTTTATCATTTTTTTCTCTGTTCTGGACTGTTTCCAATTGGCCCACATCTTTCCAGAAGTGCAGCTCCCAGATTTGGACACACTGCTCCAGCTGAAGTCTCACAAGTGCCCAGTAGAGCAGGATAATTCCCTCGCGTGTCCTACATACGACACTCCTGTTAATACTACCCAGAGTGAGATTAGCCTTTTTCACAACTGCATCATATTGTTGACTCATATTCAGTTGTGATCCACTATAAGCCCCAGATCCTTTTCAGCAATACTACTACCTAGCCAATATTTTGTAGCTGTGCAGTTGCTTTTTCCTTCCTAACTGAAGTACTTTTCACTTGTCTTTATTGAATTCCATTGTGCTATTTTAGATCAATATCGAAGTATGTATCATAGATAAGATTTTTAAAATGTCATCTACTAGCAAAGTCTATTATAAAGAAATAATTGTGTGTGTGTGTGTGTGTGTGTGTGCACGCATGCATGGAAAGAGAGATGTGCATCGCTGCCTTCTGCAGGATGGAATCAGATCTGCTTAGCTGCTATGGTCTATTCACTCTACCCCTGATGTTGCTAGGTAGTTTCAAGTGGCCACAGAATGCAGTATAATGACAACTGTGAAGCCCTAGGCCCATATCCACCATGGATTTGTTACAATTACATAACAGTATCCACAGATGAAATTTAGAAATCCCAACAACTCTGTAAAATAATTATGATATATTCCAGGAAATTCACATCCTACATCTTTAAACCCTGAAGCTGCTGACTTCTTGGTAAGAGAAACTAATGGATAAATGTTCCCCTGACCCTTTAAAATTGGAAGAAGCATCCTTAAAGCTCTTCATCAATACTTTATCAAGAAGGTATCCAACCCTATTACATTCCTTCGTGGTATCCAACATCTCTTCTTTATGACTGATGCTCTTGAGCTTTTATGCAGTGTTGTTCATAGACGCTGACTTTTATTTTTCCTGGTGTGTGCTCCACCCCCACTCTGCCCCAAGCCCCCACCCCACTCTGCCCCCTTCTCTGAGGCCCTGCCCTTGTTCCTTCCCCACCCTCGCTCTGCCTCTTCCTGCCCCCGCTCCTCCCTCTCCCTCAAGGCCCCAGGCCAGATGCTGAACAGCTGAATGGCGGCCCAGCTGAACGGCGACCGAACCGAACAGCTGTCGCTGCTGGGTGCTGACCACCCCCCTGGTTTTTTTCATGGGTGCTTGAGCCCAGAGCACCCACAGAGTCGGCCCCTATGTCTGATTCTCTCCTCACTTGTAGCAGTGTAAATCAATAGCGACCCCAATGAAATCAGTGTGGAGTTACACTGCTATAAAATTAATGAACCACAGGTAGTTCACCAGCCTGGGAAGCAGTCTAGTGAGTGTCGCTGGGGTTCACCAGTAGATATAAACCCAATCTGACAAGCCAGAGAAGGCATGTCAGACTGGCAGTGCCAGCAGGAATCTGAAACACAGTTCTTGAGTTGAAGAGGATACTAAGCAGAGGTGAGTCTAGATGGCAAAGGCACTGTAGTGTAAACAAGGCCTGCATCAGCCACATTTTTGGACAGTTAATTTCCCTTGTTTCTTGAGGAAGAACTGTTAGTGAGGGGCATGATTGGAGGGCACCTCTGGAAGGAGAATCCTTTAGCTACCAGCTCTGCCCTCCTCCTGGTGCCCACGAACCCCCGGTAGGGCTGGAAGGGCCATGGGAAGAAAGGAGAATGGTAACTGATGGGCTGTGAGGAGCACATCTACCAGCTGGAGGCAGCAAGAGGAATAGCAGGGAGCCCCAGACTTTGTATCTACTTCAGGGAGCTAGCAAAAAGGAAACAGAAAACCACCTCCACAAGAGGCGTACAGTTCTTACCGGTGATACTTTTGCAGTGATGTGCAAGTGAAGACACGTTCTTCCTGTTTACACAACTTTAAGCCTCCGGAGGATATCCCACAACACCTAGGTGACCACTCTGGCCAGCAGCTCTGCTGCGCTGACGCCAGGTAAACAGACGTCTGCCCCTCCCCCTGTAAAGCCCCGGGAACTTTGAAACTCCCCTTCCTGTTTTCTTGGCAAGTGCTCACTTATCGTCTGGCCAGGTGACAATGGCTGCTCCACAGAGCAAATGATCCCCTGCTTGGAGCAATGCTGAGCTACTGGAGTTGATCAGTGTTTGGGGAGAGGAGGCTGTGCAGGAGCCCAGGATGCCCTGCGATCACCTTCACCCCTTCCCACAAGACCTATCCTCAAAATGGAGAGAGCTGCACTGTGGGATAGTTGCCCTCAGTGCGCTGCTCTCATGGCGATGGAAGTGCTGCAAATGTGAACACGATCTGACACCTGTGGAAGTAAGTGGGAACACAAACCAGCGCTTTTCTTTTACCGGTTGCCTATCACCGGTGAAACTGCAAATGTAGACATAGCCTGAGGCTCTCCACATGTTTGTTGTGAAGCACAAAGTTTTGTAGTTTGCCCAAGGCTAAGCTCCCAAGTCCTGATACCCTGCAAATGTTTGTGTCTAGATTAGCACTGAGTTCTGAATGTGCTGCAGGGGAGGGCGGGCACGCATCTGCTTAGTCTGCAGCATTATTAAAGATTTCAGTATCTGTATTTGCTCCTCCATGACTTTAATCATCCACTCAGTAGTGTCCTTAACAAATTCCTGATTTTCTTTTCTGTCCTGCCTTTCGGCTTCCCTCCACTCTTTGCATTCCCTTTTCTGTGCATTGGAGAAGTATGGTACCTCCCGGAACATGTCTTCTTTGCTCCATCTTGGGCACTTTCTTATCTGGGGGAAACGCTCGGCCGGTGTGTGTGGGATGTTCCTGAAGGCCACATCTGCTGAAGCAGAAGGAATGGTGCACAGAAGCATGACTGTTAAATTCATGCACAGCATTGAAACATTTCAGTAAAATACACCTTTTGTAACATAACAATCACTTTTTCACTGACCGTTGGCAAGTACGCATCTCTGTGAACACCCAAAGCATGGTGAGTGTTAGCTGGGTGCGGGGCACTCTACATGGGGAAAATAGCACTCTTCAAGGGTTGTGGTGCAGCTGACTAGGAAAAACAATTCTAAAATTCTCCCACACTTGTCCACAGGCGGGGGAAATGAGGGTACATCTACTACATGCTTGTTGCTTCTGCCCTGATCCCTATGCTGCTCGCTTGTGTAAATCCTTAGACTCTGTTCGCACAATCCTTTCTGCTTTCCGGGACTTCTCAGTTTCTCCTTCATTCCACCCCCTCGGACAGCTTTCAAAATGATAGCTGGACCTACACACAGCTCTGAAAGTCTTCCCTTGCCTGGTACCTCCCTTCCCACCAAGCATCTTTGTGTGTGTGTGTGGGTTGTACAACAAAAGCAAAGTTTTTGAATGGTAACTCATCTTTATTTGTTCCCTACAAATTGAGATAGCAGGCACTACCAATACATACACAGGCAGTTTATTCATGTGCTTACTGGAATGTAACGCCCCAAATGTCACCATTACTTCCTAGGAAAACTACCTGTAATCTAACATTGCAGCACGAATCAGAGAGTGATAAATTACTGGTTCTCATTTTCAAAGTGTTGCCTCAAAGCCCCCTTGATTCGAATTGCCACCCTCTGGGCTCTTCTGATAGCCCTGGTATCTGTCTGCTCAAAATAAGCAGCCAAGCAGTCTTCCTCAACATTCCATCCCCAAGCAAACCTTTCACCCTTAGCTTCACAAAGATTATGCAACATACAACACGCGGCTATGACCATGGGAATATTATCCTCATTGAGGTATAACCTGCCATAAAGGCATCACTGGCACGCTTTTAATCTGCCAAAGGCACATTCCACTGTCATCTGGCACCTACTCAGCCTGTTGTTGAATTGCTCCATACTGCTGTCCAGGTTTCCTGTGTAAGGTTTCATGAGCCATGGCTGTAAAGGTTATGCCGGGTCTCCCAGGATCACTATCGGCATTTCAATATCCCTCACTGTAATCTTCTGGTTTGGAAAGAAAGTTCCCACTTGTAGCTTTCTATACAGGCCAGTGTTCCTGAAGATGCGTGCATCATGCACCTTCCCGGACCACCCCACGTTGATGGCAGTGAAATGCCCACAGTGATCTAAAAGTGCCTGCAACACCATGGAGAAGTACCCCTTCCTATTGATGTACTCCATCACAAGGTGGTCTGGTGCCAAAATTGGAATATGTGTGCCATCTGTCGCCCCTCCACAGTTAGGGAAACCCATTTCTGTAAAGCATCCACTATTTCATGCACATTTCCCAGAGTCATGGTCCTTCGTAGCAGGATGCAATTAATTGCCCTGCACACTTGCATTAACACAGCCCCAACAGTTGACTTCCCAACTCCAAATTGATTTGCGACCGACCAGTAGCACAGTTCCGGGAAGGTGGCTTTCCACATCCGAAAATTCTGTAGCCACTGCTCGTCATCCCACACCTGCATGATGATATGATCCCAGCATTCAGTGCTTGTTTCCCAAGCCCAAAAGCGATGGTCCACCCTCTGCAACTGTTCTGTGAATGCCAAAAGCAATCTAAAGTTGCTCCTATTCATATCACGCAGCATGTCAGGCAACTGGGAGTTGTCTTCAGTTAGGAACTTCGTGATTAACTGCATTGCCATCCACGATGTCTTCATGACAGTTATCAGAGCATAGGAGAGCAGTGCAGGATCCATCCCTTCTCACAAAGATGCTGGGGTGAACAGCAAAGAAGGGCCGTTGAAAAATGCCGCAAAAGAAAGCCGGAAGCCCGTGGAATGCTGGGAAGAAAGCAATGCATCATGGGACATTGAGCCCAGTCCCAAGATGTGCCTTAATCTGCTCTGCCTTCCCACAAGACCTAGCGGCAGAAGGTGTTGAGCTGGACTGTGGGATAGGTACCCACAGTGTACAGCTCATGCTGTTGATGCTAGGGCCCCAAGTGTGGACACGTTCTGCGGACAGACAGAGTGAGAGTGAACATGCAATACCGATTTTTATTATGGGGCTTTTTGAGTGTCAACATAAGTTTTGTTGACAAAACTGTAATGTAAATAAGGCCAGAGACAAGCTTTCGAGCTTACACAGAGCTCTTCTTCAGGCCTGGGAAACTAACTCAAAATGTCACTGCTAAATACAAGGTTTGAACAGATTGTTTAGCATAAGTAGTTAACACATATTTCAAGGGACCATTCAAGGTGAAGTGGTCCATTAACCTGGGGGTTGTTAGTCATAAGTTAGTCATATTCCACATAGTTGTTATTGGTGCATTTAGTGCACTGGATGAGGTATACCACATGTTGTTGTGATAAGATCCATGGATCTTGAAAGGTGTCTTGTGGGCAGGAGGGACTTGATCATTGTAACAGTAGAGATATGTCTGCAGATTCTGCATTTCTTGTTCTGGCATGGTCTGGTGGCACTTTGAGTTGCTATGTCCTGGTCTTTGGGCAGCTTGCTTCTGATGATGAGCTTGGAGAGTTTGGGGGGAGTGTTTGAAGGCCAAAAGAGGGGGTTCAGGAAGGATTTCTTTCAGGATGGGGTCCCCATCGAGTATGATTTGTAGTTGTTTGATGATATACCATTTAGGTTCCAGTGACAACTAGGGGTGTGTGATCAGAGGGGATTTTATTTCTGTATTGAAGCAGAGTCTCTCAGGGTATTTGGATGGCCCATTCCAGGATGCGATCTACTTCCCTGGTAGAGTGTCCTTGTTTGGAAGAGAAGTTTTGAGTGTGATAAAGTGCATATCCTTGTTTTCTCCTCAGAGCATATTCCATGGTATCTGAGTGCCTGGCTGTAGATAACAGATTTTTTGGTGTGTTTGGGGTAGATTTATGAAGGTAGGTGTGTTTGGGATACTGGATTAATGAAGGTAGGTGTAGTGATCTGTGGGTTTTTTTGTATATAGTTGTCTGAGGGGTTCCATTGTTGAAGCTGGTCATGGTGTCCCAGAAGTTGATGCTATTGTAGGTGTGTTCCAGAATGAGTTTAATAGACGGGTGGTGGTTGTTGAAGTTGTGGTTGAAATCTATGACGGAGTTTGTCATCTGTCCAGAGGATGAAAATATCGTCAGTGTATCTCAGGTATATCATTAGTTTCATGGTACATTTGTCCAGAAATTCTGCTTCAAGGTGGCCCTTGAAGAGGTTGGCTTATTAGGGAGCCATCCTAGTAACCAGGGCTGATCCCCATGGTTTGGACAAAGTGTTTGTTGTTGGATGTAAAATTGTTATGGGTGAGGATGAAATGGATGCATTTGGCAATGTGTTTGGGGTGGATATCTGAGGGTTGTACATTGTCTTGTAAATATTTAAGGCAGGCAGAGATACTGTCATTGTGAGGGATGTTGGTGTATAGGGAGTGGTTTGAGGATGGTTTCTATGAGTCCTGGTATTCCTTGAGTAAGAGTGCTGTGGCCAAATGTGATGGGTCTGCCTGAGTTCCCTTGTTTGTGTACCTTAGGAAGTATGTAGAAGGTCCTTGGCGTGGGTTCCTGGGGGATGTGTTTGTAGAGTTTCTCTTGGAGTTGTTTAGGAAAGGATTTGATGATATCTTTAAATTCCTGGGTCAAATGTGGTGTGGGGTCTTCTCTGAGTTCTTTATAATAGATGGTGTCGGAGAATGGTCCCTTGTAATATGTGTTCACTGCTTATGCCAAACAATCTGTTCAAACCTTGTATTTAGCAGGGACACTTTGAGTTCGTTTCCCAGACATGAAGAAGAGCTCTTTGTAAGCTCAAAAGCTTGTCTCTCACACCAACAGAAGTTGGTCCAATAAAAGATATTGCCTGATGCAACTTGTCATTCTTGATCATTCTCTGTCAACCCCTTTTGGAATTTGTGAATCTGTTGTAAACCACAGGAACATTTTGTTTCCACAATAAACACATTATGGTGGTATCTTGAACAAATCCACAGTGATACAGTGTATTGAACATTATGCCAACATACAAGCAAGAGAAAAAAACCGCTTTACTACTAGTTACATAATTTAAATGTTTTGAAACTGTATTCAGACTGGGTCCAAATTTAGCAGACAAAGCAGTTAACCATTCGTATCTGCCATCCCTATCCTCCTATAACTTTGTGACTTCATTCATGTGCATCAATCAAATAGGTCAAGGCCAGAGGCATGTGGGATGATACTAAATCCCACTTAAGATCCATGAGGAACAGCATTAAGTGAAATGTGCCATGTTAGCCTTTTACTTATCAAGACTGATCTTCTCAAAAGTATTGCAGAGTGATGGTGAGAGGGAAGCAGTGTTTCTGAAAGTAAGACAAAACCACCAAATCAAATACAATATTAGAGCAGCAAGTCACAGAAAGAATCAAGTCAGTTGTGACTGGTATGATGGAAGGGATTAATGAAACCCCTTTTTTGGAGTACTTTATTCTTATGCTTCTTCTACTGATAGCAGGTAGATGTTCCTGATGCACTAAAAGTAAATCCTTGTACTAAATGGGCCTTGGCTCTTAAAACTTGGATCTAGCCTCTGTTGTTATAATTTTTGGAAGTTTATGAGCCAGATTATCAACTGCTGAAAATCAGCATAATTCCATTCTGTAAATTAATCAGAGAACTTTTTGATGTTTAAATGTGATAAATTATAACTTAGTAAAATGGCTGCTCTTTTAGTATAAACTACATTCGCTTTGTTTTCTTTTGATGGCAGTTTTAATATTGTTAAAAGTGGTTTTCATCATTATAGACTTTATTGTTACTCTGCTTCAATTATTGTAACCCTTTCCCCCCCTCTAATTAACAGGTTATTTCAGAGTGACAATTTTTAAGTCTTTTTCAGCTACATTTCTATTTGATCAACACTTCAAACACTACACCAGCACTAAACGTTGCCTTAGCTCCCACATCTCTGCCTCATGTCAATGATGAATACACTAGCTGGCCCACTGTCCCCAGTACATGGCTTATTAAAAACATTCTATTACGTATCTGCATGATTCAGTGCATCAGAATATATACAAAGTAGTAGTAGGTAGAGGATAAAGAACCATATAAATCTGGTCTTCTCTGACAGTTGATCTGGACTTGGAGAAAATCTAGGGGAAGAACTTGAAGAAAACATTTGCAGTGGAAAAAAGGTCATAACAGTGGAGGCTATGTTCAAGTTTTAAGAGACAAAGGTAATTTAGTACAAGGATTTATTTTTAGGATTTGTCCTTCACCTTACCAATTAAAGTATTATACTAGAGAAAACTGTATTTAGATCTTTATTAATAAGGAACAAATTATTTTTTAATCCATTCTTTAATGGTGAAATTACCCTGAAGCCTTTGAAATTACATACAGTGACTAATTCTACTTTTGTACTTGCAGGCAAAATTTACAATTTTCTGGATTTTTAGAACTGAACTTTGAATTTTCCAGGGAGTTTCAATGAACTTTGAATTTCAATGAGAGTTGGGCGTTTAACTTCCTTAGGCTCCTTTAAAATCCCAGCCTAAAATATTAACTTCAATTCCATTTTCTGTTGTTGCACAAGGTAAAAAATTCTGCATGCTGCAGATATCTGGATTCTGTGAGACAGAAACCAGGAAGTGTCACTTCGCCAGTATAATGATAAGAAATAATTTATGGTCTTTAAATTAAACCCTTTGTCAAGACACCGAAAGAGAAACACACTTGTTTTTATGTACATTCTTAGGCCTGGTCTACACTAACCCCCCAATTCGCACTAAGGTACGCAACTTCAGCTACGTGAATAACGTAGCTGAAGTCGACATACCTTAGTTCGAACTTACCGCGGTTCAGACGCGGTCCACACGCGGCAGGCAGGCTCCCCCGTCGACTCCGCGGTACTCCTCTCGCCGAGCTGGAGTACTGCAGTCGACGGCGAGCACTTCCGGGATCGATTTATCGCGTCCAGACCAGACGCGATAAATCGAACCCGGAAGTTCGATTGCCAGCCGTCGAACTACCGCGTAAGTATAGACATACCCTCACTCTGACAGCTACTTGAAACTTTTCATGGGTATAGGGGAAACAATATGAAGTGGTGGAGTTTTAAAATGTTTGTGACTTCAGTTAAAACACTGTCACTTAAATATATTCAATTTTGTATAAGCATTGATGAAAGGTTTCTGTTTTGATAACATTGTAGAATACAGGTTAGATCCATGAGGATAGAAGCACACATCTCAATTAGTTCTTTTTTGAAAGCAATAAAAGTGTCTTTAGGGTCATCCATTAAAGATGTCTACAGTGGGTTTTTTAAAATCTTTTTATGGCTCACCTATGACAATGGATCAAATCCTACATGCCTTACTCTAGTGAGTACACCCATTGAACTCAAGTGTACTAATCTAGATTTGACTTTTAGACAGTTAGAAATTCAGGTCATGTGACTTTTCCACAGCAGCCAGATTAATGATTTTTATTATTTGTACAGTATCAACAGTGTGCTAGGTGCTTATGTCTGGGGTCCTAAGGTAACCATCTGTCACTATGATAGCTGTGTCAAAAGCTGATATGGAGAAAACATTTTTAGTGCTTGTTCAGGATTTTTGTTTAACATGGGGCCATGCAACAGAGTCTCCAGTGAACAGCACCTGATTTGGCCTACAGCTGGAAATGCACATGAACTCCACTGATTATTTTTAGGGGATGGGTTTATTTAGGAACCAGTGGTTGTGGTTATTATAATGAAGGCCATATGGTTCATGATCCATTTTCTCTGAGGCTGGTCTAGGGACACCGTGGGCCCAGTCCTGCCATAAATAGTCCCACTGAAGTCAATTATTCACGGAAAGAAGGGGATCAGGATTTGGTCCTATGGTAGTGTTACCTTCTAGATGGTTTCCCTGACCAGTGTAGAGTATACTCTTAATGCCACATTATTTAAAAACTTTATTTTGAGAAAAATCTTGAGTACAGTAATGTGTTACACACTGTTCCTTATTACTTAGGGCTTGTTTCTACCATCCATTAGTAGCTTCAACTCTTTGTGTGGTGCAGATCAGCATGTGTATTGAAAAACTGCCTGACGCTGTTTATACCACTCATTGGAGGGCAGGATGGAATCCTGAGTGACTGACTTGTCTTATAAGTGTCAGAAGATATTAAGACACAAAGACACAGATCCTCAAAGGTATTTAGGAGTTTGAGAATCTGGGCAAATGTCCGTTATTTTGCGCAATTACATAGTCCTGATATCTGTTGAGTTTTCTTTTTTTCTTCTTCTTCTATCAATCTTGTAAAAATGTCTAGCAAAAATGCTGATCTGGTGACTCAGTTTTGTATGTGAATTTCTAGATTGTATATATGTATAGTTTTAAATTAATGTCTAGCTGACTATTTAATCAATAATATTAACAACAAGCATGATTTCCAGTCTCTGTTCCAAGCAAAGTTAAAAGT
Organism: Terrapene triunguis; assembly: GCF_002925995.2. NCBI lineage: Eukaryota > Metazoa > Chordata > Testudines > Emydidae > Terrapene > Terrapene triunguis. The sequence continues at coordinate 8,543,602 of NW_020664492.1, read as the reverse complement.
GATGTCCTTCCATAATTATTAATAAACAAGAAAAGTCATCCAACTGTATCATATGCCATCTTCAGACAATGTTATGCTTCATAACTGTGCTGCAATTTTTTTCCATAGAATGTAAACCCATAGAATAGAAAACCCTGTTTTTATTCGCATCAGATGTCAAGGGGGCTGTCAAAATGCCAGGGTTTATTAGATAACAATGATATTTTTGAGTCCCTATCTATGTTGAATGAACTTCTTGGCTTTTTATTAAATGTCGAAAGAGTCACTTTCATGTTGTACAAATAACCTACTTATTTTTCTTCTTCTTTTGAGGGAGTGATTTGCTTGGACTCAGTGATTGGAGTTTGACAGATGTTCTTAAATACCACCATCATATTTGAAATGTTTGCAATTTGAGTTTAAAATGGCTAATAACTAATGAAATTTGATGCGGGAAGAGGGAAGTAAAATTCTTGGACACAACTGTCATTTTTATTTCTGTGAAAGTGGCAGATGAAGTTACAGGACTGGCTAGCATTGCAGAATCATTGTGCTGTTGCAGATTACAATAATCCTGAGTCCATTAGAGTTCCCATTTCGTAGTCATTTTCATTGTCAGAAAAAGCTTTTATGTGACAAGAAGCTTACTAAGACAAAATCTTACATTATTAAATCATCTAATCCAGTTGTACCGTGTGGGTTTCATGCCCACACTATTTATGCATGTCAGAGATCATGTGTATATTTGAGGAAAAAATTTTTGATGAGCATGTTGATCTGTTTTCATTGATGGATTTATATTTCCTCCTATCCACATTTCCACATAATTTTAATTGTTTGTTTGCATAATCTATATAAGTGAAATTGCTTTCAGGGCTATCTTTAGGATTTTGGATTATTCTTGGGGTGGGGGGTGCATCTACACCAGGGGTAGGCAACCTATGGCACGCGTGCCGAATGCAGCACGTAAGCTGATTTTCAGTGGCACTCACACTGCCCGGGTCCTGGCCACCTGCCTGGAGGGCTCTGCATTTTAATTTAATTTTAAATGAAGCTTCTTAAACATTTTAAAAACCTTATTTATTTTACATACAACAATAGTTTAGTTATATATTTGACTTATAGAAAGAGACCTTCTAAAAACATTAAAATGTATTACTGGCACGCGAAACCTTAAATTAGAGTGAATAAATGAAGACTCGGCACACCACTTCTGAAAGGTTGCCAAACCCTGATCTACACAATCTCCTTTTCTTTACCTCCCCACACACTATGAATCTTAATCTTTCCTTCTCTCTTTTGCCGAACACCCCAAATATTCTTTCACTGATTCAGAAAGGTGGCTTCAATGGGACCAATCACGTGCTTAAAGTTATGCCTGTTTTAAAGTATCTTGCTGAACCAAGACTTTTCTCTCTCCTGCTTAGCATGGTTTGGGAAAGGCCTGGCAGCCAGGACTTTGCCCAGAGTGAGCTAGCAGAGATCATACTAGACACAGCCGCCAGTGGAGCAGGGATCAATGTTCTCAGACAGTAGACCCAACAGGTGAGGAGCTATCTACTAAATTATTGGCTGTTCTGAGAGCAGAGAGATAACGGACACAAATACGCCAAGTGCTTTAAGACAGAGCTAGAGAATGACCTCCCACTCAAGTTTCCCATATTGCACATCCTTTTCTTTTCTAGGAACTAGAAGACCAAGAACTCTGAGTTTAACTTAATTCCACAGTGGCCCCAAATGAACTTGGGGCCCCACCCTTGATCATACATTTCTCAGATTCCATAAACCAGACTTTATCAATGTGCTGTGCTCATAAAACAAAGTGGGTCTGAATCTCCTCTCATAGAGGTGAATTAGGAGTGAATCCATTGAGGTCACTGGTGTAAAAGTGGTACGAGAGGAGGATTGAGGCCAATGTCTATCTGTAAACTCCCGATTTCTGTATTCTGTTTTTTATAGCTCAAGTAAATGGTTTTATGAATGCAAGATATTTGTCTTTGGATTCTATTTAACACTTCCACTTGCAAAATTACTACAGCTGGAGTTGTTAGTGAATTATTTCTTTATTATTCAGAACAGCAGGTGCTGGAACCTTGAACTAGCCTAATCCATGCTTTCTGTGGATTTGATTGGATATTGGCATGCGGTTCAGATGAGATGCTAGTGCGCCAACAAATGTATTTTGTTATATAGTCAGTTATATAGTGCCTTACTATTACTATTTCCATAAATCACTTTTAATCTGGCAGATTTCTGTTGCCATCTGGGTTTGCTCCAACTACAATTTGCATCTTTTGTTGTATGCTGTTCTAAAAAGACATTGGAAGTTGTTGTAGCCTGACCTTGATTGTAAAATAACTGGTGCCCCTAGGGCTATGCTAGAACACTAAAACTGAGGATGATTTATGCATACTGAGAAAGTACTTATTCCTGGATTTAGGTGCTCTGACTAATTTAAAAGCACAAACGAAACAAAACAAATAAAATCTAGCAGTTTATCCCCAATTTAAACAACAAAGTTAACCAGGTATTAGATAGTTGACCTCAGTCCCAAATACATCTCAACTTTCTCCAATAGCTTTGAAACATAGATAGACCTTGCCCTAATTCAGACCTTGCCCAGAGGTAGGCGAGAATTACAAAGTTGAGGGCTCTTTACGGAAAATACCACCAGTGCTCACCCTTTGAAACTGAGGAAGTCTCTAGCTTGACCACCTCTGCTGATTGCTTCTGTGAGAGTATGGCTCAGGGAGAGCAGTGCTCTGTCAAGCAGGCAAGTTTAAGGCCATGTAGGGGTTTTATAGGCTGACATAAACAACTCAGATTTCATCTAGAAGCTCATTGCAGATCATGAAGTGCTGGTGTAATGTGCTCCCATGCAGGGCAGGCTCTAGGTTTTTTGCCGCCCCACGCAAAAAAATTTTTAGCTGCCCCCCCCCACCCCTGGGCTCTCACCCCCACCCCACCCGCACCCCCTGCCGCCCCAGTGCTGGGCTCTCTCCCCCACCCCACCCACACCCCGTGCCGCCCCAGCGCTGGGCTCTCCCCCACCAGTGCTGACTCCACCCGCTCCCCCCTCACCTCCAGCCGGTCTGGCGCTGGCAGGGTCGGGGTAAGCAGCGGGGCTCCTGGGCCGCGCCTCAGCCCAGGGTCCCTCCATCCAGGGCTTCCGCCTCCAGGACCGGCCGGGACCCGAGAGGGCAGAGCCGGGTGACCGCCCTGGCAGGGGGATGAGGAGCCAGGGCAGGGTAGCCCCAGAGGCAGCGGAGCCCCGGAGAGCAGGACGCAGGCCCCGCACGACAGCACCCCGCCCTCTATGGCCCTGCTGCTGCTTCTGGCCGCCATGCCGCAGTCCCTGGGCGGCTCGGGCCGCTTCGCCCAGCCCCAGCTGTGGCCCTCGGGGGGTGGCCGCCCTGCGGCATCTGCAGGCGGCTCCGTGTGCCGCGAGGGGCGGCCCCCAGCCCAAGTGTCCCCCGCTAGGAGCCTGCCTGGCCCAGCCACAAGGTGCGGCGCTGCTCCCCCGCGGCGCGAACCGCAGCGGCCTCAGGGCGCCCCCCGCGCACAACGCGCTGCTACTGCCAGGGCTGGCTCTTGGCTTTTGCTGCCTGAAGAAAAAAAACAAAAGACGGCCAGAATGCCGCCCTTGAAAATGTGCCGCCCCAAGCACATGCTTGGTTTGCTTGTGCCTAGAGCCGGCCCTGCTCCTATGCTCCCAGTGAGACACAGTGCTCCAAAAACCACATACTGCACCAGCTTCCATTTCTGCACAGACTTAAGCTTTCGTTCCATTGCTATAGTCTGATCCTGAGATGACAAAATCCTAGATAATGGGAATGAGTTTCAGCTCCAGAAGAGGTTGCAACCTTCTAACCAAATGTAAGTGGAAAAGAGTTCAGGCCACTGCTTGTATCTCATCATCCAACAGCTTTTGGGGATCTAACAAGGATCCCTACATTGCATATATAAGTGATAACAATGATATTATCTCAACATTGCTTCCAATTGCTGTCTCCAGTTGAGCACCATCACCTAAATCACTGGATTGAGCTTACAGCCAGCTAGTTCTTCTGCCTGTACTGCATAGGAATTGGGTAGTATCCCTTTCCCCATGTTAAAATATCCTCACATCTTCTATGGGTCATCTCAATTATCACTTCAAAGGTTTTTTTCTCTCTCCTGCTGATGATAGCTCATCTCAATTGATTGACCTCTTACAGTTGGTATGGCTACTTCCACCCTTTCATGTTCTCTGTATGTATAAATATCTTCTTTCTGTGTGTTCCATTCTATGCATCCGATGAAGTGGGCTGTAGCCCATGAAAGCTTATGCTCAAATAACAGATAACAGAGTATCAGTGTATATATGTAGCTAGGCTGGCTATGTTTGTATGTAGTTAGTAAACATGGTTAATTAGAACCCAACTCTGTCCATGTGGTTGAAAAGTGGTTGGGGTTAGGTCAGAGTTAGCTAATACATTAACTAAATGTTGTTAAATCTCACTCCCATGCTAAGCTAAACCCAACCTAGCCTTGACCACTTTTGCTAGACAAAACCTAAACTGTGATCATAATGGGGCTTTTACAAAGTAAAATTGTCTTGCAGTATTTCCTAGGATGGGAAAACAACTCCATGCTGCCTCACCTAGAAAGAGTGATTTTTTTTTCCTAGTATGAAAGTCGAAAATTTGATTACATTTTGTATTTAAGGGAGGAGCTTTCTGATGTTTCAGTAAAACTTGTATACAAATTAAGAGCTGAGGATACATTTTTTAAAGTTAAGTTTGTATGCTGGAGAGGCAGCATTTAACGGTTGAGGCAATGTAGCAGTTTAGTGCTTCTGAGATAGAGGTGCAGATGATTATCATGTAGCAGGACCAAAGAATGCACAATAGCAAGATATGGGAGTGGCTGCATCTCAAGCAAACTGCAGATTCTGTGAGGTTCTCATCTGGAATCTTCTTGGTATCCAGAAGGATCAGTTCAGTCTTTTGGTTTTACATAAATTGGGTGAAAATTAAGCTTATCTTGTCCCCAGGGCCTTTAATTTAAAAGTTGTGGGTTGTACAGACCCAAACAAGATGGTGATGTTTTCAAGTTTAAAGTCCGTTCTTACTTTTGTCATAAAACTATATCCTGAGCCTTTTGGGACAATGTGTTCTTGCTAAACTAAAAAAAGAATTATTTCTTACAGGTGTTGTCTCAGAAGCTGAGCAAAGAGAAAGCAGGTAAGTCCATAGTCTTCTGCAAAAGACATTCTGCTACTCACAAGTTATACCCTATTGAAAGTTTCTTGAGAAACAAGATAGACATGTTAAAAGAATATACATCTTGATGGAACATCTGTGGGACTATCTGACGTTTACACTAGACTCGGATTCTGTGTGTTTTTCAGTGCTGTTGTTTTGGACAGGTTTGTACTATTGTCCATGAACATGGTGTATATATTTTCTCTAGCCACTGTTAGGCCATAGGGAAGTTGCAAATTCTGCTACTTTGGATTTACAGCTTGTAAAGTGGTTTCTGAAATAATATGAGAAAATAAAATATTTCTAGAGAGTCAGTGTTAGTGATGTGGAATTTGACAGTATGCCAGAATCTGGCCTCTTTCTTGCCACTATTTAAAGTGTATTTATTTAGCTAGGACTTTGGCAAATCATTTATGGGACATTAAGGAGGGATCACTGTCAGACTGATGTGGCCATTAAGTATTAATGATACCCGCTTATTTGATTAGTACATGGGAAATTATTTCTCTTGTAATTAATTTTATGTGAGGCACCCAAGTTCATCGCAATAGTCATTACACTTGTGGAAATAAATACCTAGAAATCCAAACTCACTCAGTGTGGCTTAAAGAAAGGTTTGGATAAGCATCTGTGTGCACAGAGGTCCTCATTCAGCACGGCACTTAAACATATGCTTAAATCCCATTGACTTCATGAGTCCAATTGATTTCAGTGAGATGTAAGCCTATGCATGAGTGCTTTGCTGAACTAAGTCCAGAGTTCTTTAATATATTGTAACTGAGAACAATGAAGAAATGTAGAAAACGGCAGGTGTTTTCAGAAGTGATATTGGTATTTAATAACAGTAACAGAATTTTGCAAAGAAGCCCAGAGAATGACTTGATGAATCCTTATTGTCACATAACCCTATGTCCGTTAGAACCCTTTTAAAAATCATGAAGTATGGGATTTCTGGGTCTGCACAAATCAGAAAAAAAATTAATTTCCTTTACAGTGCAAAGTACAGTGAATATGCAATGCACGCTGATTAAACATAAAGCAATTGTGGATCTTTGTTTTAATGATTTTGTCTCCATATTACCCTACTTCTCCTCTTTATCTGGCTGGGGGACTGGTTTGAACATGTCCTCTAACCCTGTGATCTCTTCTAGTTTAAATTAGCATCTGCCCCCATTCCTTCTGTTCCCAAATTGCATCTTCTGTCTTTCCAAGGGCTATCTTAACTCTGGTAGAAATAGATGAGGGAATCATTTTTACAGCCAATGTCACCGGTTCAACGGATCAGCTGGCAAAGGTGCTGATTTAGCACAATGGTTGGAATCTGGCCTAGAAAACAGAGGTCTTAATTGGCAGTTCTGAGCCCATCTACTTTACCATTGTGTCAATGAAATGTGATGGTTGTTAATTATAGTATAGTTCTATTATGTTTCCGTGCACATTAACTTTATCTACTGGATCAGTTGTATTTTTGAGTAAACAATGTCAATACTTACCTATGAAAAATAAGTCTACTTTATTCTAAAGGTGAACAGCTTCCATCAGATGCTGGTATTGATTTAGTAATGAAATATTTTCTTCAGTTCTTTATTGAAATATCTACTTGAATCAAAATCTATATGTTGCACTGAAGACTGGAATCTTAAAGGATTTACAAGCATGTGAATTTTAAACAAAATGGAGTATTTAAACAGCATTTCCAGTATTTTGACTATGATAAATTTCTTAATTGCTTTTCTTTTACGATAATATATCCTTTGTCTCTGCAAGAGAAATAAGATTTATCACACATCTTGCAGTCGGGGAATGCTTGCTGCAAATTGGAAACCAATAGGCTTTGCTACAAGTGATTGCATGACATAATTTGCTCACTGAAGTTTAACCATGGCATGTTCTTGTGTAATAGAGCTGGTCAGGAAATTTTCAGTGAAACAATTTTTCATCCAAAAATTGCAATTAATCAAAACCAAAACTTTTGACAGAAGATCTGTTTTGACAAATTTCCCATTTTAATTTTTTTTTGGAAAAAATTTATATATAATTGAAATATCATGTTTTGATATTTTCAAAAGGAAAAGTGTTGTTGACTTTGGTTTGAAATGTAAGTTACATTATAGTAAAACAAAATGTAAAAAGTCAAAATCAAAATGAAACATTTTGAAATGACTGAAACAAAGCATTTCAATTGACCTGAGCTGAAGTTTTTTTTCAAATGTTTTAGTTCACAAAAATTGTCAAGATTTTGACATTTTGTCCCAATTCAGGATGGGAAAAAATGTTGAAATCTGAGAAATTCTGTCCAGATGGGAAACCGGTTTCCTACCCTGCTCTGTTATGTACTGCAATACAGTATTCTTTGTTTGATATGCATCTTATTAAAACACAAACACTGGAGTTTCCCTACCATTGTAAGTTTCCTTATCATTATCCATTATAGGCAATACTTTGTTGTTGTTGTTTTTTAAAGCGGAATATTTTTAAAGGCAAACAGAATTTGAAAAAACCTATATTAATGCAATATCAAGGTTGTGAATTTAAGCACAATAAAATCAGGAATTTAAGATTTGTGTTGCAAAATTAACTTGCCCATAATGGGCACACTACATATTAAGGTGTATCTTTAGCAGATGAAATAGAAAACAAGAGGTAGGAATAAATGGTCAGTTTTTACAGTGGAGTGATGTAGCGGGATCCCCCAGGGATCTGTACTGGGACCAGTGCTGTTCAACATATTAATAAATGATCTGGAAAAAGGAGTAAACAGTGAGGTGGCAAAGTTTGCAGATGATACATAATTATTGAAGATAGTGAAGTCCAAGCTGACTGCAAAGCGATACAAAGGGATCTTACAAAACTGGTTGACTGGGCAACAAAATGGCAGATGAAATTCAGTGTTGATAAATGCAAACTAATGCACATTGGCAAACATAAATCCTAACTATACATACAAAACAATCGGGACCAAATTAGCTGTTACCCTCAAGAAAGAGATCTTGGAGTCATTGTGGATAGTTCTCTGAAAACATCTGCTCAATATCAATGTCAAAAAAGCTAACAGAATGTAAGGAACCCTTAGGAAAGGGATAGATAATAATAATAAAAAAAATCATAATGCCACTATATAAATCATTGGTATTCCCATGCCTTGAATATTGCATGCAGTTCTGATCATCCCATCTCAAAAAAGACATGTTAGAAAACTACAGAGAAGGGCAACAAAAATGATTAGGGGTATGGAACAGCTTCCATATGAAGAGAGATTTAAAAAGACTGGGACAGTTCAGCTTAGAAAAAAGATGACTAAGGGGAGATATGATCGGTTTATGAAATCATGAATGGTGTGGAAAAAGTGAGTAAGAAAGTTTTTTTTACCCCTTCACATCACATACATACCAGGGTCACCAATGAAATTAATAGGTGTCAGGTTTAAAACAAACAAAAGGAAGTACTTCTTCATTGTCAACCCATGGAACTTGTTGCCAGAGGATGTTGTGAAGGCCAGAAGTATAACTGGGCTCAAAAAAGAATTAGATAAGTTCATGGAGGATAGGTCCATCAATGACTATTAGACACGATGATCAGAGATGCAACCCCATGCTGTGGGTGTCCCTAACCCTCTGAAGCCAGGAGGTAGGACGGGATGACAGGATAGATCACTCAATAATTGCCCTGTTCTGTTCATTCCCTCTAAAGCATCTGGCACTGGCCACTGTCAGAAGACAGGATAATGCATTAGATGGACCATTGGTGTGGCCATTCTTATGTTCTTATGAAATAGTCTTCAAAAATACCAAACAGCTATGTGCAATCAGCCACTTAATTTTGCATTTCCTGACTGTTTTGTGTTTAACTTCAAAATCTTAAAGATGCAATAATGTAATTTGTGCATTCAATTTATTTAGTGTGTTAAAGCTCTCTTAATAAAAGAAGAACAAAAGCAGAGAAGAAAGTCCCCAAACTTCACCTCTCATGCTTTATTTCTCTGCACTCCTCTCTCCCTCCTTGACATTCCTCCTTATTCTTTTTCCTTGGTCACCACTTCCACATTCCTCTCCTTTTCCCTTTGTCCTTTCTTTCTCTTTTCTTGGCCCTTTCCTCTTTATAGATTCCTTCCCTCTTCTTTCAACTTCAGTGTCCCACCCTCTATTTTCTCTCCCTCTAGGGTTGTCATGGCCTAAAGAATGAATTCCAGGTAATGCTAGAATTGCTCAGGGGTTCATCATCTTCCTCCTCACCTACTATGAAGCTACCAGTTGTTTACAGGGAGTCCTCACTTCCAGCCTTGAATAAGGAAGGAGCTAGTGATCAGCGACAATGCTACTAGAATACTGGACAGTAGGAGTTTCGAGCCTCTTTCCCTGTCATTGGTTGGCACCAGTGTTCCTCTGGTCAGGTCAGGGGCATACATATGTTGTTTTCCCTGGCCTCTAGTAATATCTCCGCAAAACCACATTTCTCTGTGAGGGGAAAATACTTTTCTTTTACTGTTTTTCTTTCTTTTCTTTTGCATTTTTTTAGCTTTTAAAAATAAATAAAGGATGTTTGGGATGCCATTTCCTGTAGTTTCAGAGTGAGTTCTTCACAATATGTTTATCAGAATACTTAAAATGTTTTCTAAGAAAAGCTGCAACTGCACAGAGTCACTTGGGCCCTCCGGGAAACCTTTTGGGGCATACCAGCATTGTTAGAAATGTAGTGACATGTTCAACCCTCAAGAATATGACAATATTTTTGAGTATGAATATTGTAAATAACATTCTGCACATTAAAGATGATGTACATTAGGAGAAAATATTAAACACTGGCAAGAGGTGAGTTAGTAAAGGGATGACTTGGTATTCCTGTTCTACTTTCTGATTTATTTCCCTGATACTGTATGCTGTGCTATAAGAGTTACCATTTCTAAACAACAAATCTAAACTTTTGAACCAAACCCGTCACAATGATTTTCAAATAATTTAAACTGTAAATTAGAGGATACTCATTTCCAAAGGAGAAGATGAGTTTTCTCCAGGTTTGGAGTTCACATTTCTGTACAGTTGTTAGTGCATGTTCCTATACCACAGTTAGCTACAATAATTAAACTTGCGTTTGCAGCCCCGGCAGCTTTTAATCATTTAGTAAAGTACTGTGGCCAAAATGTTCAAACTTACCATACTTAGGCACCCAAGTAAGGGCCCAGATTGTCAGAGGTATTGAGTAACTGCCACTCCCATTGACTAATAGGAGATCAGCACTCCTGAAAAACCAGGCCACTTATTATTATAATTTTGTGGCGCTAAATTAATGACTTCTTATTAAAAGTTGTAACCATGCTACAAATGTTGTATGATGAGAAAATCAGTTGCTTCCTGAAATCTTCTGTCAACCGTATTGTTGCTGTCATTTTATAGGGGAGCTGCTTGTCTGCCCTGCTGGGATATAATTACCGTAATAAAATAGCCAATAATAACAAAAGAGAAAATATATTATGGGGAGAAAAATTAATATCCATTTTGACAGACCCATCATTATTCCATACGGTAGCAAATTGCACTTTGATTGTTCTTAACAGTACTTCTTAAGAAAACTATTTATAACTGAGGTTTTGAGTAGTGTTGAATGCTGCTTAAGAAGAGTGACATAAATAATAGTTTGTAATCCACTAGTAAATGCCCCTCTAGTAAACGCCATGTAGAAGATGATGTTCTTCTAACTCAAGTACAAGAGGTCTGTGCTGGGGAAATCAAAGGTCCTGGGTAGAGTTCTCCAGAGAGAGGTAATTCCATTTCACAGAGGATTCTAATATTTTGAAATTTCATTTGATTCTGATTCAGAACAAAAGCCTCAAATTTTGAAATTCTCTACAAAACACAAAGTTCTTGGGTCTTGGACTCAGACGGTCAGCATGGTGAGCTGCCCCAGAACTGGAACCCCAGGAAACTCTGAGGTCCCTAGCACCAGTGCAGTTTGCATTATTATTACTTACCGTTTTCAGTATAGCAGTGCCTAAGGGGCTCAGCCAAAGATCAGGGCCCTGCTACGCTAGGCACTGTAGAAACATTTATCGAAAAGACAGTCCCTGTCCTAAAGAACTTAAAGTGCAGGTTAAAAAAAAAAAGTAAAATATTTTCTTAAATAATTAGCAATTACTTTTTCAGAGTTTGAAAAAGTGTGTGGGTGAGGGGGAGGATTGGGGTGACAATGGGGGCTAATTTAGCTACAACAAGTCAGGAAAAAGATTTTGGAGTCATCGTGGATAGTTCTCTGAAAATGTCCACGCAGTGTGCAGAGGCGGTCAAAAAAGCAAACAGGATGTTAGGAATCATTAAAAAGGGGATAGAGAATAAGACTGAGAATATATTATTGCCCTTATATAAATCGATGGTACGCCCTCATCTCGAATACTGCGTACAGATGTGGTCTCCTCATCTCAAAAAAGATATACTGGCACTAGAAAAGGTTCAGAAAAGGGCAACTAAAATGATTAAGGGTTTGGAACGGGTCCCATATGAGGAGAGATTAAAGAGGCTAGGACTCTTCAGCTTGGAAAAGAGGAGACTAAGGGGGGATATGATAGAGGTATATAAAATCATGAGTGATGTGGAGAAAGTGGATAAGGAAAAGTTATTTACTTATTCCCATCATACAAGAACTAGGGGTCATCAAATGAAATTAATAGGCAGCAGGTTTGAAACAAATAAAAGGAAGTTCTTCTTCACGCAGCGCACAGTCAACTTGTGGAACTCCTTACCTGAGGAGGTTGTGAAGGCTAGGACTATAACAGCATTTAAAAGAGAACTGGATAAATTCATGGTGGTTAAGTTCATTAATGGCTATTAGCCAGGACGGGTAAGGAATGGTGTCCCTAGCCTCTGTCTGTCAGAGGGTGGAGATGGATGGCAGGAGAGAGATCACTTGATCATTGCCCGTTAGGTTCACTCCCTCTGGGGCACCTGGCATTGGCCACTGTCGGTAGACAGGATACTGGGCTAGATGGACCTTTGGTCTGACCCGGTACGGCCTTTCTTATGTTCTTATGTAACAAACCTCAGCAACAAAACTGGTGCCATGCCCAGTAATGTTCATATCCCCTGGATCTGTCTATGAGCCAGTGTAACCCACACACCTCCTGGGTGTGGTGTTTTGTCCCTCTAGTGGCACCGAGACCACTTAGGGATTAATGAGTCTTCTCTACAGCCTTAGATAAGGGCCAGTAGGCTTTTAGCTCATGCAGTAGAGGCTCATGCACTAAGCTTCAGAGGTCCCAGGATCAATCCTGCCCGCTGGCGACCGGGGTCTGTTGGTGTTACACCAGTATTTGCTGTGCTAGATATAATGTACTTATATCATTTAATTTTTCAAGGCATAAGGTCCCTCTCCATACACTAGGTCTAAACTAAAATAGTCTCCTCCAAAACAGCCCTGCTCTAACACCACTAAAGGCAATCCATTCCCTTATCAGAGGTCCAGGATGAAAAAGATGTGGCTCTTGCCTTTAGAAATGCTGAGTATAGAGACCTGTGTGGTATGAGCTAGAGATCATAGCAGAAAGAAAAAGGAAAGGGTGGAATCACTTGAAAGAAATTTTCAAAGGAACAGGCAGCCTACTGAAATCCCTGTGACTTTGTTCCGACCTTCCTGACTGCATCTGTGTTACTCCTCTGGGCAAGTCAGAGCACCTGTTTTGTGGAGGATAATCACGTATAGATGTGTGTGTCTGAGTGAAGGAGAGGGATGCTTCTCGTCCCCAGCCAAAGCATAATCATCACTGGATGAAACTAAGCAAGCTAATTTCTCCCAGTATATCTCCTAGCAGCGATTATTCTACTCAGTTGAGCATTTTGGTTCCTTAATGTATTTTAAAGTTATCACTAAACAGCACAAGACAACAGTTAACTCGAAGCACTCTAGACTGTGGATAAAGAAAGTGAGTTTACTCTACTGACAAAATAATGAAGTCATCTTAAGAGCTGACAGATCTCCTATTTTAACGATGTCTGAAAAACTAAATATAGCAGCATATAGTCATATTTGCTGATGCGCGGTAATGTAGTCTCTAGCAGCAAGGAACTGGCAGAGGGAAGATGGTGCACTGCAGTAATACAATGAAATCCTTACATGACCTTGGCCATTTGTGAGATGCTCTGTGGATAGACGTGTGCCCTTGACTGATACATTACGAGATATGAAGAGAAGCAGATGTGGCCTTACGGCTTTAACAAATGGCCTGATCCTGCTTTTCCAGGCAAAACTCCTCATTGACTTCCAGGATAACGCTCACTGAAGAAACTGAGACCATATGGCATATCAGCAGCTATATATGTCATGCTGTAAAAGGGACCTGCTGCAAAAAATGGGCCTTATTCTGGGAGGTACTGAGCACCTGCAAGTCTTATCGGCCCTTAGTGGAAACTGCAGATGCTTGGCTCATCTCAAGATCAGGCCTATTCTTTTCATCAGGTCATTCTGACTACATTCACCTTGCGCCTTTTCAGTGGTACAAAGCTTCATGCTTACCGAATATGCTGTGGCTTTACTGCAGTCCCTGCGCCAGGGGCACAACATAGCTGCACTGCCCCAAGGGCAGACCAGGAATAAGACGGTGACTCAGAGCCACAATCTATTCTGCGATTTCCCCCTCACTCCAGTTGGGGGAACAAGCCCTATACCTGGTGCAGATTACTTTTCCTGCCTGGCTGGTGTGCTGGGGGGGTGGAGCCAAGGCTCTGCCCACTGCCCATCCACTCACCTGTACAGGAGAGAGAGTAGCAGCCCCCGTAGACTTCTTACCTCTCCATGCTATAACGCATAATACAGGTACTCCCACCCCTTACTGCCCTGCACAGGAGGGTATCTAGGGTCAGCATCTGGCCCTCAGTTATTTGTGAGAAAAAACATTCTACCAGCACATTTATAGAGCTCAGGATGGGGATACTGTGTGTGTTCTGTAACCAGAACCAACGCCGAGTTCAGACCCCACTAGCGCTGGGTGACATTGCTCACACAAATAGTTTATTCAAGGAAAAATGCAGTTTTATTATAAATAAACAACCACATCATCATCATCATAAAAAAGGGAGTAAAAACACCCCCAAACAAAATAAAATGAAAAACTGGGAGGGGGTGTATTTCAGCTGGAACAAAATGTTTTGTTTGACCCAAAATGAAATTTTTTTGGTTGTTCATTTTGGTGAGAAAATCTGAAAAGTTTCCACTTAGGGTCAACCTGGAACAAAAAATCAATTATTTGTTCAGCTTTGCTCCCCACCTGTGATGGGGTGTATAAACCCCACACCAGTCAGATGGGGGGTTAATGACCCACTCGGGGCATGAGCACCCCAACCCCATCACAACTGCAAGGCATGGAGCCTGGCAGGAAGATGTAAAAGGCAGAAGTCCAGCTGCAGAGCTGGGAGGAGAGCAGACCTTCAGCCCTCGGCTCCTGGAGAGGAGCTCAGCTGAGAGCAGCGACTGCTCGTATGACTGCTGCCTTTTGGAGCCCCCTTAAGGGAGATGGGCCTCATGCTGAATAACGCGTGCTTTAGAACTGTTACCAGTGACTCACCTGTAGGTGCCAAACAGGGCTATGGCCTGCTGGAGAATCCTTGAAGGAGAGGAGTGCTGCTGTGGGCTTGTGGCCGTTTTCTTTTGGACCTTCGAGAACTCCAAAGGCGCAGACTCCCATGGCACTCTCCAGTGGGCTGAGTCTCCTGCAACCAGACCATGATGTGGGCTGCCCAGAGGTCGAAGACCAAAGGCCAGGTGAGCGCACAGCAGTGTAGTCAAGTGGGAACACGTCCGAGTGCTGGGCCGGTACTATTAAGCACCAGCAATATTGTCGTTGAGCCAGAAGGGAGCCTGGTCCCCCTACCCTGTAGTTCCCAAGCCGCCCTGGGTGCTGAAGGGACGCACTCACCCATGATGAGCTGCATGTTGTGGGCTCAGCCCTGCTTTGCTCCACAAAGCTTCAGAGCTAGTAGCGGGGCCCAGCACAGTCAGCATAGGTACATGGCAATCCCACCTCATCCAGGGCACTAGGCCCTTCTAAGCAGGGCAGGGGCTCAGCAGATCCTTCCCGTAGGGGCAGCAGCCAGCAAGGGGGAGTCACTTGCCAACTCTGGCTCTTCCTCTGACCAGATCACATGAGCCGCCACATCAGGGCAACTCAGCTCTGGGGCTGACTGTGTGTGGGGGGGTCCGTGCACCCTGGAGCGGGCAGAAATAGGTGTGGGTCAGTCCATTGGGGATCGCATTAGAGTCAGAGACTAAAGGCTGCTGAGGCCGCAGCTTGTTACCGAGCATTGGACTGGGATGGCAGGGCAAGCTGCAGTGAAGAGGTTGGCAGGAAATCTTTTTGGGAGGGACACAAGCGCTAACCCTAGAGCAGTCAGGATAGGCAGCCAGAGCTTTCCAAAGCTCCTGGGACAGCTTTCATTTTGTTTCCCTCTGATCCACATGGGTTTGGTGGCTCACCTCCTGTAAGTGTGTGTGTGTGTGTGTGTGTAATTTTTTTTTTTAATCAGACACCTAGTTATTTCAGACAACCTACCTGTCTGCAGACATGCCCAGTTTAGCCAAGGATTACTGTACTAGAAGTTCAGTATACAAATCAAAGAACAAAATTTCTTGTTTAAGAAAATCAATATTGTAATGGTGTACAGATTTAGGACTACACCACTGGAGTGTAGGGCCCTCTCCTGCCCCTAGGGGGCACCCTAGGAGGTGTACCCTATGACATCACCCCAGTGACCTCTCTGCTCATCCAAATAAGCCTGTGCAAAATTCTGCTCTTGTTGATGTACTGGACTGAGGCCAAAATACAGTCCATTGACTCTTAAAAAACAAAATGGAAACCGCTGAAGAATGTGGTATCCTAGGATATTGCAGTTAATGGAAAAAAGATGGAGCAGGTTATAAACATGAATTTTTATTGTCTCAATTTTAATTTGGGAATTGTTCTTGTTTCTATGGAAGAACACAAAATAACCTGATCAAGTAGTTTATGATGGAATACTTTAAATATTACTTAAGATACAAAACCTTCTCCAGCAGTAAAACAGTAAAATTTCAGTATGTCCTACTTACCTACTAAAACTCAGTGTCTTAGCAAACGACTGTCTCCTTTTCACTAAGCTGAAAATAAATTATAACCATAGTTCATTTCTATAGATCAGTCAGCACATTTTCAATTAAAAAGGAAAATATTTGGAAGACAAATATTGAAAAACAATATACATTAGGCAACTTGAAATTAAGGTATTGTAAACATTTTTTCTACTTTAAATCATTTTTGCTTAAAGCTGCCAAAGAGACTTTGATGCTTAACAGCTGATGAATGAGAGAGGGATCCGCTACTTCTCTGGAGACTTAAAAAAAAAACCCGACAAAAACCTTGCTGTAAATGATGATCTAATGTAGGTTGATAAACTGCTCTTAAGTTTACCTCTGTTGGAATTAGAGGGTGTGGTGTCATACATCAAGCAGCTTCTGACATCAAAATTGGGCTGCAGCGTGATTTTATTGTGATGTCTGAACAGTTAACAAGGATTTTCAACATAGAGCCATATTCTGCCCTTCTTTACACCTGAGCAACCAGTTCTTCTGCAGTAGTGTTTTCCCAGGTGTAAATGAAGGGAGCAGAATTTGGCAATTAATATATTCTATTCGTTAAGACAGGGATCGGCAACCTTTGGCACGCAGCCCGTCGGGGAAATCCGCTGGCGGGCCGGGATGGTTTGTTTACCTGCAGTGTCCGCAGGTTCGGCCGATCGCAGCTCCCACTGGCCGCGGTTTGCCGTTTCAGGCCAATGGAGGCTGCGGGAAGCGGCGTGGGCTGAGGGATGTGCTGGCCACTGCTTCCTGCAGTTCATGAAAGTCATAGTTCAAATAAATTTGGTGATCCACACTGGATGACTGTTCCCATCTCTAACAGGTTGGCAGGATTCTTCTTTTGCTCCGTCTAGTTAATTTCTGCTAACTACTTGAAGCAGGTGTGAGATGTCAAGTTCCATCCTGAATATAATGGAGGTAGGGGGTAGCTTTCGGAAAGGACATTAGGGTCTAGGACAGTTGGATGCAAAAGTACAGGCCTTAGGGCAACCAAACCTGGGAGACCTGGGAAGATGGCTTAGTCTGGAGTTCATGTTTAGTTCAAGTTACTTTTGGTAATAAACCCCAGGAAGTAGGTAACTTTCGACCTTATACAAAGGGTGTGACCCTGTCGGAACAGAATGGGGATTTCCCATCGTACCCCACCAAGCAATATGGCACAATTGGCAGCTCTGCTCAGAAGCTTATGAAAGGTGTCACGGGTGCCAGACTCACTTTGAATGAGGAGGGCGGAGGTGCATAGTGAAACCTAAATGTACTAAGCATGGGGGAGGAGGGTTTGAGGAGAGTCGGGGGAGTGGGAGGAAGTTGGAGCTTTGGGGGGAAGTCAGGAATACTGCCCCATATGGGGAGCGGGAAGAGTCGGGGCAGAGGAGGGAAGTTGGGGTGTTGGGTGTGGCAAGATTGGTGCTCTGCATAGGGCGTTGAGGTATGCAGGAGCCCTGAGCAGCAGCGCAGCATGGAGAGGTTGGGGTGTGAGGGATAGGAGGGATAGTGGGGTGGATGCGCTGCATGGGGAGGAAGGGGAACTACTGGGTCTTGTGGGGGGTGTTGGGCAGCTGGCTCCAGGCTGGGAAGGGGTCCCAGCCATTCACATCTCTCTTGCTGAGGGTAGCTGCTCCCAGTCTCTGCCCATCACTCCATTTCCTACAGGCTACCCCAGCTCGATCCCAGGCATCACAGCAGCATGCTCCAACCCCTCTAGGTTCTGCCGTCGTCTCCATCCCCAGGTGCCACACAGCCCGCCCAACCTGAGTGTGCAAAGCAACTTGCTTAACAACAATGCGCTGGAGCAGAAGCATGGAACAGCCCTCACAATATTTCCATTGTGGGGCGCTAGCCCCAATTGTCTCCCCGGTTCCACCGCCCAGGCAGGGTGAAGCAGACACAATACCTGCCCGGCTGTGCCTGGCTTGTCACAGTGTAATGCTAGGGTAACAAAACCCTAGGCTGTGTTGTGAGTGGGAGCCCAGGGCCTCTGGATCTAAAAGCATGAGCCTCCATTGCTTGAGGTAGAAAACTAAGTCCTGTAGCTCAAGGGCAGAAGTAGACTTAATAACCTCTCTATACAGTGTAGCCACTAGAAGGGAACAAAGAGCTGCAAAGTATTAACATGGGTTAGACAAGCTTCAGCCAAAGAAGTACTGCTTCTAAAAAAAGCAATGGGAAATTTTTTTTAGTAGGTTTTTACCTAGAAAATTATATGTTCTCTGCCCTTCCTGTTGTTATGTAGATTCTGTCCAGGCTAGCATGCACCTCTGATAGAGATGCACAAACAGTTACTGATGTTTATTGAGCACTCTGCAGCAGAAGGCAGGAACAAATTAGTAATCACCTCAGTGCTGTCAAAGCACAGCTGAAGGCAGCAGTACAGAGGTGCTGCAGCTGCATACAAAATAAAAATTCATCACTTCAATGGGCTTGTACGCTGGGGAATGGAGTTTCGCCAGCTATGAATGTAGCCCTGTGTGTTTATGAAGAGAGAGCAATAAAGAAGGGCAAGTTCAGGAAAACTGCAGACAAAATGGTGGGCATGTATCTGAATAATCCAGCAGGGATCTGAAATCGTTCACTCCATTCTTGGTGAGGTGTCAGCTTTTCAGTGTAGGAGGAAAGAACATAAATGGCTTCAGGCTTTTATTTGAAATATGTTTATACTAGGTGCATACCTACCTCAAATATTTCTTGGTTCCCAAGGACTCTGTTATATAAGGCCAATGTGTATGTCAGGAGAGTTTATTTTAAAGCACAAGGCTGCATCCGCCCCGGTATAACTGCACAAAAGCCAATGGATTTACACCAGGGATGAATTTGGCTCCATTTTAATCTTGATTTAAAGTTAAGCAATATGATTAAACATTTTAAGATTTTTGCTCAAGCTGTCAAGCGTACACTGTACAAAACCTAGCTAAGCTTGGTTGCCATTATGACCTTTCAGTACCAATGAAAATTTTACGTTAGGTGGTTTTATATTAGGTAACTTGCACACATCAGCTTCTGGTGGGTTAATTGTTTTCTCTTATAAAAATCAGATCACAGGGCCTGATCACTTTGTCCCCACCCTCGTGATCCTGCCCCAAGGGAGCTTCCACAAATGGATCTGGCCCTTCTTATGTAAAAGGGGAAGGCTTTCACCAGCTGCCTCCATCACACCATCACCCCTTTCCAAAACCCTGGGCCATATTCAGGAGGCCTAGTTTTCTAGCTTCTCCCTACCCCCAAGAGCAAAATGCAGTCACTCTTCTTCTGTTCATGCCATGCACGAATGCAGTGTTCATGTTGGGGCCTATTGACTTATGTAATGTCATTAAGCTATTTTTCATACGATCCTCTCGCCGTTGTTTCACTGAATTGTGAATTATGCGTGAATTAGTTAAATACACTATTTAAATGATTCCTTTCAATATGTCTTGTAATCCCTAATATGAGTCTGGGACTTCACTGTATTTGGGATTTAGACTCTGATCCTCCCACCAGTAACATACATGCTTCACTTTGCTCATGTGATCAGTCCCTTTGATTTCAATGGGACTATTTCATGTGTAAAGTTAAGCACATGCTTAATTATTTGCAGAATTGGGGTCTTAATTAATTGTAAATATATTTTACAGTTGGTTCCATTCTTAGGGTTGCCAATCCTCTTGGCTTGGCTGGGAGTCTACTGGAATCGGCCTCAATCTCCCGGTGACTATTAAAAACAATCTGGGTGATTTTAATAGGCCAAAAGTCCGGTCAGTGGCGCAGCGGGGCTAAGGCAGGCTCCCTACCTGCCCTGGCTCTGTGCGACTCCCAGAAGCGGTTGGCATGTCCGCTTCCTCAGCGCAGGGGCGGCCAAGGGGTCTCTGCGTGCTGCCCCCGAGCGCCGACTCCGCAGCTCCCATCGTCCAGGAACCACAGCCAATGGGAGCTGCGGGGGCACTGTCTTCAGGCAGGGGCAGCGCATAGAGCCCCCTGCTCCTTCGCCTAGGAACTGGACATGCTGGCTGCTTCCAGGAGCTGCCCAAGGTAAACGCCGCTCGCCCCGAGCCCTCACCCCCTCCCGCACCCCAATATCCTGCCCCAGCCCTGAGCCCCCTCCTGCACCCAAACTCCCTCCCAGACCCAGAACCCCAACCCCCTGCTCCAGCCCACAGCCCCCTTCCCACACCCCAACCCCCTGCCCCAGCCTTGAGCCCCCTCCTGCACTCCAAACCCCTTGGCCCCAGCCCAGAGCCCCCTCCTTGACCCCAAACCCCTCATCCCCGGCCCCACCCCAGAGCCTGCACCCCCAGCTGGAGCCCTCACCCCCTCCCATACTCCAACCCTCTGCCTCAGCCCTGAGCCCCCTCCTGCACCCTGAACCCCTCATTTCTGGCCCCATCCTAGAGCCTTCACCCCCCCACACACACCCCTACCTCCTGCCCTAGCCCGGTGAAAGTGAGGGAGGATGGGGGAGAGTGAGCGATGGAGGGAGGGGGGATGGAGTGAGCAGGGGGCGGGGTCTCAAAGAAGGGGCAGGGCAGGGGTGTGGCCTTGGGGAAGGGGTGGGGCAGGGGACGGGGCAAGGGTGTTTGGGTTTTTATGATTAGAAAGTTGGGAACCCTACTCATTCTACATTTTTAATCAGCTTTTCTTAACAATAAATTCGTGCCTCCCTTTTAGTTTCCATTTAGAATTAAACTTGTATCTGCTAAATTTCAAACATGTTAAGATCTATCAGACTATCAGGAATTTTCCCACAAGCTAGAGTGACACTGACTGATAATGTCTCCAAATTATAAGACTGTATAAGGTGACAGTCCGTTCGCTGGCTATATTTTTATTGTCACTTGCTAAAATGTTTAGATGGTAATAGGTGTAAGGATTTCTGCTAACATGAAAGGCAATACTTACTGCTAATATATGATTACAAGTGATGTGCAATTAAGAGTCTTAACACTGGGATAACACTTCCCAGTGATATAGTGCTTGTCTTTTAGAAGATATGAAAATACAAAAGTGCAAGTATCACTGCAGTTAATTAGATTGGGTGAGCTGTTTGTAAGACATTTGATTATTAATTTTTAAAAATATCTGCTTTAATTCTGCAAACCAATTTATCATCTGCAGCAGTAAGGAGAGTGAAAACCACAGGCTCCTTTCATCTAACAGCCTGATTCAGTGCCCATTACAGTCACTGGAAAGACTCCCACAGAATTAGGTGGCAGTTGGATTAGCCTCTTAACGATAAAGTAGAATTCATTTACCGGTAGATCTGTAGAGATATTAAAATAAAATCTTCCATGAGTTCACAGCAGTTGAGAATGGAGTAACTACTCTATTTCTCTAAAGGAGAATGTGAAGCTTAGGAACTTTTTATTTCTTCTGATATGCAAAGTTGTTTTAACAAGCTTTTTAATGAAAAATTGAAATTAGACTGTTAGTTTAATGATTTATTATTATTTATTATTGTGATGACTACAGGTCCCAGTCATGGATCAGGGCCCTATTGTGCTAGGTGCTATACTAACATAGTGAGAGACAGGCCCTACCCTGAAGAGCTGACAGGTTAAGTGACCATTAATTCATTACTGTCTTTTTGCTCCAACAAGGGTGAACCCTAAAGTATTGACATTTGTTTCTAATTTCAACACTTAAATTATCTGTAAAATACCTCTTTCGGAGCCTGTAGCAAAGGACACGCTGATTTACAGAGGACATTTAAATGGCAGAATAAGGCCTCTGTCCTGCAATCAAGTATCAGGGGGTAGCCGTGTTAGTCTGTATCTACAAAAACAACAAGGAGTCTGGTGGCACCTTAAAGACTAACAGATTTATTTGGGCATAAGCTTTCGTGGGTAAAAACCTCACTTCTACAGATGCAAGACCTGTACGCACACAGAGCTCATTGCAGGATGGGGAACTAAGCTGGTATTGATCATGCTGGCAGCCTCCTCTGAGTACTGAGACCCCGGGAAGAGCTAACTTTCTCAACTGTTCTGCCCTCCTCTCACACTCTTCCCCTGGTGTTTATTGTCTAAATTGTCCACTGTGAGCTCTCTGGGGCAAGGACTGTGCTTGTGACTGTTATTGGTACTGTGCCTAGCACAATGGGACCCTGCTCCCTGCTTGGTGTCCTTAGGTGCTACCTCATTAAATAGTAAGCAAGCTATTCCAGGGCAAACTGGGAGATGATGTGAAGCACTGTAAGCTAGACAGCCTTAGATTCATTTCCCTCTGCCCTATTTACTGATGAATGAGACAATGGAGTCTAAGTTACATGCTGAGGAGCCTAACAAGGGGTTGGAAGGTTATAAGCTAAAGTAAGGGGTGACTTAGTTTAACTTGCGCCCTCCGTCTAGTCGCTTTTTTGCAACATTTGTCTCATTTGGCCCTGCAGTATGTGTGTTGCACCAGCTTAGACTCACCACCAACTTGTGGACCACATGCAGAGGAGTGGGGAGGTGGGGGTGGAGTTTTTGCTGGTATGATGTACATGTGTAGGGCCCAGAAGTATATGTTATATTAGCATAGACTTACTTAGACTCAGCTCTTAATTAGGCCCCTGGAATGCTGTGGAGAAAATGTGCTCAGCCTTCAGGTATTCACTTGAAAGGGCTGCACTTTATTTGTGTACACAGAATGGTTTGGTCTGGTGCAGGGAAAATGTTTTCTTTTCCAGCTGTTTCCTTCCCTTGGGCTTGATCCTGCTCCTGCTAAAGTCAATGGCAAAACTCTTATTGACATCAGTGGGTGCCAGATCAAGCCATTTAACAGCTACTCTTCTAAGTGGGGTTACATTACCACATATATACGGGGTGTGGTGTACATATTGCTATCCTTTTAAAAATACAGAGTCACTTCTGTTTGAGTTACTGGGTTTCTCTAATGAGTATTCTTTTAGGTGAGCTAGAAAAGCGACTCCTGTTCTTTGGCAGGAAACACACATCTACTTTGGATGCCTTTCTTCTCTTTCCCTCCTCCCTTGCTGCTAAAAGCAAACAAAAAGCTCTCTCAGGGAAAAATGTATGTTTGGACTAGGAACTGAGGCAGCTGATATTCAGCTAGTTATTTTTGATTGCCTCTTCGTTGTGGGGTAGGGGGAACAGATACGGTCAAGATTTCCACTAAAAAGAACAGGAGTACTTGTGGCACTGCGTTCCAGATCTGTTTTCCTCCTAAGGTTAGCAGTCTGCTAGTGTGATTTTTTTTCCCCCTCCACTCAGCTTTTCCCACAGTCAGTAAGACTTATCTGACAATGGAGTTAGTGTCAACTGTCCAAAACTAACTAGGAGATATGTTTCTTTCATCACTCTTGTGCTATTATTGCTTATCAATGACACTCTCTAACTTAAGTGACTGTAGTTAATTTACAGGCATACAGGGCCAAATTCACCCCTGTGCTAGCTCAATTGATTTCAGTGACATTATGCCCTGGGTGGGTTTGGCCCAAGGTGTCTGAGAGACACAAGTGGTAAGAATGTGCTAGTAACAAAACCAAGAGTAGTGCAGACACAGAACGCGAATAGGAAGCTAAGAGCTGTGGCAGGGTTCATATTTCAGAGTTCTGGAGTGTGCTGCTGCATTATGGAGTTTAGAGTTTGCAGCTAGTGTTGCATAAGAAAAATTGTTCTTATTTAAAAGAAAAAAAAGTCCAATGTCCAGGTTTTTTAAAAGTACCCTACTTAGTAAAGGCACAGGAGGAGATTTTCAAACATGCCTAAAGGATTTCAGCGCACAAATTTCATTGAAAATTATTAGGACTTGTGCTTTCAGATCCCTTAGAGGCTTTTGAAAATCTCCCCCATGATGCAAAACCAAACACACACAGGCTGGGATTTTCAAATGAGCCTAAAGGAGTTAAGTATTCCAATCCTATTGAAGTTCAATGTGATTTGGGCACCTAACTCCCTTACATGCCTTTAAAAAGTGCAGCCTTAATATTTCTGATTAACAGATACACTTAAAAAAAATCTACGAAATGTAAAATCAAACATTTCAAAGGTTAACAGCTGACCTGTGGTTTGCAGTGTAAATATCCAGAAATGTACCCAGAGCAGCCTGTTAGTCTTGTGTGCAAAAATCTCTGGATTCTTCACGTTTCCCATTGTAGTATTCATCCTTGTTTTCTGTGTTCTTCTAGGCTACATGTCTTCATTCTGCTTACCCTCGTTCCCTATCTATCCTCCAACTCCAATCTTCAGCTACCATTCCAACCCACTCTTCACTTTCCTCTTCCCCCACTTTTCACTGTCATCTCCCAGCCTTCTTGCTCTCTCAGTTCTCCCTCAGTCTGATGGTGTCATTCTACCATCTTTCTTCCTTTTGATCCATCCTCATTTTCCTTGTCATCTCCTGCTTCCATCCTACATCTCTGTGCCCTTCAGAATTCCACTGTCACTTTCAATTCCTAATTATGTCCCCTCAAGAGCTCCATCTCCACAAGTGTGCCCTAAGGCAATATATCACATTCCCATCCTGTTTTCCCATCAAAATAATTTCCCTATCTACTCTCAGCTAGTTAATACAGCGGTCCAGTGTCCATGTGGGTGATAGCTCTTTGTATTGACTGACTGAGGATTACATGACAGATTTTTCAAAAATGAGTGCCTAAAGTTGGACTCCAAAGTTCCTATTTCTGCTCCTAAATAAGTGACCTGATTCTCAAAAGGGACTTCAACAGGAGTTGTTGGGCATTAAGCACTTTTGCAAATGAGGTACTAATTGAAGTGCCCTAATATGAACTTAGGAGCTGAACGTTGGGCACCCATTTTTGAAAATCTTGGCCCACGTGCCTGGCCGAGGTATTTTCAGACCTGGTGTACAGAGGTGGTGACATTCTGGAGTCACTCTTTGCAAGTAAAAGATGAAGCACTGTCAGAAACTGAGGTATCACAAGAGGAAATGTTGAAACAAACTGAACACTTTAATTACAATTAATCATCAAAACTAGATGCCCTTCCTCTAAGAGTTCAAAAATGTTAAGAGTTAAATGGTTGTGGTGCTAAGCAAAAATATACAGTAGAATTAGACTTCAGTACTATATGGGCCAGCGACTGTTGTATCTATTTTTCAAAAAGAAATGCTGTAGGTGTGTAACATACCAGGGTACAACCCAGACTAATGAGAAGCTGTGTCACCCCTGCTCTCTAACCTGGGGTGTCCTTTACAATGCCTTGCTGCTATAACCTCTAGTCTGGACTGCTCTCAAACAGCCTCCAGCATGCAAGTCACTGGTAGCTATGTCTATGTGTGTGCTGCAGCCAGCCATCCACACCTTTGCTCTTACCAGCCTTGGTTATACTGCAGGATGACCCCAGTTCACTCCAAATCTTAGATATCCCCCCGGAAATGTATGTCCTGTACTGCCCAACCCTCTCCTGGACAGTACAAGTTTATTTGAAGTCAGTTATTGCTTTAATAGAAATAATATGCACATAGTTGCCACCCCAAATGGAGTTTCTCAGACATTTCAATTTAAATCCACTGGATTAGGGGTTTAATAACAAGTTTATTAATTACAGAGAGATTTTAAGCAAGTACAAGTAATGAGGCATAAAAACCAGAAATGGATACAAGAAAAATAAAGATAAAACACAACAGGTGCCTAACTTAACAAACTATGCTAAACTCAAAGCAAAGTTTTCTCACCACATGTTCTCACTAGTCTTACTGACCAAACTTCTTAGGTCAGGACTCTGGACCCCTTCTCCAGTTCAATGGGTGCTTCCTTTGTCTATTCGGGTGCAGTGAATTGATGGACAGAGAGACAGAGAGAGAGGAGGGCTGCCTTGGGGTATTTGTCCCTCCTTTTTATAGTGTCATTCCCCCTCTTGGAAAACATTTCCACCTGAGATTTGGGAGACAGAGAGTGTACAGGGAAGGATGTTCCCTGCTGCTTTTTTCCTCACATGTTGGAGCTTCTTTTGTTTCCCTTCCTGCTTGATGACTCTGTTTACTGCTTAAATGCAAATTAAGCAGAACACACATTCTTTTGAATGTTTGAGGCAGGCCTGTTTGCCAACCTCAGTTTGGAACATGTTAAGAACATCATACAGTGGAATCTTATAACTTCACATACAATGTTGCCACACACATTTTATCAGGACCATAATGACCATCAAATTATGAGTTTTCAAGTGATACCTCACAAGGCACACTTTGTACAAATATTATTACAATAGTGTGTAGAGTTTGGACACGCGTACGTTCTGTCACAAGATGATTCAGGAATTGCAGACCAAAGAACCTTCTATTCATTATCAGGTACATTTGCTGAAACAATTAAAGAGAGCTATCAAACACCTAAATCAGGGTGATAGCTTGGGACAAATCAGCATGGCTCTGAAAAGAGAAGAACATTCCTTTCATAAGAATAAACAATAGATATAGTTTACTTAGACTTTCCAAAAACGTCTTCTAAAAGCCCTCCCAAGAAGCTATGAAGGAAACTAAGAAGTCACAGGGTGAGAAGGGAAGGTTTGGTCATGGAATAGAAACCAAAGTATAAATAAATAAGTTTTCAGCATACAAAATGTTTAATAGTAGGTTGCACAAAAGACCTTTACTAGAACAAGTATTATTTAAATAATACATCACCTTGAAAAAGGAGTGAACAGATGGCAAAATTTGTGGCAAACACAAGATTTCTTCGCATACTCAAGGCTAGGGAGGCTTGTGAAAAGCTTCAGAAGAATCTAACAAAGCTAGGTGATTGGACAACGTGAAAGCAAATGAAATTTCAATTTTGATAAGTGTGAGGTAATGTACAGGAAACATCTGAACTATTCATAAACTAATTTCTTAATGAAGTGCTGCCATTTAGGAAAAAAATGTAGGCATCATTTTGGAAAGCTTAATTAAAACAGCTCAGTGAAATCATCTGCTCAATTTGCCTAGTCAAGAAAGCAAATAAAATGGCAAGTTACATAAATACTAAAAAATAATGTGGAGAATGTTATAAGGCCATTATATAAATCAATGGAACTATGCCCCTCTGCCTTTCAGTACTGTATTCCATTTAGTCATCTCATCTCAAAATGATCTAGGAATATAAAATGGTCAGAGAAGGTCAGAGAAAATGAGATGCATGGAAAGGTTAGAATTACTTCAGTTAAAAGAAAGAATGAATCAGAAGTGATGTGATAGGATGCTCAAGGGGGCATCCAAGGAAATGAAGAGGCCGAACGTTTGAGACAAGAGGAACTCTCAGGTGGTGGGGCTGCAGTCTGCACTCATTCCTGTTTCTCCATCTAACAAAAACTGACGGATCAGTCTGGATTTGGAGGCTTTGCTAAATGCCTTCAAGAGACACCCTGAGAGAGATCAGTACAGTCAAAGGCAATACTGTTCGTACATAAGGAGTGAAATCCTGACCCTGATAAAGTCAATGGGACTTTTGCCATTGACTTCACCCAAAGGATGGGATTTTCAAAAGCACCCAGCATTTCGCCAGCTCTTCTGTCATTGAAATCAATGGTAGCAGAGTTAGGCCAATGCTAAGAGCATTAGTGTTTGCACTGTTTATAGGGCCAACGTGTATTCGACCCCTTATTTTCATATTCTGAAGAAAAAGTACTGAAAGTTAATTAAAAATGTTCAGTGATCTAGGCAGGAAACTTGGTTACAAGTAATAAGTAAATACATATATTTGTGACCTGTTCTGTTTGAGATCTGCTATAGGCCTCTGAGTCAGAGACCATGGAGTCTGCAGGTTTGTGGGTGGGAGAAAGAACATATGGTTTCCTTTATTTAAACCCTTCAGCCCCATCCCCCTTCTCTGAGGTAATGGCTGGCTCTTTTTCCTTCCAGTTACTCCGGAGGTGAGTTTCAAATTTACCTCAACAATTAAACATTGTGGGTTCTTTTCCTTGCATACCATGTGCATTTTAGCTGGATTCAAAGACCATTCTTCCTTTTACAGGGAGTTATCAAACAACTGCTTTCTTTGGACCACAAATGTAATGGGTCGGTAGCCTGAAATCCTTATCATCAGCTCTCTCCTCCTCCTGGTTCAAATGCAATGTGCTGAGCCATTATACCTTGACCAGTCTTGGGAAGGGGAAGAGAAAAAAATGTTAATAACTAATATAATTAGAAAAATTCTGGCTTGAGGGGAAATGCAAAGCTTTGGAGCAGGGCATATGCTCCTGATAATCATCAGGAAGGCAGTGAGCTTGGGTTTCTTCTTCGAGTGCTTGCTCATGTCGATTCCATTCTAGGTGTGTGCGCACCCATGTGCACAGTCGTCCAAGTTTTTTGCCTTAACTGTATCCATAGGTACAGCTGTGGTGCCCCCTGGAGTGCCGTGCTCATACGTTGGTATATTAGGTGTGGCTGACCCTATGCCCTCTCAGTTCCTTCTTACCACCCGTGATGGTTGGTCAGAGTACCTTGTCTTGCATTGCAAGAACGTTAGCAGTTCTTTACAGCCCATTGTCTATCTTCTTTGTATATAGTTTGTAGGCAGTTAGCCATTAAGTTAAGTGTTAGGTTAGTTTGGTAGTTAGAGTCCCATCTGGGACTTTGCCCCAGAGCAGGGCATGGCCCATTCTCCTGCTTCAAACCATGCTTGTCATTCAACAGGCCGATGCCTATTAGTGACCCTCACGACAGCTGTTTGAAGTGCTTAGGGGAGTCCCATAGAAAGGACAAGTGCAGAATCTGTAAAAACTTTTGCCCTAGAACCCAGGAGGAGCGGGATATCCACTTGCGGGCCCTCCTCATGGAGGCTGTGCTTCATCCTGCGTCGGAGCCCTCCCACTTGGACCCCACGCTGAGCACCTCGGCATCGGTGCAGAGCACGCCGCCGGCACCGGGCTCCCCCTGGCACCATTGCCCCTGGCCAGTGCCTAAGAAGCGGCACCACAGGGGAAAGGGGCTTTGGTCAAAGGACCTATGTCAGGCCATGTGCCCGCCCTGGGGCTTCACGGGGGTACTGCTGCAGTCGGACCCCACAGCCCAGCCAGGGATCCAACTCCCGGGAGCGGCAGGGGATCCTGGCTTCTCCTAGAGCCCTTGTTGCCCAAAGCAGTCCCAGCGGCTAAGGAACAAGCAGTCCGACCGGCACCACAGTCACTGCGCCAGACGCCAGACTCTGCTAAGACCCCAACACCCAAGGGCAAGCTGGTCATGGGACTGCCCCATAGGGCAGTGGAGAACCCTCAGGCCCTGGACTGCAGGCATAGATCCCCATCTCTGCGGCCTAGGACCCCAGGACTGCACCTCGGTCTCCAGTCAGAAGGCCCAGGTCCCCGATGCCACGCGTTCCCCCTACAAGGCATGGGACACCGGAGTCGAGGCCCTGGTCCCCATACTCCTGGTACTGGCGAACTTCCCACCAAAGTTCGCCCCGGCGCAGGTCACCTTTGCCTAGACCAGGGGTGGGCAAACTATGGCCTGTGGGCTGGTTTCGGCCCCTCAGGGCTTTGGATCCGGCCCGCGGGATTGCCCCCCATGGCGCCGCGGACCCCGGGTGCGGGGGAGCAGAGGGCTCAATGCATTGCACTTGCATCCAGGCACTGCCCCCCGCAGCTCCCATTGGCCGGGAACGGGGAACCGCGGCCAATGGGAGCTTCAGGGGAGGTACCTGGAGGCGTGGCAAGGGCAGCGCACATGGAGCCCTCCGCCCCCCCAGGGCCGCAGTGCTTCCTGGAGCGACACGGCGTGGGGCCAGGGCAGGCCCGGTGCACGCCACTGCCACCCTGGAGCCACTTTAGGTAAGCGGCGCCAGGCTGGTGCCCGAACCCCGCCTGCACCTCGTCCCCCAATTCCCTGTCCTAAACCCTCTGCCTGCACCTTGCACCCTCCTGCACCCCAACTCCCTGCCCTGAGACCCCTCGTACACCCCGCACTCCCCCTACACCCCTGAGCCCCCTCATACAAACCGTACCTCTCCTCTGCCCCAATCCCTTGCCCTGAGCCCCCGCTGCACTCTGCACCCTGTGCACCCCAACCCCCTGCCCTGAGCCCCCTGCCACACCCCGCACCTCTCCTGCACCCCAACCCCCTGCCCTGAGCCCCCTCCCACAGTCTGCACCCCTCCTGCACTCCGCACCCATCCTGTACACCAACCCCCTTCCCTGAGCTCCCTCATACACCCCACACCCCTCCTCTGCCCCAATCTCTTGCCCTGAGCCCCTTCCTGCACACCGCACCCCCTCCCGCACTCCCTCCCGCACCCCAACCCCCTGCCCTGGCCCTGCATACAATTTCCCCACCCAGATGTGGCCCTCGGCCCAAAACGTTTGCCCACCCCTGGCCTAGATGGTCTCCCAGATGTCAGTCCCCACCGGGGTGGGCTCGCTCCCCATCACGGCACCAGTCTCCTCCTCCCCGGTACCGCTCGTCAGGCAGACACCGATCCTCGACCTTATCTCACCGATCGCCGACCAGGGTCAGTAGGCAAACTCAGGCCTCAATGGCTCCACCTTGGTCACCGGAAGGGCAATGGTCAGAGTCAGACTGGGATTTCAGCCCCTCGCCAAGGAGGGGTGATTTGCCACCAACCCACAAGACTCGTGTGCTATCTGCAGTGGCGGCATGGCAGCAGGGACAGTGGCCTGCTCAATGGCCATACTGGAACCCGTTGGGCATGCCCGTAATGCAGGTCCGATATTCCCACCAGTCTTCCCTGGCTGCCTTGGACAAGCTGCCTCTGGCACTGCTGGCACCGGAGTCAAAACACGGCAAAAGGAAAATGGCCATTTTTTGCGTCCTACATTCCTCCTCACCCACCGCACCGCACACCCAAAATTTCAGATTATATTTATGAGCCTACAACATAATTATGATCTGCCTGAGTGATTTCACTTCTAACATTGAAATAATTTTATATTTAATGTGGTTACACAGTAACATGTCCATGAATTTATAAAATGTATTATCATACTTGCCTCTAATATACCCCACAGCCTAACACTCTGCCGATATCTATGTAACATATACCTGTTCCCCACAAATTCAACCTTGAATGAGACTGTGTGTGTATGTGTGTGTGTGTCCCATTCCCTGAACACACATGCACAAGGTAAAGAAAACATTTATAAAAAAAGATGAAGAAGTATGAGGTTTATTATCACAAACATGTTTAATGTTTCAGTTCGCTATTATTTTTGCTTTTATTGGCTTTCACCTCATATGTTGACAGATAGCAATTGCTGGACCAAGATAGCGATTTCTGGACCAATATCTGACTTCTCCTAGCAAACTTTTTTTTTCTTCTTAATTCTTCTGTCATGGTCTCAAGGACAGGCTTGTATGTTTGTACGTCATCCAGCTAAAAAGTTAAACATGCAGCATGAGTCACAGTAAACCATTCTCCACTAAACCTTAAAAAACAAGACTGCAGTTGTTATTGCTGACTTGTTAATATAACACAGACATCGACATTTCCTGGTTACTGTAAACAGTGAAATGCTTTTGGAGTTAATGGAATACAGGTGTTGTTTGACGCTACCAAAATGTTCTCACAGAAACAGACATATTTTTGGACAGAAAGAATTGTAGATCAACCTAATCCAACCCCTTCTTCACAGCATGAATATCCTGCTTCTCAGTGGGACTAGACGGATATGTTAAATGTCACCAAATGAGCATCCATCATGCTAGCAGGAACCGCTGTAACACTTAGCCTGTTAAACCATGTTATGCTGTGATCCCAGATCTCACAGATGAAGCTGGTTCAGAACTTGCCTGGGAAACCTACATGAAGTGGTTGCAGGACATTATGTTGGTAATTCAGTAGGTGCCAGTCTTCACTTTGAATCTCTATTCAATCAATGTGTAACTTGCTGATAGGGGTTTCTGTACAGCTGGAGCCCAGATGAAACATAAAACATTTTTAATGTGGTCAGTAAGGATCCTATAGTACTTTATATTAGTAGGGATGTTAGCTTAGGTCTTGGCCAAATTCCAACTCTGGTAATTATATTCTGCCTACCTAAAATTCCCTCTGCGGTTGCAGTTGGGTTCCTCACTTCCCATCCTAAAATGTTATGTAGTGTTGCTTTGAGCTGTTAAAACTTCTGCCACACTCCACCACAGACATGGCTGCATTTGAGTGTTGGTTGAAGTCATTCCTGTGCAATGTGTACTTTGGGATGAAACATGCTCTGTAAATGTCCATAATTTGTAATATGTAATTATTTGGCAGACATTTCCATCAAGCAATACTCTGATTACTAGAGAAGAGTGTGTGTGTCTGAGATAAGTTCTTACATTTGCAGTTAAACCAAGTTGGGCTGCAGTTGAACTACACGGTTGGAACCTGTTGTTGGCAATGGATATGTATTGTAGAGTAGACCAGGATACATGAGGGTTATCAAAAAAGCTCCTGGTGGCAAACAAACTCCCGATGACTCTGAACTAGTGTCCAGACAACTGATGGTTAAAATGCCAGTGGCATTGGGGTGAAAAATCCCAGTTTAGACAAAGCCCCATTAATAAAGTTGCAAAAAAAGGGAGATGTAATTTAATATAGCTTGTTTTTGTTAGGTAACTAATAGAGAATAAATGAAAGTCAAGAAGCCAGAATGAAAAGGAAGAGAGTCAGGTATGAGCTGCAGACAACTTTCCATGCTGACACATTTCTCATTTCAAGATAACTGCTCATTTTTTCAAGAACATTAAGCACATCAAATTTGCAAACGACTTAATGCATTTTTCAAGGATACCAATCCCCGTAACCAAAGCACAAGTATCACTGTCTCACCCATATATAAAAACTCCACTTTAGTGACAAACACATGTGCACACGTTAAATATATTTCACTTTTCTAGACAATTGCCCAGTCACTGAAGGATGGATTCTTCCTTCCCCATCCCCAGGCTTTTTATAGCTGCACAGTACAGCATACAAGAGCAGTGCAGAGGGCATTTTAACAAAGAAAGTGAGACACGTTTTAGGAAGTTGAGAGGTTTTCAGAAAATCGTTTATTTTTTCTGTTCCTTTTCCTCTAATAACTGATGGGGACTGACAGGTATACAATGATTGCTGTGCTGAGGATGTTCAGAGAACATTTCAATTTACCTTGAAGTGTCAGGCTTGCTTTCCAGTGTCCATTCACATTGTTCTATATGGTTAAAATATTATCCAGCCAATAATCTTCCCCTGTAGTCCGCCATCCTACCTCTTTTTTCAGTCATTGTGAACAACACTCCAGCCCATAACCTGGGTATCACCTTCACCTCACACCTTTCTCTAGGTCCTAATATCCAGACTGCATCTAAATCTTGCCAGTTCTTTTTGCCTAACATCTCTAAGATACAGCCCTTCTTGTCCATTCACACAACTAAAACTAGAACTGGCCAGAAGCTGCAATTCCTGTTCTGTGGGAAATTCAGGAGGGAAAACAAAAAAAGTTCTGAAACAGAATGAAAAACACAATTTAACTATTTCCCACAGAATGGGAATTCTGAAGTTTTGTTTAGAAAAAGTCAAAATGACATTTTGTTCCAACCTGTTTGAAAAGTTACTGAGCTGGGAAGCTTGAGAGATTGGGAAGTGAGGCTTCTGGGAAGCCTGAAAGCTAGAGAGAACCAGGCAGCTGGGAACAATTTTCCAGAAAAATTGAAATTTTTCCATGGACAATTTTCATTTTGCAAGAAGTGACTTTTCTGTCAGAAAATCATTCCAATCTTGTCCTGCTCATATCCATTCAGAATGCTGCTGCAAAAATCATTTTCTGAGCCCGTCACTTTGACCCCGTCACCCCTCTCTTTGCATCCCTCTACTGGCTCCCCCTTCTCTGTCACATCAAACACAAGCTACTTCTTCACTTTTAAGACCCTTCATGTCTTATCCTCACCCTACTTACCGTCCCTCATTTACGATCTCATTTAATATAGAGATGAAGAAAAGAAATGCTTGAATTGCCTATACACTAATGCTAGGAGCTTGGGTAACAAACAAGAGGAATTGGAATTGCTCATTTATGAGCATAAATTTGATCTAGTTGGTTTTACTGAAACCTGATGGGATGGTTTGCACAACTAGCATGTTAAAATCAATGGTTCTAACCTATTTAGGAATGATTGAATGTGCAAAAGGGGTGGGAAGTGGCACTCTGTCAAAAATGGCATTACTTGTTTCTGAGTCTTTGATAACTTGGAAGAAAATGACCTTGAATGCTTATGGATCAATGTCCTAACAGATTAAATCACAAGATGGGATATTAGCTGGTGTCTGCTACAGACCACCAAATAACACTAGGGAACAGGATGACCCCCTCCTTACACACCTCTTTATAATCTGTAGGGAAAAAAGCTGTATAATCATGGGAGACTTCAATTTGAGTGACATATGATGGACGTCTTATGCTGCCTGTACTAAAACATCCTTAGAATGTCTAAACATTATGGATGACAATTTCCTAACTAGGGTGACCAGATGTCCCGATTTTATAGGGACAGTCCCAATTTTTGGGTCTTTTTCTTATATAGGCTCCTATTACCCTCCACCCACTGTCCCAATTTTTCACATTTGCTGTCTGGTCACCTTATTCCTAACTCAGAAAGTGTTGCAGTGAACATGGAGGAATTCTTTATTAGACCTTGTCCTCACAGAAAAAAAGGAACAGATCACAAAACTAAAATTTAATGATAGCTTAGGTACAGGTGAATAAAGTCCAGACCAGTAATATATAAAACAATACACACACGGTGATTTAAAAGGACAGTTTCAAAAAGATGAAAACAATTATGATCCAAATCATCTGGAGGAAGAATTTAAACAGAAAAATATGAATGATAATTGGGAATCATTTGAGAACATCTTACTGGATGCTTCAAAAGCCACAATCAAGGAAGAAGGGTGTACTAATTTAAAAAGCTACTTGATTTAGAGGGGAAGTGAAGACAGCTATAAAAAATATATAACAAGTGGAATAAAGGAGAAGTTGATAGTAATGAATATAAATCAGAAGTAGGAATTGTAGAAAATTGATACGGGAAGCAAAGGTACACAAGGAGAAATCCATGGCCAGCCCAGTAAAGGACAATAACGAGGTTTTTTAATATATCAGTAACAAAAAGAATCCTGACAATGGTATTGGTCCATTACTAGATAGAAATGTTAGAATTATTAATAATAATGCAGAGAAGGCAGAAGTGTTAAATAAATATTTCTATTCTATATTTGGGGGAAAAAACAGATGATATAGTCTCATCATATGGTGATAACATTCTTTCCATTCCACTAGTCTCTCCGGAGGATGTTAAACAGAAGCTACTAAAGTTAGACATTTTTAAATCAGAAGGTCCAGATAATTTGCATTCAAGAGTTTTAAACTAGCTAGCCAAGGCGCTCATTAGACCATTAATGTTGATTTTCAATAGATCTTGCAGCACTGGGGAAGTTCCAGTAGACTGGAAAAAGGCTAATGCTGTCAGAATTTTTAAAAAGGGTATACGGGATTACCTGAATAATTATACGCCTATTGCCTGACGTTGATCCCAGGCAAGATAATGCAGCAGCTGATACAGGACTCAATTAATAATGGACTAAAAGAGGGTAATGTAATTAATGAAAATCAACATGAGTTTATGAAAACAAATCCTGTCAATTAACTTGGGGTTTTTTTTTTTTTTGGAGATTATGAGTTTGGTTGATAAAGGTAATAGTGTGGATGTAATATACTTTGACTTCTCTAAGACGTTAAACTTGATAGCCCATGATATTTTTATTTAAAAAATATGATATAAAGTTAACATAGCATGCATTAAATGGATTAAAAACTGGCTATCTAAAAGATCTCAAAATGTAATTATAAACAGGGAATTTTCATCAAGTGGGTGTGCTTCCAATAGAGTCCTGCAAGATTTGTTTTTTGGCCCTGTGCTGTTTAACATTATTATCAATGACCTGAAAGAAAACATAAAACCATCACTGATAAATTGGAGGAGTGGTAAATAATGAAGAGGACAGGTCACTGATTCCAAGCAATTTGGATGCAAGCAAACAGAATGGGTTTTAATACTGTTAAATTTAAAGGTATATGTATAGGGACAAAGAATGTAGGACAGACTTGCAGGATAGGGGATTCCATCCTGGAACGCAGTAACTATGAAAAAAGATTTGGGGGTGATAGTGTATAATCAGCTGAACATGAGCTCCCAGTGGGACACTGTGGCCAAAACAGCTAATGAGATCCCGAAATACATAAAAATGAGAATCTCAAGGAGGAATAGCGAGATTATTTTACCTCTGTATTTGGCACTGGTGCAACTGCTGCTGCAATATTGTGTTCTGTTTGTGTGCTCACAGTTCAAGAAGGATATTGATAAATTGTAGAGGGTTCAGAGAAGAGCCATGAGAATGATGAAAGGATTAAAAAACATCCCTTATACTGATAGACACAAGGAGCTCAATGTATTTAGCTTAAAGATAAGGTTAAGAGTGACTTGATTACAGTCTGTAAGTGCCTACATGGGGAACAAATATTTAATAATGGGCTCATCAATCTAGCAAAGAAAGGTATGACATGATCCAATGGCTGGAAGCTGAAGCTAGACAAATTCAGACTAGAAATAAGGTGTACATTTTTAATAGTGAGGGTAATTAACCATTGGAACAATTTACCCAGGGGCGTGGTGGATTCACCATCACAGACAATTTTTCAATCAAGACTGGATGTTTGTCTAAAAGATCTGCTCTAGGAAATATTTTGGGGAAGTTCTAGGGCCAGTGTACACAGGAGATCAAACTAGATGGTCACAGTGGCTCTGGACTTGGAATCTGTGAAGCTCCCACCTCCAGTCAGCCCCTGATCCCAGCCTCTATCACCCAGTCATTAGAATGAAGGTGCTTGTCTGAAATTTTTCCCCCATGCTGCTTTCACATGTGGGAGGTGCTCCCTGTGAACATCCGCAAAACCACCTCATCATGCTCCTTCAGATCCCTCCTTACAACTCTTCTTTGTTGCCATGCCTACAAGAAATTTGACAGTGGTTAAGCCACTGGGGTGTTGAGACCACTGCCTGTCATGCTGACCAGTATTGTCTTATTGTTTCCTAGTGCTCCCTTGTAGTGGCAACTGGTGAATTTTGGGGCATAGCAGAAAAAATTATGCCCACTTGCTCCCAGGGCACCACCCACATGTCCAAACATGGAGAAGGGGAGGATCAGCCCTAGGAAAGTTGTCCTCCTATGCTGCCAAGGGCCTTTAATTACATTGGCAGCCAGTCCTGGGCCAGCCTGGACCTCCTTACTATGATCCTCGTCCTCTTCTCCTTCTGTTGCATTTTCTCTTACCACCACCACCTCCTCCTCTTGCCCTGCCTGGCAAGGCCTCCTCCAGCAGCTACTCCGCCTTCAATTCAGCACTGAGTCGCACAGTCTCAGACAGCAGAGCCCAAGAGAAGGTGAGAGAGTCTGCCACCCCAGCCAGTCCTAGCGGCTCTGCAGATACCGCAGCATCGGGCTTGGGCAGTGAAGCCAAAACCCCACTTAAAATCACCTCCTGTGATCTTGGAAATCAGAACTGCATTTGCCACAGGGGTGGTGGAGGGAAACACCCTGTCACTAAATACAAATCACAAACATAGCAAATTTACTGTGTTTGTGATCAGTATTTAGTTACACACACGCACACACCAGTGGGGGGCAAGCAGTAGAAAGTAGGAAGGTTTTGGGTGGGCAAGAGTAGCCTGGTGAAGGAGGGAGAATGCAAAGGGAATAAGCTGATGAGTGGATAGAAAAATTTAAAATAAGTGTTGATTTTACTTTGGAGGGGTGGTGCCCGAACACCCTGTATACATGAGCCGCCACTGGTATCTTATATGTCTGTATCTATCTGTTGTCTCTTCTCTGGTACTTAGATTGTACGGTCTTTGGGACAGGGACCATCTTTTTGTTCTGTGTTTGTACAGCACCTAGCACAGTGGAGTTCTAGTCCATGATGAGGGCTCCTAGGCACTATGGTAATACAAATTAATAATAGTAACTGGATTCTAGACCTGCACTTACAATGTGGTCATTCTCAAGGAGGGTCCTGCACCATTCTTTTATGCCAGTGATACACTTACCCCTAGGCAAGCAGAGGTCTTCCAGGGGTACATCAACTCATCTAGATATTTGTCTAGTTTTATAGCAGGTTACATAAAAGCAATAGCAAAGTCAGTACAAACTAACATTTCATATGACTGGTTTATACTGCTCTATATACTATACACTGAAATGTAAGTACAATATTTATATTCCAATTGATTTATTTTATAACTATGGTAAAAATGAGAAAGTAAGCATTTTTTCAGTAATAGTGGGCTTTTGGATTTTTATGTCTGATTTTGTAAGCAAGTAGTTGTTAAGTGAGGTGAAACTTGGGGGTACGCAAAACAAATCAGACTCCTGAAAAGGGTACAGTAGTCTGGAAAGGCTGAGAGCCACAGTTTCCTGCCATATACAGAAGAATATCTTTATTTCCCAGAGGGAAAAAAGAGTTGGAGTGAGGGAGATGGAGCCTTGCAAAAGAGTTGGTGTGCCATTGAAGTGCTCCACTTCTGAACAAATTTAGAACCAGATTATTCTACCTTACTCAAGTTGAATAGTGCATTACTTTGCAAGTAGTCCCCTTTATCTCAAAGAGGCAATGTGTAGAATGAGATTTAATTCTTTACTCAGCTGTTGGCAGAACTGAATCATAGAATCGATGGACTGGAAGGGACCTCAAGAGGTCATCTAGTCCAGTCCCCTGCACTCATGGCAGGACTAAGTATTATCTAGACCATCCCTGACAGGTGTTTGTCTAACCTGCTCTTAAAAATCTCCAATGATGGAGATTCCACAACCGCCCTAGGCAATTTATTCCACTGCTTAACCACCCTGATAGTTAGGAAGTTTTTCCTAAAGTCCAAACTAAACTTCCCTTGCTGCAATTTAGGCCCATTGCCTCTTCTATCCTCAGAGGTTAAGGAGAACAATTTTTCCCCTCCTTACTGTAACAACCTTTATGTATTTGAAAACTGTTATCATGTCTCATCTCAGTCTTCTCTTCTCTGACTAAACAAACTCAAATTTTTCAATCTTCCCTCAGAGGTCATGTTTTCTAGACCTTTGATTTTTTTTTTTTTTCTCTTCTCTGGACTTTCTCCAATTTGTCCATCCATATGGAGATATACCTATCTCATAGAACTGGAAGGGACCCTGAAGGGTCATTGAGTCCAGCCCCCTGCCTTCACTAGCAGGACCAAGTACTGATTTTTGCCCCAGATTCCTAAGTGGCCCCCTCAAGGATTGAACTCACAACATTGGGTTTAGCAGGCCAATGCTCAAACCACTGAACTATCCCTCCCCCCACATCTTTCCTGAAATGTAGCACCCAGAACTGGACACAATACTTCAGTTGATACTTAATCAGCTCGGAATAGAGTGGAAGAATTACTTTTTGTGCCTTACTTACAACGCTCCTTCTAATACATCCCAGAATGATGTTTGCTTTTTTTTTTTTTTTTGCAACATTGTTGACTCATTTGTAGCTTGTGATCTACTATGACCCCCTTTCTGCAGTACTCCTTCCTAAGCAGTCATTTCCCATTTTGATGTGTGTAACTGATTGTTCCTTCCTAAGTGGAGTACATTGCATTTGTCTTTATTGAATTCCATCCTATTTACTTCAGACCATCTTTCCAATTTGTCCAGATCATTTTGAATTTTAATCCTATCCTCCAAAGCACTTGCAACCCCTCCCAACTTGGTAATGTCCACAGACTTTATAAGTGTACTCTCTATGCCATTATCTAAATCATTGATGAAGGTATTGAACAGAACCAATCCCTGCGGGACCCCACTCAATATGCCCTTCCAGCTTGACTGTGACAGTAACAAAACAGTAGATGAAAGAGAAAAAGCTGCTTTACTTTTGTTTTATTCTATCAGCAATTTGCAAATAGCAAGCCAAAGTTTTATCATATTTTCCACTCATTGGGCCTGAACTTGCTGTCAACGGGAGTTTTGCAACTGACTTCAATGACTTCAGGCCCCATAACAGAAACTGTAACCATTTTTTTTAAAGAATACTGTTAGTTTGAGGGCAGATTATCATCTCATGCTAATTTACCTGGCATCTAATTACCATGGTGATTGGGGGTACTATAAATAGCTATATACATAAATTAGATCTTTTGTGCCACAATCACAGCAGAACAGAGTTGCAGTTATAGCATGGTTCTGCTCCCAACCTTTTACATGCCATGGGTGAAGACTGACTGGAAGTTAAAAAAAATGAAATAGTTTTCATTCCTGTGTATGTTTCATTAGCAATAAGCAAATCCAAATCACTGTGTTCTAGTTCAATCTACTCTAGGGGCAGCTGGGGATTTTCTCCTTTTCTGCCCATCACATACTTTTATTGAATAACCACAAATTAAACCATTTTGGAATGACTAGTACCAAGCAGCTTAAATGCGGATTCAGTGGAAAATGTGCCCCTTTTTCTCTGGCTAGGTTATCTGGCTTGTTTTGGATAATGAAAAGTGTTTTATGCTGTAGACAACTAGCATCGATCTGTTGTCTGCTCATTCATTCTAATGTCTACTGCTGAAAATTAAGAAGGTGGTTAACCAAAACTTTACCTCCTACTCATGTTTACTAAAATCATAACAGGAAGTGAAAAAACGTAGACATATGAATTGTCAGTTACAAATGCACTTCTTGGAGCATCTTGGAGCATGCCCTTACAGTAATTGTTGATATAGGTGAAATTTATCAAAATTAATCCCTTTTTGACAATCAGATTACTGGACAGCCTACTTTCATTAAAGGGACAAGGTGGGTGAAGTAATATCTTTTATTGGACCAATAAACAGAAAGAGACAAGATTTCCAGCTCCACAGAGCTCTTCTTTAGGTCATTGAACGGGTAATATCTAAATATGCTGGCTAATGAATGGGAGAGTTCATCCACATTTTTGTCCCCCTCCTGATACAAGCATGGTATCTGCTTTTGCTGCTGATCTCCCTCCTTCTCCACTCCCCCATCAGCCACAGGAGCGTGAAACTGATGTGATTCTTGTCAGATTCCCTGCACCCTACACAGTTGGGAATAGTCTTGTTAGTTTCATTCTGCTGCTGCTCATGGAAGGCTATAAGGTGGAGTACAATTCCAGGAAGACAGCACTGCATTGGTTTAATTTTGATTAACATTTATAAAGATGTTTTCATTAACACCATAAGGGCTAGAAACATTTTGGACAGATTAAATTGACATTTTAAAAGGACAGTTGAAATATTTCTGAAACTGATCGATTAAGCCCTGTTCTCCTTCCAGGAAAGTTTCTGACTCACCAAGAAGTAGTGCTTTTTCAAGCCCTGAATTTTAACACTTTCCTTCCCTTATGTACAATCTCCTTTTGTGTCCTGTTGTCCCCCTCTAACTCCTCCACAGAGTGCTGGCCCCCCATTTCTTTTACAGCTCTTCATTAAGGGCTGGGGTTTGAGGCTTGCTTTGTTGGTCAGAAGGTTAAAGTGGAACTACAATAAACTCCTGATTTAGCTTTTTGAACAGTAACACAGCCCACAAGTTTATTTATGAGGAGCTGCTGAAAGAACAAGGACTAGATTGTGGTGAAGGTATGGGATACAAACATCTCTATACTCCCCTTTTGGTCACCTTAGAGAGAAGCTGAAGAAATGAGGACTGGTAACAGACAAGACATCTGGACATAAAAGGAGATGAGATGTAAACGATGTGGGAGGAAAACCATTAACAATATTTGGGGGCCTTGAATGGGTATTTGGAGCAACAAGTTGGTAAAGTGATACAGAACATTTCATATCGAGGTTATGGTTTCAAATCCAGCCCATGTCCGTAGTGACCCGTGAAGGGCTGTTCAGTATTCTGTGGGAAATGAATTGCTGATGTCAGTCTAGTTCCTGCCGGACAGGAACCCCTGTCACAAAGCAAACATCACACACAGCACACACTTATTGGCAGTATCAGTAGGAAAACGAATCAAATGGGTAGAGAGGCAGAAGCATCCATCTTCCCTAGTGGCTTTCTGTCTCCCAATCAGGGTTGAGGCGCATGGGAGCTTGGAGTTGCAAAAATCTGTATGGCTTCTGTCTCTGCTCTACCATTACTGTTGATGAATTTGGGACTTGACAGTAGAGCAGGGCCGGCTCCAGCTTTTTTGCCACCCCAAGCGGCAAAGGGAAAAAAAACAAAAACAAAAAACGATTGAGCTGCCGCCAAAGAAGAAGGGGAGTGAAGGACCCGCTGCCGAAGACCCGGACGTGCCGCCCCAATAATGGACGGAGTGCCGCCCCTTTCTATTGGCCTCCCCAGGCACCTGCTTCCTTCGCTGGTGCCTGGAGCCGGCCCTGCAGTAGAGGGACCTTATACAAACACTGTGTTCTCTAAGGATTATAGGGGAAAATACGGAAAAACTATTTCAGAGCAGTACTGTATTAAAATGTAAAGCTCAGATAGGAATTCAGGCAAATCTCAACTATTTTTTGAGACAACAGCCCTATGCAAATGCTTCTGCACAGATCATCCTTGGATTGTTAAAACTAATTGAGCAGTAACACTGGTTCCATCTGTTTGTTGCTTTTAGCCCCCAGTCTCTGGGTAAGGCTGATATAATAGGTTCTATTTTGATTTAAACTACATAGGGATCTCTGTTAATGTTCAATGTGACAGCTTCCTACCAAGCTAGGTACCTGGTATAGTGCAAGGCAGGGGTGCCGGAACAGGCAAGGCCCCATCACTTTATACCGGCCATAAGGGCGAGCGATGGGGGAGAGGGGAAGAGGTGGTGCAAGAGCAGGGCCTTGGGGGGAAAGGGAGGCGGGCCTGCAGGGGCAAGGAGTGGTAGGGGCAGTGCCATGGCTTGGGCACCGGTGGCCCCCCACTTTTAGTGAGCTTTCACTGCTCCTAGTGCAGGGCATTCACTTTAGATACCCCTAACCCAAGCGCTGGCACTGACACACAGACATAAGAATTTAAGAATGGCCATACTGGGTCAAACCAATGATCAATCTAGCCCAGTATCCTGTCTTTCGACAGTAGCCAATGCCAGGTGCTTCAAAGGGAATGAACAGAACAGGTAATCATCAAGTGATCCATCCCCTGTCACCCATTCCCAGCTTCTGGTAAACAGAGGCTAGGAACACATCATAACATGGTTTTGCATCAATGCTCATCCTAGCTAATAGCCATTGATGGACCTATCCTCCATGAATGTATCTAGCTCTTTTTTGAACCCTGTTATAGCCTTGGCCTTCACAATCTCCTCTGGCAAAGAGTTCCACAGGTTGACTGTGCATTGTGGGAAGAAATACTTCCTTTTGTTTGTTTTAAACCTGCTGCCTATTAATTTAAATTGGTGACCCCCTAGTTCTTGTGTTATGAGGAGTAAATAACACTTCATTATTTACTTTCTCCATACCATTCATGATTTTATACACCTCTATCATATGCCCCTTTAGTTGTCTCTTTTCCAAGCTGAAAATTCTGTCTTATTAATCTCTCCTCGTATGGAAGCTGTTCCATACCTCATCATTTTTGTTGCCCTTTTCTGTACCTTTTCCAATTCCAATATATCTTTTTTGAGATGGACAGCCAGATCTGCATGCAGTATTCAAAATGTGGGTGTACCAGAGATTTATATAAAGGTAATATCATATTTTCTCTTATTAGCTATCACTTTCTTAATGATTCCCAATATTCTGTTAGCTTTTTTGACTGCCACTGCACATAGAGTAGATGTTTTCAGAGAACTATCCACAATGACTCCCAGATCTCTTTCCTGAGTGGTAAAATTTAGACCCCATTATTTTATATGTATAGTTCGGATTATCTTTGCCAATGTGCATTACTTTGCATTTATCAACATTGAATTTCATCTGCCATTTTGTTGCCCAGTCATTCAATTTTGTGAGATCCCTCTGTAACTTTTCGCAGTCTGCTTTGGTCTTAACTATCTTAGGTAGTTTTGTATCATCTGTAGGGTGTGGGGTGCCTATATAAGAAAAAGCCCCCAAAATCAGGACTGTCCCTATAAAATGGGGACATATGGTCACCCTAATCATCTACAATTTTTGCCATTCTACTGTTTACCCCCTTTTCCAGATCATTTCTGAATATGTTGAATAGTGCTGGTCCCAGTACAGACCCCTAGGGGACACCACTATTTACTTCTGTCCATTCTGAAAACTGTCCATTTATTCCTACCCTTTGTTTCCTATCTTTTAACCATGAGAGGACCTTCCCTCTTCTCCCATGACATCTTACTTTGCTTAAAAGCCTTTGGTGAGAGACCTTGTCAAAGGCTTTCTGAAAATCTAAGTACACCATCCACTGGATCTCCCTGGTTCACATGCTTGTTGACCCCCTCAAAGAATTCTAGTAGATTGGTGAGGCATGATTTTTCTTTACAAAAACCATGTTGACTCTTCCCCAACAAATTGTGTTCATCTGTGTCTGATAATTCTGTTCTTTAATTTACTCAGTACTGAAGTTAGCCATCCTGGCCTGTAATTGCCAGGATCGCCTCTGGAGTCTTTTTTACAAATTGGCATCATATTAGCTATCCTCAAGTCATTTCCTCAGAAGCTGATTTAAATGATAGGTTACACGACCACAGTTAGTAGTTCTGCAATTTCACATTTGAGTTCCTTCAGACTC
Organism: Terrapene triunguis; assembly: GCF_002925995.2. Classification (NCBI taxonomy): domain Eukaryota; kingdom Metazoa; phylum Chordata; order Testudines; family Emydidae; genus Terrapene; species Terrapene triunguis. The sequence goes on along the minus strand of NW_020664492.1, from coordinate 8,498,710 downwards.
TCCAACACAGTCATAATTAACAAAGGTTGCAACTAAAAGAACTACTTACATTGGTTCAGAAAGCCTAACGGGTACCCCCTTCTGCCCATCTCCCTCGGGCTTTGCCCCTGCTCCCAGTGAAGTGGGGAGATGGGCAGCCACTGGTTCTCTGCTAGGGGCCAGAGAAGGAAAGGGACTGCAGCATTGGCTAGTGTTGTGAGGCAGGGGAACCCCCAGCCACTTGATTTTCTGGCTGTTTGGTCTGAGGGGGTCCAGGCCCTGAAGCTGCTCCCTGGCTGGTCAGGGACTAAGGGAGGTGAGCCCCCTCTCAGCCTGTGCGCCAAAGGATTGACTGCCAGAGTGAGGGTTATGGAGGAGGTGATCCTGAAAGTGGGGTGTGGAAGGAATGAGGAAGGAGGGGAGGAAAGGGAATGGGGAAGAGGGGAAGGAAAAAGGTGCTGGGGAGGGGGGATAAATTTGAGCGATGTCAGGCAGTTGTTACATTCACAGACTAGAAGGGAACAGTTGTTGCCAACCTTTCTTTGAAGCAGGGGTCCAGGAGAGTGGGGGAAGGGCTGACACCCCCACCCCCTCGGTGCATGGGTCCTAGGGAGTAGGGGAAGGGCCTTGGAGCATGATTTCCTGCATAGGGGAGTCCCCTGAGGAAAGAAACAGAGGACACTTTATGAAGGGGGGGGTATGCCTTGCTGGTGCCATCCCATCATGGCTATGTGGGGGTGTTGGTGGGTGAATTCTCCCCTGGGATGGTCTGAAGCCCCCTCCCACATACAACGGGCACCTCTGTTGGGGGTGGAAGTGGGGATCCCCCCACGCTGAATCCTGGCAGATAGCAGGGGAGCCCTCCCTTCTGTTAGCCTGCTGTGGCAAGGAGTGGTGGCAGGTCCCCATTACATCCTTGCGGGGGGTTCCCCTGACACTAGCATCCCAGCAGGTGGGGGCTCCGGTGGTGGGGCTGAGGCAGTTCAGGGAGCCCAGGGCCTAGGCGGGGTGTGTAACTGATTAACAGAACATCCTGAAGGTGTTTCAGCTGATCAATTCCGATAGTAAAGACCAAAACTGCTCTCAGCTGGGGCCGGTTCCTGCAGCTCTTACTGGGACCATGGGAGCCGGACGGGGACTGGTGCTTGGAAGTCTCTGACAGGCTTCGGCCCGGGCAAGGCTCCCTGCGTGGCGGTGCAGCAGCCAGGCTCGGGAATGGCCCGACAGACGGGGCAAACCTGCGTGCAAACCTTCAGGAGCGATCTGCCCTTCGCCGCCGAGCCTGGCGACAAGTGGCTGCGGGGACAGCCCGGCGGGAAGGCAGCGAGAGGAAGAAGAGCGCAGAGCCCCTGGTGCGCTGGGAGGGGAGCTGGGCGGGGGGTAAGTTGCTGTCCATCTGGCCCGTGCTCTGGGCGCTCCGCGAACGGGGCCGCAAGGAGCCAGGCTCGGCTCGGCGCCCGCAGGAAGGGGGAGCGGGGCGAGCCGCGGGGAGAAGCGCACAGGTTAGCCGAGCCTCTCGGAGCTGCCGTGACGCGGGGGGACGCCTCGTGCGGCGAGTCTGACACACACCCCGCCTGCAGCTCCCGGTGCCTGGCTGCCCCGCTGCTGCCGCCGCCGCACGTCCCGGGACGGCTGAGCCGCAGCGCGCGCGGAGCTGGACCTGCCGCGGGCAGCCCGCGGTGATGCCGGGGGCTCGAGGATGAGCGGCAAGCGCGGGTCTGCCAAGCCCCAGCTCCGGCGGTCGTTCAGCGAGCAGCTGCGGGACTCCACCGCCAAAGCCTGGGATTTACTGTGGAGAAACGTCCGCGAGAGACGGCTGGCAGGTCAGTCCCGCGAGCGCTCTGCCCCGGCTGGGAGTGAGGGATCCTGCCCTGGCTCCCCTCAGGCGCTCCTGCCGGAGCAGTGCCCGCTGCCACTGGGGTCCTGTCCCGGCCCTGCTCAGGCAATCACCTGTCTGGCGGCTCGCGCTGTGCAACAGCAACTCCACTCGCTCTGCGCGGGCCTCGTACAGCGCCGTGTGTGCCCTGCTCCGCGGGGCATTAGTGCGGGCTGCAGCTGTGGGAGCGGAGTGGGTGTGCATTAGTGCCTAATACAGCTGTGAGTGTGTGTTTTGTTGTGTTAACGAGTTGTGTACTCTGGACAGCGCTTTGTGCGCCCCCTGGGCAGTTGGGTGTCTGCCCTCTGTCCAGTTTTGGTCTTTGTCCCCTCCCTATAGCGCTGTGTGTGTGCACATTACACACCCACCTCCTCTACAGCTGAAGTACCAAAGTGCTCTTGCTTTGTTTTTGTAACTTCTAAGAGTTCCCGTATGTAACAGCTCCTCAATTATTGATGGCTCTTTCAGGTACTATTAGCGAACCCAGCAGTAAGAAGTGAGACAGATTCCCCTATGGAGGAGGCTGGGAGATCCGTCCCCTGGATGTTACAGAGTCAGAGCAGGTCATGGGGAGGGCAATCCGCTCCCATGCCCTTCCTCACCCACGTATCCCAGTCATGTAGAGCATTGTGAGCTCTGCCCTCAGCTGGCTAAGCAGGTGGGATTTAAAGCAGGCGGAAACTGAGGGAAAGGTTTTTGTGTGTGGATGGCAGGGCTGCCCAGAGGGGGGGGGCAAGCGGGGCAATTTGCCACAGGCCCTGGGCCCCGCAGGGGCCCCCACGAGAATATAGTATTCTGTAGTATTGCAACTTTTTTTAATAGAAGGGGCCCCCGAAATTGCTTTGCCCCAGCCCCCCTGAATCCTCTGGGCAGCCCTGGTGGATGGTAGGGGGTTAGGGTTAAAACCTGGGTAAGAGCCCTGTTTAACTCTGCAGTGAAGACATTCCCTGCAAGGGGAGACTTCAAAATTACCAGAGCCAAATTAAGAAGTAAACTGCCCAATTACATCCCAACATCCACCCATTATATTTCTAATTACTGGAGGGTGTGGGGGTCTAGGGCCAGATTTTCAAATGTATTTAGGCACCTAATGATGTAAATAAGCTCCTAATGGGATGTTCAAAAATGCCTAAGCAGGTTAGGTGCCTGACTCACTTCGCAATCTGTCTGCAACGTTTGGGACCAAGATACCTTTGAAAATCTGGCCCCTAGAATCTTAATCCCCTCAAATCAAGTCAGAGGAGACTAAATAAATCACCCCCTTCAGGAATGACTCAGGTCATTCTGAGAACAAGATGGCAGTAGCATGTTGATTTTACACATGTAAACAGATGATTAGTTAATATTTATAAAACACCTTGAAGATGAAAAGATCTAGATGGCACCAAGATACACTACATGTGACACATTTGCCTTGTATTTATAATGAAGATTAATTTGCAAAACATGGATTCTTCAACTACATTCTATTGTCTTGTAGATCGTTTAAGGACACCATCTAGGACTTTGTAACATGCTGGTATTGGAGTATATAGGGCACATTTTTCTAATGTAGGCATCTAATTGTGCCCACAAAATGTCCACAGATTCAAATAGTTAAAATAATGGATACAAATTACATGCTTGTTTTTGAAGACTTAGTACAGACTATTTGGCTATGGCAAAGAACTTGTATTTGTGGAGTAGTGTCTGGTTGTGGGTAGGTACACAGAGCCCCAGAATCCTACTTGTTTATTTCTAAACTTGATAGTTCTGAGAAAGCATAAAAATAAAGAATATTAATATCTCCTTACATGTAATCTGGTTAGTGCTTTGTTAAAAGCACATGCCAGCAGGGCATTCAGCTGGGACACTGGGTTAGCCATCTTCTGTCAAACAGACCTCAACTACTGCTTGAGTGAGCAGAAGGCCTGGGCAGACTGCCACAGAGCAGCAGCCAACTTTTTAAAGGAACTTGGATTAAAATTGATGGAGTCAGGCTTTTTAGCTAAAGTGGCTGTAATACTCAAGTCCTGACTTAATGCACTGCCATAATTTATGTTATTAATTCCATTATAATATGCTGGTGAGTTTGTGGTAAAGGTGCCCTTTATCTGATTACGTGGTTCATTTGACAAGATAACAAAATGTGTACAAATAATATCTGTGGAGCTAACAGATTCCAAATATACCCTGTTCCTCAGATGGTTTTATGTCTCTTGGCTTTCTGCCCTTGCATTTGTATTTATTTGTCTTTGTGTTTATCTTAGTCTTGGCCTCTGTGGCCTCAGTAAATATCCCTGTGGCCTTTCTTCCACTATTCATTAATGAAAGGCATGGAATTTAGGCTGGTCTAAATACGTCATTATTTGCTGGCTGGCTGGCTGATCAGCTGCCCATCTGTAGTAATAAATAAGATCACACTGAGGTGAACAGTTGTCCAACTTTCCTTCTCCCCAAAGCTGATATTTATGCTGCAGCCCTGAATGACAATCACACCAGCAGTCCTTGAAAGTTAACTAGGGCTTCAGAAGAATGACCGAGGCGGGAAGAACACTTTTAACCCTTAGCTTGCTGGGGGTTTTTTTTCCTGACTTCCAGCCAAACGAAGGTTCAGGAAACAGTTATATAGCAAATCATCATCATTATTATGAGTGAAAGTAGAAGAGGTTTGGGGGCTCTTATGTATTTATTCCTTTGTCTTACTCTACCTTTTCACCTCTATTTAAGGCTCAAACGTGGGCCTCGCAGGGGAGGAGACCCTTTCATCCACTGAATGGGCTATTTGCATTAACATGTGTTGTAGGGGAAAACAGCTGCTACTCCCCCTCCCATGCAGTTGGCCAAGGAGTGGATGAGCAAGAGCAGGGAGCGGACAGAGCCTTAGCTCTACTCCCTTCACTGCTCCAGGCAGCACAGCTAGGCTGCAGTGGAGGGGGAAGGAAGCTATGCTAGGAAAGGGCTTGTGGAGTGTTACTTCCCCCCCACCCCTTTGAGCAAGGGTGATTAGGAAGCAGAGTGTGACTAAGGGCTGGTGCACACTAAGCCCCAGTTCGAACTAAGATACGCAACTTCAGCTACGTGAATAAACGTAGCTGAAGTCGAAGTATCTTAGTTCGAACTTAAAGGTACTTACCGCGGGTCCACACGCGGCAGGCAGGCTCCCCCTTCGACTCCGCCTACTCCTCTCGCGGAGCAGGATTACTGGCGTCGACGGCAAGCACTTCCGGGATCAATTTATTGCGTCTAGACAAGACGCGATAAATTGATCCCAGAAGCTCGATTGCTTGCTGCCGAACCAGCGGGTAAGTATAGACGTACCCTAAGAGTCACACTCTGGTTCCTACTCTGCTTCTGGTAGTACTAGGCAATTATGCGGTGCCCCTTATTCAGGCTGGATTGCAAGGTGCAAAATACTCTTTTCTTCTGTTCCACTGACCTCGACTTGTTTATTAAATTAGTGGGTATACTTAATATAATGACCTAAGTGGTGCTTTTAGTAGTTTCTGTGCTTTTTTTTTTTTTATATACTTACCTAGGCAGGTCGTGTTCAGGTAAGATTCTTGTTACACTAACATTTTCATTTGACTGTTTAGAATTCACTAACAGGTTCCTTCTCTGGTGTGACTTTGTTGTTGTCAGTGTCAGTTCAAGACTGGAAAAATAAATTCAGTCATTACTTTTGAGAGATTTATCAAATACACTATTGATTAGATGACCTAATTTTTAAAGACTATCTAGTACACTGGAATTTACTCTAAAGACAATTTAGTGGAGAAGTTTAGGCCCTGATATAGCTACCTGTTTTAAGTCCAATTGAAGTCAGTGATCACTAAATTTAACCACATGTTTAAGTGCTTTGCTGGATTGGGGCCTTGATGATCAGGTTGTCCAAAAGACCATATATAGAAAGACCTTGGATAGTTTTTAACCTGGCCATAAATCTGGACCATCAGACTACCACATTTGAAGAATGACTGAAATTCATTGCTTTATGGATTTGAGTGTTTTTCTTCACATCTTGAAACTCAGTTATATTGTTGTAGTTTAAAAAAAAAAAAAAAAACTAATGATCCTATAGTGCTTACTGAAATCCTGACTCAAATCATGATCATCTACCATTGTAAAATTATAGTAGTAATAATAATAATGGCTTATATTTATTTATGCATTGTTGTTGTAGCATGTTGGTCCTAGGATATTAGAGAGACAGGGTGGGTGTGATAATATCTTTTATTGGACCAGCTTCTGTTGGTGAGAGACAAGTTTTCCTGCTTACATACAGTCTCTCTCTCACCAACAGAAGCTGGTCCAATAAAAGATATTACTACACCTACCTTGTCTCTCTTGTTTCAGAAGGATAACTTGTATGCAGTTGAAAAGTGCTATGCACACTCTGGCATGCTATAAATAATTACATCCAAAAAACTATACAGGAAGATTGTTAATGTTGCAAAGTTAAACACTCAAAATTTAGGAAATGCCAAAATTAAGGTTGCCTGTGCAACCTTAATTTGTCCCCCTGGTGCATATGTATTATGATGCAGTCTTTAGTTACATCATCCCATACTATATTTTCCCCACAGACCCCCTTGCCTCTGTCAGTGCACAGGACAGACAGTGCTCACTGAACGAGCAGCTATTCAATATTTTGTTTTCTCCTCATTGTTCATAGATGTTGTTCACTGCATGCTATTCAAACCCTGCTTTGAATACAGAATTATTAATTTCCCCCTGGACTTTTCTGTGGTGCTCATCCCTGTAGTATCTGAGTGCTTCACAAACATTCATGTATTTAGTTTCACAATATCCCTGTGTGTGTGTGTGTGTGTGTGTGTGTGTAGGTGGGGGGGGGTGTATTATTACCCTCATTGTACTGATAGGAACTGAGTCACAGAAAGATTAAGGTCAAAAGTGGCCACTAATTTTGGGATGCCAGATTCAAAACACCTAATATTTCAGAGTATTTAGTTTTATATAGCACTTTTAGATGTTCAAAGCAGAGCCCTGATTGACTTCAGGTGCAGCTGCTGAGCACTCAGCACTTTTTCAAATTATACTCCAGGATCTGAAATTGGTCACCCAGAATATGAGGAGCACACAATTTGGGTTGAATCCTACAAAGGCACTTGGGCATTGCAACGCTGAACATCACGGTGCCTAATTTTTTGGTGCCTGGAAAATCATGACAACAACACTGCTGCAACCCACAAAGCTGAGTTAGGTCCCTGTACAGAGAATGGGGACAGATAGGCACTTAAGAATGTGACCCACAAAAATCTGCAAACTAGGCAGGTAGCTGCTTAACCCAGCCAATGTGCTAACTGTCTGTCTCCACACAGACAGGCTGGAGGAGAGGTGTCCCCTGCCTTCTAACTTTTAGCTCCGCAGTTAGTGCACTCACCTAAGATGTGGGAGACCAAGGTTCAATTCCCCCTCCCTGACAAAGCGGGAGAAAGGATTTGAACAGGGCTTGCCCACTTCTCAGGAGACTGCTCAAGCTACTGAGCCACAGGAACTCCTGCTGAAGCTGTTTCCCTGTGGATAAATAATGAGAGAGTGATTGGGCCAGAGAGAATGACCTAATGACTGATAAGGGCACCCACCTGGGGGGCAGAAGACCCTTGGTCAAGTCCCCCTGCTCCGATCACTCTTTCATTATTTATATGTGTTCAGATCAGACCAGTTGGGCAAAGTAGGCAGCCAAATACCTGTCTGTCTTTGTTTTCTCGCCTAGCCTGTCCCAGTCCTCCCCACCCGATGCTCATCTTCTCAGCCCCAGTTTCCTTGCCACGCCTGTCCTAATCTTGCCCCCTTCAGGCTCCTTAACCCAACCTATTCCCTCTGCTGCCTTCCCCCTTCAGGTCCAGCTCTTGTTCCTATTTGAGTCAGGCTGCTTCCTCCTCCACTGCCTGGGCACCAGTAGGTAGAGCACTGAGAGCACAGGAGAGAGAGTCTCCCTGCTCTCACTTCCAGTGCCCCTTGGTACAGCAGCCCAAAGCAGTAATCACAGGGAGAATCCTGCTCAGCTGTCCTGCTCTGGGCTGGTGCATGCTCAGTGCAGATGAAATCTTTGGATAATTTAGCTGCCAAACTGCAACAAGTCCTTACTGAGTCCGTGGCTGCTGCAATTTTTCAACTTGGTCAAATTTGGGAAGCTTCTCATGGGAACAGCAAAAGGCGCTTCCTTGATGCCAAATTTCAAGTCCCTATTCCAAAGGCACAAGAGCTTCTCAGTGAAACAGCTGTAAGAATACTTTTAACATGGGCAAAACAACATTTTTTTTCTAACTTTTCTCTTGAAAATGGCTGAACTGTATTTGCTGAAACCAAAAAAAATTAAATCTGCCTGAGGCAGTCACCTGTCACAGAAAAGTTTAGCCAATGTTGACCTGAATTTGATGGGTGAATTTTTATGGCTCGCCACTGATCGCATCCGACAGAAGATTTATAGGTTCTTATCCAATTCAGACTACAGAGTTTAAGAACTCAGAGAGTTCTATATTGGGAGAGGATTCTCAGGGTGCTTGGCAAGAACGCATACACTGAGGACAATACCAAATTGATAAAATATTTATTGCCATTAACATAAAAACAAGGAATGCAATGAAACTTATAACTGCAAAACAGTAAAAGGATTCAAAACTCCTGCTGGTAACATTTCTATTATAAGTACCTTAACCTAACATACTCACACCCTTCCTTGGGAGCCCGGTAATAGGAGGTGAAGGACCAGCCTCACTCCTGGCATGCCCGATTACGCGATGGTGCTGGCTTCCCCGATGGTTAGGAATGTTGAGTAGTTATACTATACTGCATAAACTGAGCTGATAGCGTGATAGAAGATAGTCTCTAGAGTAAAGTACTCCAAGAAACCGAAGCTTCAGGAGTTAGAGTATAGAGCTTAGAACCAGAATTTAGAGGAGTGAGAGCCTATCCCTAAAACCATCCTAAAAGACTAACTAACCAACCCTTACAAGGTATTTTATAGGATCCTGATCTATGTAATCCAGGCCCAACCTACTATACCCAAATCTTGTTTCTGTACCCTAAGAAATTTATGGGTACCCTTCTCCTATAGGTTAGTGGATTATGACACTTACTTTCTAAATATATTAATAAGAATTATCTCACTTCAAAACTGCCAACCTAGGCTCTCTTGATGACCTAGAGTTGTGGTGTACCCTACGGTTACCAACCGGTTGTAGGAGCCGGATAAACCTGTGATGTGATGTGGATAGTTCCTCCTTTTAGTTCCCCAAAGTTCAGGGACCATTCTTAACGGTGCCAAAGGTTGCCAGCTTTTATGCTAACATATGTATAACTGATTATACTTTTTGCTATATAGCAGATCTTACCAGATCTTACAAGCCGGTAGACTTCTTGCATTTCAGCAAAAATTATTATTAGGAAATACATGTCTCAACACATCCTAAATTCCAAGGAATTAATACTGATAAAATATAAGAATAAAATGGATTAATATTAGAAAAAGAAACATTAATTAATACTGCTGCCTGAATTAGTAGGATATAATAGCTAGCAAAATAATCCTATGGGCTACACCAAGTTATAAGTAACTGAAAATGGAGATATCAGGCAAGTTTGACTATAAGCATCATTATCAGCTCCACCTACAATAATCCAAAAACACTTTAGACTCTGATTTGCAACTATATGGATCACTTCAATCACCATTGAAATGCAACTACCTCAGGGATGGGATAGCTTAGGACAGGAAGCATAATTTGTCCAATTGAATCTCCAGGAAAGGTTTAGGAATAGAGCTGAGTGGGAATTTTGCATCAGAACAGTATTCCAATGGAAAATGCCCTTTTCACAAAATCAGAAAGTTCCATTGGAAAATTTCTATTTTCTGTCAGGAAAATCAAAGTGACGGCTCCCCGGCTGCTCACCAGGAAGGATCTTATCAATTTCACATTTTGTCTGCGTGGTGAAAGCAAAACTGAAAAGAGTCTTCCAGGCAGACAGCTGCTGCCTGGCTGGGGGGAAATGTGGGTCAGGCTGAGTGCCCTGGTTGGCTGCCTGCCCTGCACCCTGGCACTCCAGTAGCAGCGGTGGGAAGGGGAAATACAGAGAGCCTTGGCACTCAATCTATAGCTGCTGGCCTGGATGGCTCTTGTCATTTTCATTTTCTGCCTGCAGGAGAAAAATGAAGTTGACAAGAGCCTTCCAGGTGGACAGCTGGCAAACTGAAAAAAATTGGTTTTGGTTCTCTTGAAGTGCAAGTTTTCTGGAAATCCCATCTCACGGAGAGTTTTATTTTTAAAAACACATTTTGTCCTGACTCAGGGTGTTTTTTATTTATTTTTGTTAAATGAGAGTTTTCATGGGAAGGGGCTTCCATTTTCCAGCCAGCTCTGTTTAGGAAGCAGGGTCGGCTCTAGGCATCAGCAAACCAAGCACGTGCTTGGGGCGGCACATTTTCAAGGGCGGCATTCTGGCCGTCTTTTTTTTTTTTTTTTTTTTTTTTCCTTCAGGCAGCAAAAGCCAAGAGCCAGCCCTGGCAGCAGCAGCGCATTGTGCGCGGGGGGTGCCCTGAGGTCGCTGCGGTTCGCGCCGCGGGGGAGCAGCGCCGCACCTTGTGGCTGGGCCGGGCAGGCTCCTAGCGGGGGACACTTGGGCTGAGGGCCGCCCCTCGCGGCACACGGAGCCGCCTGCAGATGCCGCAGGGCGGCCGCCCCCCAGGGCCACAGCTGGGGCTGGGCGAAGCGGCCCGAGCCACCCAGGGACTGCGGCAGGGCGGCCAGAAGCAGCAGCAGGGCCATAGAGCGCGGGGCGCTGTCGTGCGGGGCCTGCGTCCCGCTCTCCGGGGCTCCGCTGCCTCTGGGGCTACCCTGCCAGGGCAGTCACCCGGCTCTGCCCTCTCGGGTCCCAGCCGGTCCTGGAGGCAGAAGCCCTGGATGGAGGGACCCTGGGCTGAGGTGCGGCCCGGGAGCCCCACTGCTTACCCCGACCCTGCCAGCGCCGGACCGGCTGGAGGTGAGGGGGGAGTGGGTGGAGTCAGCACTGGTGGGGGAGAGCCCAGCGCTGGGGCGGCACGGGGTGTGGGTGGGGTGGGGGAGAGAGCCCAGCGCTGGGGTGGCAGGGGGTGCGGGTGAGAGCCCAGGGGTGGGGTTGGGGGGCAGCCAAAAATTTTTTTGCTTGGGGCGGCAAAAAACCTAGAGCCGGCCCTGTTAGGAAGGCAGAAAGTAATTACCCCCTTTGGAATTTGGCAAGGCCATCAAAGCAATGCCCCTTGTGGTTGGTTTGTTCTGATTACTGCAAGTGACCAGGGCCTTTGTTTTGTATGCAGATAGCACCTCTGGCAGCAGTGGTTTCTAGCACCAAGTTGGGGTGCTGATTCTGTACCAACTCAAAGGATAGAATGCCTCTCAATTCAGGAAGTTATGTTGGCAGTTTATCTGGAAGTCTCATCCATCTATGGAGCAGGCCCAGCCACGCTGAGGTGTTAAGGATGCCTTATAGCTGTTACTTATCAATTAAAATTAAGCAGTTATGAACTTTATGAGGGAACTGACTTATAGGTCATGTGTCTCCTTGAAATACAGCTCTCATACAATGTGAGTGCAGCATACCTGCAATGTAGGAATGTTATGGCAGCCCAAAAGAAGTTGCTGCTGATCTGGCACCACATGAGCAAGTGTAAATTGCTATAGTAAATCCATTGACTTCAATAGAGCTACATGAGTTTACACTAGCTGAGGACATGATTCATGGTCAATGTTTATATTTAACATCTGTTAAAGAATATAGTGGTGCATAACACACTGTTTTCCTTTAAATACTTGTTTTAACAACAAGAGAATGAACCTTCTAATTTCTTTGTAGAAAATTGTTTTCGAATTCATTTTGACTTACTGATTAATACCATGATACATTGAACATTCTTTCTGGCATTTTTCCGTAGGTGTTTCCAATATAGCAAACAAAATCTGTGATTATAAAAAAAAAAAAAAAAAAAAAAAAAAAAAAATCACATCCAAGTCTCACAAATTAAAATCTGGGCACTCTCCTGTGTAAAATTAGTGAGATTTGGCCCCTGTGCCTATAGACAGACCATGCAAAGACAGATTTTCCAGTATGCCATTACAGTTTGTTACAGTAAGCACATATGGTCTGATTTTTTTCCAAGAACCTACATTGACTTCAGTGTTTAGTTGTACATGGCCTGATTTTCAAAGGCACTGAACAACAGTGGTTATGTTAACATTGCCTAGGGAGTTTGAGTTGGGACTTGATACAATGTCTTTGGACATATCTTGTGCAAACTAATTGTCATTGTAACATGAATCATAACTTCCATTGCCAATGTACCATGAAAAATATGACTGAATGTCTCCTAATCAAGGTAGAAATGTATAAATATCTCATTTCATTGATGGTGATTTGGTGAAGCTGCAAGTACCATGCAATGGGAATGTCTGAGCATTGTTTTTCCCTGCAAGCTCTTTTTAAAGAACATTATCTTTCCAGAAGTGTTGTTATGAAGTCAGTACTTCCATATTTGCATTATTTCTGGCTAATAAATACATCAGTGTGAATGAATCATGTTCAGAATTCTAAAAGCAAAACCTATATTAATATGTATATCATTATTATACAAAGGAAATAAATATATCAAAAACCTGTAACCTAAGTGCAAAGGGAGCATTCATAGCAGAATGATGACCTTAAATGAATTTGCATTGGTTTCCATCTGAGCTAGTCTTTATATTCTAATAATTTAAATTTTTTTCTTCTTAATTAAGACCTTTGTGTGCAGTGCAAATGAAACAGATTAACCTAATTAAAGTAGCTCAATAAAACCACTGAAATTATTTTGAAAGACTATTTCATTGCAGGGTCAGTTTTCAAAAGGAGCCTTGGAGATATGTACACAAAACCTGATATTTATCACCAGGCGTGCCGCCAGATTTTCTGCCGCACTAGGCGGCGGAAGTTCCCGCCCCAAAATGCCGCCCCCCACAGAGGCGGCGGAAGGTCCCGCTGCCGAAATGTCACCGCCCCCCAAATTGTAGCGCCCTAGGTGACCGCCTAGGTCGCCTAATGGGTTGTGCCGGCCTGTTTATCACGATGGATTTTGTGTATGTACCCTCCTATGTCCAATGTTGAAATGATACCCACATGCTAAGAAAACAAGCTAAAGTCACTGTATCTCCACTGAGAGAGAGTACAAACTCCCATTAACGTTCATGGGATTTACATGTTTAAATCCCCCAGATAGCAGTGGGAAAAGATTCCATTGTTAAAGACAAAAGCTCTGAAAGATGCTTATTATTCAGTCCGAGGTGTTTCTGGGAAGAAAAGAAATTACGTTTATGATTAATCCTTTGGTGAGGCCTGCCAGAGAATTTCTGTGGGAGTCTCAATCATGTCAAAATTGAATTGTATGTTAATGCTAGGAGTTTGTTTAGGTGGTGAAAAATAATTTTAAAAGTATAGATATCCTTTATATCATGTATGTAATGCCAATACTGTATTAAGTAGTGATGGGCAAACTGCCCAAAGATATAGTGGCTGTCCCCAGGGCCGGCTCCAGCATTTCTGCTGCCCCAAGCAAAAAAAAAAAAAAAAACAGCGGGAGGTCCTTCACTCCTAGAGGGACTGAGGGACCTGCCGCCCCCGAATTGCTGCAGGTGCCGCCCCTCTCCCTTGGCCGCCCCAAGCACCTGCTTGTTAAGCTGGTGCCTGGAGCCAGCCCTGGCTGTCCCTTCCAGTACCCCACAACAATTCACTTTCCCCAAACTACCTTCACACTCTCTCTCTCTCTCTAATCACAGTGAGTTGGCACCAATGGGTAGCAGCCTGAGTCTGAAAAGGGGGAGATGACAGCAAAGTGTCATTGCATCAGTCATTCTAAGGATACCTCTGCCTTCCCACTCCTGATGCTACTGTCTTCTCATGACCCTAGTGGGTCTGATTCTGTCAGATTTTCCGCACTCTGACTTCTGCTTCCTTTCCCAGGTTCTCACTTGCTCCTGTCCCCTCTTATCCTTCCCACTCCACTGCTAAATTTGCTAGCATCACTTAAAGACACAGGAAAACAAATATTTAATTACAGAAATAAAATGACATAGAAGCCAATCTGCTTGAGTATTTCTGTGCCAGCATGGGATTTTACAGAGGACATGATTCCCAACCATCCCAAAATTCACAGTACCATTCTAACTTCTACATGCCTACCCCTCCCCTGTGGGCTCCCTTGTTGCTCCCACTTGTGGGGTTTGGACTGGCTCTGGAGAGTCAGCAGGGGCTCTGAAGTTGACAGAGAAGTTCATTTTATTTTCATATCTTCATGAGCCTACTTCCCCAGCATAACTTGAACATTTATTACCTAAACAAATTCCAGATATTGAGACACAAACATCACAAGAAGCTATGCTGATAAGATGGCAAGTTGGCCGGGATTGTAAGACTGGGATATTTTAAATCACAATCAAATTCTACCCAATCATTATTTACAGAACTTCTTTGATAAATGTCAGTTCATTCCAGAGGTTGATAGTTAACTTGCTAAGCTGTAGCATTTACCCATAAGCATTTCTGGCAGCTAGTATGAATAGCCATTTATAACTGGTTCTCTCAAGGGTGAAACCTATTTTGGTATTTTTGCCACTGACTTCCTGTGGTTCTCCCAAAATCCACTGGATTCTGGGATGGAACCACATCTCATTTCCCAGTAAATAAATCTCCCTCTTCTCCCCCCCTCCCCCCACTCTCCCAGCCCTCCTAGTGAGGGGACATTCTGGGCCAATGTGTAAAAGTTGATACTTAGTCAATATGCTAAGGTAAGAGGTATATTGATGGAGGCTGTATGGAAGGCACACTGTAAAAAAAACTTAAATTAGCTCCAGTGTATCTGAACACTAAAGTTTATAGTAAGTTCTTTTTCCAGAAAAAAAAAACAAAAAACAAAAAAAAACCACATATTGATTTCTATATCGTCACTCAGATATTTTTCTATGATATATAGGAGCTAAAAATAGATTGGTGGGAATGTACATCTTGCAGAGTATTGTGGTTATCTGGTATTAAACAATGACAATCTTTTTAATTCAGACTCCTTCCTAATATTGGTCATGGCAGTCAAAATCTACAGCTTTCTCACCTGAGTGAGATTGCTAGATGTTACTACTTCAGACAGGGGAAATAGAGACAGAGGCCTTGTCTAATCAGGGATTTTTTTGAACTGGCAATTCACATTCTGTGCAGCTCCACCAGTTGTAGCACCAGTGGAAGACAAGGCTCAGGCATTAGATGACAAAGTGGAACTTTTGGAGAATTCTAGGTCTAAAAAATCCTAGTGTAGCTACATCAATAGACAGTCCATGCTAACTGCCTGTAGCAAACCAACCTTCTCTACGTTGGAAATTTTCAGTCATGTGTGACTGGTCACCAGTATAAGCTGCACCACTGAAAGCCCCTAGAGTACACCGTAAACCACAATTTACCCTGGTACAATTGACCTCTTCTGCAAGTCAGTGCAAATCTTGTTTCATAGCAGCTACATTGAGGGTTTGCACCAATGGAGCTCCACCAGTGGCTGAAATTGAGGCAAATACCGAATATAAATAAATAGGCAACTTGTGGGAGGGTCACGAAGGGTCAAGTGCCCCCCCCCCCAGCAGCCAGCCTGGGCAGGAAGAGGAAGGGGCGGGGGCCAGAGCCACAAATGAAGGGCTGGGGCCAGAACCTCTTCCAGCCACACTTCCTGGGACGCTGCCCGGTGCAGTGCAGCGACTGACAGGGAGAGCGCCTGGCTGTGGCAGCAGCAGCCTGCACCCCTGCCCAAGCTCAGCTTCTGGGGCCAGCGGCCAGTGAGCCAAAACCCCCACGAAGGCCAGATTAACTCTCCTGTGGGCCCAGGGGTATTAGATTTTGTGGGGTCCCTGTATACAAGTTGTGATTGTTTCACTCCATATGATTTTATAAAAATATGCTAATTGGAATATGCTTCATGCAAAAGGTCTCTTGTAAGGTATCATTACAAAACTTATAATCTACCGAGTGTGGTCATCCTATTTGTATAAATGTATCATTCTTGAATCTGAAACCAGAAATATGAAATATAACTCTGAGGTCCTATTGTAATTCTGCAAAGTGTGGGCCATTAATGGTGGTTTGGAATCTTGATGGCTCCCATCAACTAGGACAATTGGTTGTAAATGGCTCTGTTTACTTGCAAGCCTTCCTGTGAGTCAGGCCAGGAAGAATGAAGGCTTGGGGTCTCACAGGACATGTGACCATGTCATCTGGTACTGGAATCCATCTTGAACCTGATGTTTTTCCATTTAGAGGGAGGGGTGGGAACCCAGAGAGACAAAAGATTCCTGCCTTGTTCCAAAGCTATATAAGGGGGTGGAACATAACAAGGGAGGTTCCAGTTATGAGAAATCCCCTAGTTCCCACCTGAGCTGGAGCTAACAAGAACTGTACCAGGGGAAAGGATTGGGCCCAGACTAGGAAGCAGTCCAGTCTGTGAAATAAGTTTATTGGAACGTCTCTGAGGGTGAGATATTACCTGTAATCAGTTTCTTAATGTAGTAGGCTTAGACTTGCATGTTTTGTTTTATTTTGCTTGGTAACTTACTTTGTTCTGTCTGTTATGTACAGTTTAATTTTGTGTGTTTTTGAGAATGTGGTTGGACTGGATTATGTGCAGGGAGGTGAGTTGGAGAGGGGATGGATTGGTAAAAGGAGGATGAAAATCTAAGATTTTAAGAGTACTTAAATCCTGCTTTTTATACTTAATAAAATGACTTGCTTATTAATTAACCCAGAGTAAGTAATTAATGACTTAAATGACTGCTTCTTGGAGCAGCTAGTCCTGGAACCCACAAGAGGAGAGGCAATTTTTGATTTAGTCCTAAGTGGAGCACAGAATCAGGTCCAAGAGGTGAATATAGCTGGACCGCTTGGTAATAGTGACCACAATATAATTAACAACCCTGTGGCGGGGAAAACTCCACAGCGGCCCAACACTGTAGAATTTAATTTCAGAAAGGGGAACTACACAAAAATGAGGAAGTTAGTGAAACAGAAATTAAAAGGTACAGTACCAAAAGTAAAATCCCTGCAAGCTGCATGGAAACTTTTTAAAGACACCATAATAGAGGCTCAACTTAAATGTATGCCCCAGTTTAAAAAACATAGTAAGAGAACCAAAAAAAGAGCCACCGTGGTTAAACAACAAAGTAAAAGAAGCGTGAGAGGCAAAAAGGCATCCTTTTAAAAAGTGGAAATTAAATCCCAATGAGGAAAATAGAAACGAGCATAAACTCTGGCAAATGAAGTGTAAAAATCTAATTAGAAAGACCAAAAAAGAATTTGAACAGCTAGCCAAAGACTCCAAAAGTAATAGCAAAATTTGTTTAAAATACATCAGAAGCAGAAAGCCTGCTAAACAACCAGTGGGGCCACTGGACGATCGAGATGCTAAGGGAGCACTCAAAGACGATAAGGCTATTGCGGAGAAACTAAATGAATGCTTTGCATTAGTCTTCACTGTTGAGGATGTGAGGGAGATTCCCAAACCTAAGCCATTCTTTTTGGGTGACAGATCTGTCCCAAATTGAGGTGTCATTAGAGGAGGTTTTGGAACAAATTGATAAACTAAACAGTAATAAGTCTCCTGGACCTGATGGTTTTCACCCAAGAGTTCTGAAGGAACTCAGATGTGAAATTGCAGGACTACTAACTGTCATCTGTAACCTATCATTTAAATTGGCTTCTGTACCAAATGACTGGAGGATAGCTAATGTGATGCCAATTTTAAAAAAGGGCTCCAGAGGTGACCCTGGCAACTACAGGCCAGTAAGCCTCACTTCAGTACCATGCAAATTGGTTGAAACTATTGTAAAGAACAAAATTGTCAGACACATAGATGCACATAATTTGTTGGGAAATAGTCAACATGGTTTTTGTAAAGGGAAGTCATGCCTCACCAATCTACTAGAATTCTTTGAGGGGGTCAACAAGCATGTGGATAACAGCGATCCAGTCAATATAGTGTATTTAGATTTTCAGAAAGCCTTTGACAAGGTCCTTCACCAAAGGCTCTTAAGCAAAATAAGCAGTCATGGGATGAGAGGGAAGGTTCTCTCATGGATTGGTAACTGGTTAAAAGATAGGAAACAAAGGGTAAGAATAAATGGTCAGTTTTCAGAATGGAGAGAGGTAAATAGTGGTGTCCCCCAGGGATCTGTATGGGGCGCAGTCCTATTTAACATATTCATAAACAATCTGGAAAAGGGGTAAACAGTGAGGTGAAAATTTGCAGATTATACAAAACTACTCAAGATAGTTATGTCCCAGGCAGACTGCGAAGAGTTATAAAAGGATCTCACAAGACTGGGTGACTGGGCAACAAAATGGCAGATGAAATTTAATGTTGATAAATGCAAAGTAATGCACATTGAAAAACATAATCCTAACTATACATATACAATGATGGGGTCTAAATTAGCTGTTACCACTCAAGAAAGAGATCTTGGAGTCATTGTGGATAGTTCTCTGAAAACATCCACTCAATGTGCAACGGCAGTCAAAAAAACCTAACAGAATGTTGGGAATCCTCAAGAAAGGGATAGATAATAAGACAGAAATATCATATTGCCTTTATATAATCCATGGTACGCCCACACCTTGAATACTGCGTGCAGATGTGGTCGCCCCATCTCAAAAAAGATGTATTGGAATTGGAAAAGGTTCAGAAAGGCAACAAAAACGATTAGGGGTATAGAAAGGCTTCCGTATGAGGAGAGATTAGTAAGACTGGGACTCTTCAGCTTGGAAAAGAGGCGACTAAGGGGGGATGTGATCGAGGTCTATAAAATCATGAGTCGTATAGACAAAGTAAATAAGGAAGTGTTATTTACTCTTTCTCATAATACAAGAACAAGGGGCCACCAAATGAAATTAATAGGTAGCAGGTTTAAAACAAACACAAGAAAGTATTTTTTCACTCAATGCACTGTCAACCTCTGGAACTCCTTGCCAGAGGGTGTTGTGAAGGCCAATACTATAATGGGGTTTAAAAGGGAGCTAGATAGGTCCATCAATGGCTATCTTCCATGAATCTATTAGCCAGGATGGGCAGGAATGGTGTCCCTAGCCTCTGTTTTCCAGAAGCTGGGATTGGGTGACAGGGCATGGATCACTTGATGATAACCTGTCTGTTCATTCCCTTTGGGGCACCTGTCATTGGCCACTGTCAGAGGACAGGATACTGGGCTTGATGGACCTTTGGTCTGACCCAGTATGGGCATTCTTATGTTCTTAATTGATACCTGGGGGAGCAAACAGCTGTGCATCTCTCTATCAGTGTTATAGAGGGTGGACAATTTATGCGTTTATCCTGTATACATTTTATATAGAGTAAAATGGATTTATTTGGGGTTTGGATCCCATTGGGAACTGGGTATCTGGGTGCTGGAGACAGGAGCATTTCTTAAGCTGTTTTCAGTTAAGTCTGCAGGTTTTGGGACGTGGTTCAGACCTGGGTCTAGGTTTGCAGCAGGCATGTCTGGTTCAACAAGGCAGGCTTCTGAAGTCCCAAGCTGGCAGGGAAAACGGGCTCAGAGATAGTCTCAGCACATCAGGTGGCAGTCCCAAGGGGGTCTCTGTGACCGAACTTGTCACACAAGTCTTTTCCTAATTTAAAACAAAATGGCCACAATTGTGGCATCAAAGCTATTAACGCTATACTAAACTTGCCTTTTAATTAACATAAAGCTGTTCTGTAGTTACATTTCAGTCTTAAAACGTGTAGAATATAGTTAAGTTAATTCAAAATAGCCGACTTCTTACCTTAGAACAGCTGTTATATTGGTTTCTTTCTGGGAAGGAGTTTGGGTGCAGGAGGGGGCTCCAGGCTGGGGCAAAGTGATGGGATGCA
>NW_020664492.1:8476728-8478946 GCF_002925995.2 Terrapene triunguis | reverse complement strand
AGCTCCGATTGGCTGGTTCCTGGCCAATGGGAACTGCAGGAATGGTGCTGGGGGTGGGGGCAGCGCACTGAGCCACCTTCTCTCCCCCCCCCCCCCCCCCCCGCCACCAGGAGCCGCAGAGACGTGCTAGTAGCTGGCCGCTTCGGGAGCGGCGTGGGACCATGCAAGCAGCCTGCCTGAGACCTGCTGCAGCCCCTAACCCCCCTGCATTAATCCGGCCCTGCTCCCCACCCCCTCTGGCATGCTCAGAGTTGGCTCCTCTTCCCCAGAAGCTGAGCCTGGGCAGGGAGCGGGCTGCCATTGCTGCCTCTCCCAGCCAGGCCACAGGCTCTCTTGCAGCTAGCTATCCCGGAAGCCAAGCCCGGTAGGGGAGGCAGCCTGCTGCTGCCGCAGTCAGGCACTCGCCCAGGCAGCTGCTGCGCCGCCCCAGGCAGCGTCCGGGTGTGCTCTGTCCTGCTCCCTGCCCAGCTCTGGCCCCCAGGAAGAGCAGCTGACTGTGCCCGGGGGTGGGGGGGCAGTGCAGTGGGAGAACAGGGCCCCAAGTAACATGGGGCAGGGAGAGCAAGGGGGCCACAGGCTGGGGGCAGGGCAGGGAGGAGACAGGTGGGGAGGTTACGTGTCCTCTGTTGTCTTCCCACTCCCTTGTTTTCCACAGTACAGTAGAATCTGATCTCAAATTGAAGGACTGAGTGAATCTTAGTTTTGAAGTGAATTCTGTCTCTTGTCACTTTGGGTTAAAAGGTAAATGAACTCTTTACAGTGCTTACTGTATTTCTCATTTTAAAAAAGAAGCCATTGTTAAAGTTTCTGAATACTTATATTATGTGTTGTTTGCCAGAGAGACCAGAATGGTTTTACTGAAGAGGTGAATGTTTGAGATACACATGTCCTCCTAAGCCCTCTATGTATTTTGTATCACCTATGCGTTTCTTGCTATTTATCTTACTTTTCTACCTAGTGTTGCCAATTTTTGAGATATGTGTTTCCCTTAAAGCCTCAGCTATTGGAGTCATGTGATTATGTGAGTCTCAGATTTCATCTTAAAAAAAAGTTTCTAGCCATCGTGGCTGCAAAGAAAAAACGGAAAATGTGTTCAAAAAACACACAAGGCAAATAAAAATAACCCAACATTTATTTTATAATATCTCATGATTTTTAAGCCCATCTCATGAGTTTTGGAGTTCCAGTCATGTTTTTGGAATGCTTGGGTTTGGCAATATTGCCCTCCTAAAACTAATATAGCACTAGTAGTGGTCTCTCTCCCGCAATAGTTACAGGCTTGAAAAAGATGATGTTAGTATTAGAGGGCTGGGCTCAGAGCATCAGCAAGAGCACTGCACTTCAGTGGCTCTTTTGCCTGTCCTCCTTACAGCTTAGATTTGAAACTGCCTTCACCTTATCCCATTATGCCTTGGAAGTGCAGCATATATTGTAATAATCTGAAACTACTATCATAAGTAACATTATACACGCAGCAATCAGGATCATGTAAAACTCATGATTGTTGGCTCCAAGAGACCTTCACTAGGTCAGCTGAAAGAGCAATTCAGCTAATTTAAGCAGTAAACACTTTTACATGAGTTACTCTGACATTCCTTCCAGCAGAGGGCAATAATATACATGAATATCCATAACACAATATGCATCACAATACAGTGTTCTGGATTGCCCATTGCACTGAGGTTTTGCAGTACAAGAGGTATAGCTGATGGAGTCAGGTACAGAGTGACATCCATAACTCTGAACTTCTCTGATTCTGTAAGTACAAGTTAGGACATTTCATTGCACTGAGATTTATGCATGTAATTCCCAGTGCACTAAGCTAAAAATCTATGCTTTAGTGTAGCTTTGATTGTCATGGGACCAACATTTCAGAGGTGCTGATATCTCCTGATTTTTTTTTTTCTCAGAGGTTATATACGCACTTAGCTATATTTCTGCATAGGGAATTACAAAAATCATGTTAGAAGGCCAAAAAAAAAAAAGTCACAGCAAGAATATAATTGTTTATGATTGAAAGTTGGTAATTGCCATTGAGCTTCTTAATCCATTTGTTAGCACACAGCAGTAGGGTTTGGAATTTGTCATATTCCTGCACATATCTGTCACTGGCCTGTGCCACTCTTATCATCACAAGGTAAAAACAAACAGGTTGCATGTAGGCGCACACGCACACACACACACACACACACACACACACACACACACACACACACAC
>NW_020664492.1:8208926-8476718 GCF_002925995.2 Terrapene triunguis | reverse complement strand
ACACACACACACACACACACACACACACACACACACACACACACACAGTGTGCCCTCTCTCCCCTCTGTTATAAACTAGTCAAAAGACCAGTATTTTCCTGCAAACCGTTTATATCACTCAAGAACATTTTTCTTTCAGATGGCTGGTCTAGGATTAGTACTTAGAAAAGTTCCCAGATTCTAAAAACATTTCTGTTGATCCAACAAAGTGTCCCTAACGTGGCAGAATTTGAGACATTGGACCTTAAAGTCACATCATTCTCTCAGTCAGATGTTTTTATTCTTTCAAGTCTGAGATTATTTTGACAGCTAATCTCTCTCCAGCTTCTAGTGTTGGAGATTAATGCTTCCATTTAAAAAAAAATCTTTACACCAGAGGCACTTCTGTAGCATACCTCATAGCCACATTTGAAGGATGGAAATGGAACTCTTCCTTCAAATGGTCTAAATACCTGAAGGGGGATTCCAAAGAGGATGGAGCTAGGCTGTTCTCAGTGGTGGCAGATGACAGAACAAGAAGCAATGGTTTCAAGTTGCAGTGGGGAAGGTCTAGGTTGGATATTAGGAAACACTGTTTCACTAGGAGAGCGGTGAAGCACTGGAATGGGTTACCTCGGGAGGTAGTGGAATCTCCATCCTTAGAGGTTTTTAAGGCCCGGCTTGACAAAGCCCTGGCTGGGATGATTTAGTTGGTGTTGGTCCTGCTTTGAGCAGGGGATTGGGCTAGATGACCTACTGAGGTCTCTTCCCTCCCTAATAGTCTATGATTCTAAATATGGTATTTTTCAAGCAGTTTTTAAGACAGTAACTGCTAAACTCTTGTCTGAAGATGCTGGGTAAAATTTTCAAAAGTGCCACAGGGCCAGATTTGTAAAGTGTTTTAAATCAGTACAATTAGATAGTTAAGTGATTTTGAAAATCCCACTAGGTGCCTCTTTTCATCCTTTGGCATCTAAATACATTTAAAAATCTGGACCTGAATGACTTAGGAATCTAAGTTCCCCTTTCAAAAGTTACTTAGGCACTATTGACTTTCAATGAGACTTAGCCTTGGTCTACACTACGAGTTTAGGTCAAATTTAGCAGCGTTAGATCAATTTAACCCTGGACCCATCCATACGACAAAGCCATTTTTGTCAACTTAAAGGGCTCTTAACATCTTAACTCCTCCCCGACGAGGGGATTAGCGCTGAAGTTGACATCGCTGGGTCATATTTGGGGTAGTGTGGACGCAATTCAACGGTATTGGCCTCCGGGAGCTATCGCAGAGTGCTCCATTGTGACCGCTCTGGACAGCACTCTCAACTCAGATGCACTGGCCAGGTAGACAGGAAAAGCCCCGCAAACTTTTGAATTTCATTTCCTGTTTGGCCAGCGTGGCAAGCTCATCAGCACGGGTGACCATGCAGCTCTCATCAGCACGGGTGACCATGCAGTCCCTGAATCACAAAAGAGCTCCAGCATGGACCGAACGGGAGGTACTGGATCTGATCTCTGTTTGGAGAGACGAATCCGTGCTATCAGAACTCCATTCCAAAAGACAAATGCCAAAATATTTGGAAAAAAAAATCTCTAAGGGCATGACGGACAGAGGCTACAACAGGGACCTGCAGCAGTGCCGCGTGAAAATTAAGGAGCTCAGGCAAGCCTACCAAAAAGCCAAAGAGGCAAACAGCTGCTCCGGTCAGAGCCCGAGACATGCATGCAATTCTAGTGGGGGGGGGCCCCACAACTACCCCACCCCTGTCTGTGGACACCTGCAAGGGGGGAGTCTCACGCAACAGGGATGAGGATTTTGGGGATGAGGAAGAGGAGGATAGCACACAGCACGCAAGCGGAGAAACCATTCTCCCTGACAGCCAGGAACTGTTTATCACCCTGGAGCCAATACCCTCCCAACCTGGGCTCACGGACCATGAAGCTGGAGAAGGCACCTCTGGTGAGTGTACCTTTGTAAATATAATGCATGGTTTAGAAGCAAGTGTGTTTAATGATTAATTTGCCCTGAAGACTTGGGATGCATTCGCGGCCAGTACAGCAACTCCTTTTAAATGGCCAACCCAACGGGTGCTTGGTATGGGAAAGGAGGGTGCTGCTGTTTGAAACCATTCCCACATGTTATGAAGGTTGAAGAAGCTGAAAGACTGTGGCTTACCATGGCTGCCTGCAAGCCAAATTCTGTTGCCCGGCCCTGCGTGTGTGATCTCTCACATCAAACCGGCAGGTCCTCAATATAAGAGGCAAAATGCGACCTTATACCGAAAGCACATGTGCTATGTAATGTTAACAGCTTGGTTCACCATGAAAGTCTACCCATTGTTCTCTAAAATGTGTCTTTTTAAATACTACTCTCCCTTTTTTTCCTCCCACAGCTGCAAATGTTTCAACACTTCCCCTATCATCTCCATCCCAGAGGCTAGCACAGCTAAGAAGGTGAAAAAAATGCACTCGCGATGAAATGTTCTCTGAGCTCATGCAGTCCTCCTGCACTGAAAGAGCTCAGCAGAATGTGTGGAGGCAAACAATGTCAGAGTCCAGGAAAGCAGGAAATGAACGCGAGGACAGGAGGGGCGAGCGAGATGAGAGGTGGCGGGAGTAAGAGGAGAGGAGGCGGCAGTGCGATGAGAGGAGACAGGATGCAATGCTGAGGCTACTGGGGGATCAAACTGATATGCTCTGGCGTCTGGTGGAGCTGCAGGAAATGCAGCAGGAGCACAGACCGCCGCTGCAGCCCCTGTGTAACCGCCTGCACTCCTCCCCAAGTTCCATAGCCTCCTCACCCAGACGCCCAAGAATGGGAGGAGGAGGCTCTGGGCACCCAACTACTCCACCCCAGAGGACTGCCCAAGCAACAGAAGGCTGGCATTCAATAAGTTTTGAAGTGAAATGTGGCCTTGTCCTTCCCTTCTACCCTCATCCACCACCCCACCTGGTGCTTCCCATCTCTCCCAGGCTACCTTGGCAGTTATCCCCTTATTTGTGTGATGAATTAATAAAGATTGCATGATTTTAAAACAATGATGTCATTGCCTCGGGAGTACCCGGGAGCCCATGACAGACAACATGAAGAAATTTGCTGTCGAGGCAATATCAGCAGAGCAGAGTTGCAGCGGAAGTGGTGCATGATGATGGTTTGCAGGCCTACTGCACCGTCTGCTGCCAGCAGCACCCAGGACACAACAGCAGTAGTGTCGGTGAGCTGAGCTGAGTGGGCTGCACTCTTGCCATGGTATGGCGTCTGCGCGGGGAAAAAAAGCGTGAAACAATTGTCTGCCGTTGCTTTCACGGAGGGAGAGGCGACTGACGACATGTACCCAAAACCACCTGCGACAATGTTTTTGCCCCATCAGGCATTGGGAGCTTAACCCAGAATTCCAATGGGTGGCGGAGACTGCGGGAACTGTAGGATAGCTACCCACAGTGCACCGCTCCGTAAGTCGATGCTAGCCACGGTAGTGAGGACGCACTCCGCCGACTTAATGCGCTTAGTGTGGACATACGCAGTCGACTGTATAAAATCAATTTCTAAAAATCCACGTCTATAAAATGACCGAATTTTGTAGTGTAGACATACCCTTAGAAGCCAAAGAATCCAAATCGCTTTTGAAAATAGGACTTAAGTGTTTTTGACGATTTTATCTGCTGACACAAATTTAAAATATTTTCATTGTCTCCTATTATTAGAATGAATATATTACACCACCATCTCTACTGGAAACCTAGAGACCAAGCTTTCCAATGGAGTAGAGGTTTTTATTTCTAGGCCCAGTGACAAGATAGCAGACTTTAACCCTATCACTAGCTATTTAGTATAGCAGTGCTTTTTAAACACTGGTCCAGGACCGAATTTTAGATTTCTGTCAAGCTATTTTTACGGCTGTTGAATATCATATGTTCAGTGGTATGTTAGCTGGTTTTAGGTCTGGAGGTTTTAATCCATCTTTCTAATAAAAGGATCTGCATTTCTTCCACTTCATTTTGGTGATATCTTACATGTATTTTGGAATTGAGACCATTTATTCTAACTGGTCTTATTGTGTGTCATTCTGCATACATTGAGTGATTTACTATCTGATGTAATTGGCAGAGATCCAGAACACTTCCCTAGTTTATCACACCTGTCATAGGATGCCCTCCAGAGGTCACAACATGAGAAGTGCATCTGCCTTGGTTCCCTCTTTAGATTCCCCAGAAATCATCCAAACAGTCGTTTCTGACTATCTATATCCCCTGTGGGGTTAATTTATTACATGAGTCCCATGGACATAAGTCCCACAAACATAGTCCAGAATTCACCAGCATAGTCCAAACAGTATATGTAACACACCAAGTAGAGCTCCAGCAACTCTAATCAGAACATAAGAATAGCATACTGAGTCAGACCAATGGTCCTTCTAGCCCAGTATCCTGTCTTCTGACAGTGTCTGGTGCCAGATGCTTCAGAGGGAATGAACAAAACAAGGCAATTTATTGAGTGGTCCACTCCATGTCTTCCAGTCCCAGCTTCTGACAGTCAGATTTAGGGACACCCAGAGCACTGGGTTGCATCCCTGACCATCTTGGCAAATAACCATCGATGAACCTATCCTTCAGGAACTTACCCAATTCTTTTTTGAACCCAATTATACTTTTGGCCTTCAACATCCCTTAGCAATGAGTTCCAAAGGTTGACTGCATTGTGTGAAAAAATATTTCCTTATGTTTGTTTTAAACCTACTGCCTGTTGTTTTCATTGGGTGATCCCAAGTTCTTGGGTTATGTGAAGGGCTAAATAACACTTACTTTTTCCACACTACTCATGATTGTATAGACCTCTAGCATATCCCCCTGAATTGTCTTATTTCCCAAACTGAACAGTCCCAATCTTTTTAATCCCTCCTCATATGGAAAATGTTCCATACCCCTAATAATTTTTGTTGCCCTTCTCTGTACTTTTTCTAATTCTAATAAACCATTTTTTGACATGGGCCAACCAGATCTGCATGTAATATTCAATGTGTGGGGATACTATGTGTGATGTTGCAGTCTATATGATTTTATAAAAATATGCTAATGAGTGACTATAATATAACTGGAATATGCTTCGTGCAAAAGGTCTCTTGTAAAGTATCATTACAAAGCTTATAATCTACTAAGTGTGTTCATCCTATCTGTATAAATGTATCACTCTTCTATCTAAAACTAGAAATATGAAATATAACTCTGAGGGCCTATTGTAATTATGAAAAGTGTGAGCAATTAATAGTGGTTTGGAATCTTGATGACTCCCATCAACCAGGACAATTGACTGTGAATGGCTCTGTTTGCAGGCAAACCTTCCAGTGAGTCAGGCTGGGAGGAATGAAGGCTTGGGGTTTTACAGTGACGTGATCATGTCACCTGAACTGGAATCCATCTTTAACCTGGTGCTTTTCCAGTGAGGAGGGGTGGGAACCCAGAGGGGCAAAGGATTGCCACCTTATCTAAGTGGGTGGAACAGAACAAAGGGGAGCCATCATGAAGAATCCCCTAGCTACCACCTGAGCTGGAACAAGAGCTGTACCAGGGGAAAGAATTGTGCCCAGGCCTGGAAGGTGTCCCGTCTGAGGAAAAAACTTACTGAAGCATCTCTAAGGGTGAGATTATCTGTATTCAGTTTGATTAGACATAGATTTGTGTGTTTTATTTTATTTTGCTTGGTAATTCACTTTGTTCTGTCTGTTATTACTTGGAACCACTTAAATCCTACTTTCTGTATTTAATAAAATCACTTTTTACTTAGAGTATGTGTTAATACCTGGGTGGGCAAACTGCTGTGCATATCCCTCTATCAGTGTTATAGAGGGTGAACAATTCATGAGTTTACCTTGTATAAGCTTTATACAGGGTAAAACAGATTTATTTGGGTTTAGACCCCATTGGGAGTTGGGCATCTGAGTGTTAAAGACAAGAACACTTCTGTTAGCTGCTTTCAGGTAAGCCTACAGCTCTTAGGGGACGTGATTCAGACCTGGGTTTGGGTTTGCAGCAGGCTAGCGAGTCTGGCTCAAACCAGGCAGGGCACTGAAGTCCTAAGCTGACAGGGCAGGAAGGCAGGGGCAGAGGTAGTCTTGGCACATCAGGTGGCAGCTCCCAAGGGGGGTTCTGTGATCCAACCCGTCACACTATGAATTTATATAGTGACATTATTATATGCACTATCTGATTATGTATCCCTTCCTAAGGGTTCCTAACATTCTATTAGCCTTTTTGACTGCCACTGCCCACTAAGCAGATGGTTTTTGGAGAATATCCATGATGACTCCAAGATCTCTTACTTGAGTTGTATCAGCTAATTTAGACCTAATCATTTTGTATGCATAGTTGAGATTGTTTGTCAATGTGCATTACTTTGCATTTATCAACATTGAATTTCATCTGCCATTTTGTTGCCCAGTCACCCAATTTTGTGAGATCCCTTTGAAACTCTTTGCTATCTGCTTTGATCTTAACTATCTTTAGTAATTTTGTGTAGTCTGCAAACTTTGCCACCTCACTGTTGACCCCTCTAACCCAAACATATATGAATATGTTGAACAGCACTGTTCTCAGTACAGATCCTTGGGGGGACCCCGATATTTACCTCTCTTCATTATGAAAACTGACCATTTATAGTTTAAACCAATTTGCCTAGTATTGAAGGTAGGCTTACTGGCCTATAATTGCCAGGATCGCCTCTGGAGCCTTTTAAAAAAAAATCGTCACATTAGCTATCCACCAGTTATCTGGTACAGAGACTGATTTAAGGAATTGGTTACATAAAACAGTTAGTAGTTTGCAATTTCATATTTGAGTTCCTTCAGCATTCTTGGGTGAATACCATCTCATCCTAGTGACTTAGTACTGTTTAATTGATCAACTTGTTCTAAAACCTCCTCTGACAACTCAATCTGGGACAGTTCTTCCAATTTGCCACTTAAAAAGAAAAAGAGAGATTCTCCCTCACATCCTTTGCAGTGAAGAACGATGCAAAGAATTCATTTTGCTTCTCTGCAATGGCCTTGTCTTCCTTGAGTGCTTCTTTAGCATCTCAATCATCCTGTGGACCCACTGATTGCTTGGCAGGCTTCCTGCTTCTGATGCACTTAATTTTTTTTTTTTTTCTGATAGTTGTCTTTTGCTAGTTGCTCTTCAAATTCTTTTTTGGCCTCCCTAATTATACTTTTACAGTTGACTTGTTAGAGTTTATGTTCCTTTTATATTCCTCAATAGGATTTTATTATTTTTAAAGGATTTCTTTTTGTCTCTGATGGTCTCATTTATTCTATTGGTTAGCCATGGTGGCATTTTCGTCTCCTTACTGGTGGTTTTTTAAATTTGCGGTATCCCTATTATGGTGTTTTTAAAAAGCTTCCATGCAGCTTGCAGGCATTTCACTTCTGTGACTGTTCCTTTTAATTTCCATTTAACTAGCTTCCTCATTTTTGTATTGTTCCCCTTTTTGAAGTTAAATCTTTACTGTGGTGGGTTTCTTCTATATTTTTTCCCCTACAAAGTTGTTAAATTTAATTACATTATTGTTGCTGTTACCGAGTGGTTCAGCTACAGTCACCTTTTGGACCAGATTCTGGGTGCCTCTTGGGACTAAATCAAGAATTGCTTCTCCCCTGATGTATTCCAAAACTAGCTGCTCCAAGAAGCAGTCATTAATGGTGTCTAGAAATGTTATCTCTGCATCCCATGTTGAGGTGATGTGTTCCCAGTCAATATGGTGGTAGTTGAAATCCCCCATTAATACTGGATTTTCTGTTTGTTTGTTTGTTTGTTTTGTAGCCTCTCTTATCTCCCTCACATTTCACAATCATTGTCACCATCCTGGCAAATGGTCGGTAGTCTATTCCTACTGCTAGACTAGGGGTGGGCAAACTTTTTGGCCCGAGGGCCACATCTGGGAATAGAAATTGCATGGCAGGCCAGGAATGCTCACAAAATTGGGGTTGGGGTGTGGGAGGGGGTGAGGGCTCTGGCTGGGGTGCAGGCTCCGGGGTGGGGCCAGAAATGAGGAGTTCAGGATGCAGGAGGGGGCTCTGGGCTTGGGCGGGGGAATGAAGACTCTGACTGGGTGTACGGGCTCTGGGTTGGGGCTGGGGATGAGGGGTTTGATGTGCACGAAGGTGCTATGGGCTGGGATTGAGGGGTTCAGAGGGCAGAAGGGGGATCAGGGCTGGGGCAGGGGGTTGGGGCACGGGTTCCTGGCCAATGGGAGCTGTGGGAGCATTGCTTGGGGAGGAGGCAGTGTGCGGAGCCCCCTGGCTGCCCCTACAAGTAGGAGCTGGGGCGGGGCCATGCCACTGCTTCCGGGAGCCATGTGGAGTGGCCCCTGACCCTGCTCCGTGGCTGGAGTTCCAGTGCGGGGCAAGCCCCAGACCTTGCTCTCCATGGGAGCTCGAGGGCCGGATTAAAATGGCTGGTGGGCCGGATCCGGCCCATGGGCTGTAGTTTGCCCACCCCAGTGCTGGACTCATTAATCAAGCATGGAATTTCTGTCCATAGAGATTCTATAGTACTGTTAGATTCATTTAAGATTTTTACTATATTTGACTTTATGCAGTCTTTCACATATCATGCGACTCACACCAGCATGACCCACTCTGTCATTCCTATATATTTTGTACCCTGATATTACCGTGTACCATTGATTATCATTGTTCCACCAAGTTTCTGTGATGCCTATTATATCAATATCCTCATTTAATACCAGGCACGCAAGTTCACCCATCTTAGTATTTTGGCTTCTTACATTTGTATACAAGCACTTACAAAATTTGTCAATATTTAGTTGTCTGCCTTCCTGTGATGTGATTGAATGGGACTCTCTTTTTTTGTTTTGTTTGTTTGACCATTTCTTTTCAGTGCTACCTGTACTTTATCAACTTCTATCCTCTTTACCGGGAGTATCCCCTTTAATAAATCCTCCCCTAACAGATGTCTGTCTGAACCTTGTGCTCCTCCACAGCTGTCGGTATTCCCACAGCCCTTAGTGTAAAAACTCCTGTACGACATTTTTAAGTTTACATGCACGCAGTCTGTTTCCATTTTGGTTTAGGTTATAGGCTTTTCCTTTCCCAAGAAGTTCAACCCTACCTCTCCAGTACAACTCCCATGACTTTTCCAACGTTGCACTCCCAGCTGTCAGTTTTCTCTGACCCTCTGGATTCTGCTTTCCACTGAAAGAGCCAGCAGGCATCTCCCTCTGCTGCTCTCAGCCTGCAACCCTCTCCAGTCCTCTCTGGTAATGGCTCCTGGCTCAAGAAGGACAGCTGGCTAGCCCCTTCTCTGGGCTTCATAGCTCTCCGCCTTTTTCAACCTCCCTCCCAGTACTAACTTTGGTTCTTGAAAGTCAGCAGGACAGTCCCTCCTCTGGCTTCCTGATGATAATTCCTCCCTCTTTCCAGGGAGGGCCTGCAGAGAGCTTTCTACTCTGTGCAGCTTTCCCTGAAGATCATCCCCAATCCCCTGACTACCCAGCCACAATCCCCTGCTCCGTTACTAACTGACTTTCACCCACTACCCTGACTCACTTGGTTTCTCCAATTCATCAGTTCTCCATGGATTTCAGTGTCTATGTGTTTCTCTCTTTTAGTATCTGACTGGTCCTTTATAGCACCAGTCACTGCCATCTTCTTAACTGGCCAAACTGGGAACACCTGTTCTGGCACAGGGATGCTGCACCGGCTTCATTTACTGCAGTCAGCCACCCTCTGAGAGCCTCAGACTCTGTTTTCAGTCAAGGAAAAGGTACTCTAGAACCAAATATGCCTGCAGTATATATAACAGTGTATAAAGTTATCATAGATCTATGAAGGATATAAACAGAAATCAAACTCACCCCTGCCTGGGTAGCACATAATGCGTATTACCACCTACTCAGGCCTGGATAATTAGCCTTGCTGTAAAAAGAATGTATGAGGAAAACCATGTTCAGTAATGGAACCAAAATCAAATGTGTGATACGTCTTGGAACTATAGTCCGCTTTAGTTGAGTCTATGCTTGGAGTTATCTGGATATTATGGGTTTGTAATTATTAGCCTGCTGCCGTAGCAATTTAGGACCAAAAAAAGAGATGATCTCACACACAAGTTCTGCCAGCTCCACAATGGTGCAGCTGGAAGAGTCCAGGCAAAACTGGATTGTTATGAATGCTACTATGGGATACCAAAGCGAGGGCACAGGTCTGCCACTCTTACTCAGTTAAAACTCCCACTTACTTCAATGTTTAATTAACTCAGTGGGAGTTTTGAGTAAGTAATCCCTACATTACTGTAGAAAAATGACAGCAAGTTAATGTGGCCCTGAGTAGTTTAAACTTCTCGTTGACAGAAATCACACTTCAGTATAGCAAAATACAAGTTTCAGAGGATGCCTAAGCATCCAGGGCAAGTGGCAGGGTGATGTCCTTCTCTGAAGCTTTTCTGTTTCTGCTACATGTTGGCTTTGGCATTGCCATTAGGGGTGCCAGGTGTCCAGTTTATGACTGGAAAGTCTGGTCAAAAAGCTGTGCAGTCTCCGGTCAGTACTGCTGACTGGACCCCAAAATCTGGTTACCACAGTAACCGCAATCGGCCTTCACCACTGGGAGGATGGGAAGAGTAGCTGCTGGTGGAGGAGCTCAGCTGATGGAGAGAAACTTAATCTGAGGAATGCTCCAATACGTCTGTTAGTCTATAAGGTACCACAGGACTCTGTCGCTTGAAGTTAGTAGAGATATTCTGGATTCTTATAGAAGAATGGCACTTTATCAGCCTGGCTTGCTTCGCAGTATCACTTCTGGAGGTAAGGAAGCTTTGGTTTCATAAAAGAACAGAAGCAAATAGTTTTGCTTTAATTTTTCAAATTAATATTTTGATAGCTACTGTCCCTCCCCATAATTACTGGCTCACTAGTGCGGGCAAATGCTTTTATTTCAATTAAAAGTTGATAACTTGATTATGGCCCCAGTTAAGCAAAGCACTTAAATGCTTGTTTAAACATGTGCCTAAGGGATTCCATGAAGGACTTAGGCATTGCAATACTGAGGGTATGACTACAGTATGAAATTAGGTCGATTTTATAGAAGTCGGTTTTTAGAAATCAATTTTATACAGTCGATTGTGTATGTCCCCACTAAGCGCATTAAGTCGGCGGAGTGCGTCCTCGCTACCTTGGCTAGCATTGACTCACGGAGCAGTGCACTTTGGGAAGCTATCCCACAGTTCCCGCAGTCTCTGCTGCCCATTGGAATTCTGGATTAAGCTCCCAATGCCTGATGGGGCAAAAACGTTGTCGCGGGTGGTTTTGGGTATACGTCGTCAGTCTCCTCTCCCTCCCGCCCTCCCTCCGTGAAAGAAACTTCAGATAATCATTTTGCGCCTCTTTTCCTGGGTTACCTGTGCAGATGCCATAGCACGGCAAGCATGGAGCCCGCCTCAGCTCACCGCTGCTGTTGCGAGCATTGTAAACACCTCGCGCATTATACTGCAGTATGTGTAGAACCTGGCTAAGAGATGGCAGCACGAGGATGATTGTGAGGAGGACATGGACATACACGTTCCTGAAAGCACGGGATGTGGCAATTGGGACATCATGGCGGCAGTGGGGCTGGTTGATACAGTGGAACGCTGATTCTGGGCCCAGCAAACAAGCACAGACTGGTGGTACCGCATAGGGTTGCAGGTCTGGGATGATTCCCAGTGGCTGCGAAACGTTTGCATGCATAAGGCCACTTTCCTGGAACTCTATGTGTTGCTTTCCCCCGCCCTGAAGCACAGGAATACCAAGATGAGAGCTGCCTTGACAGTTGAGAAGCGAGTGGCGATAGCCCTGTGGAAGCTGGCAACGTCTGACTGCTACCGATCAGTCAGGAATCAATTTGGAGTGGGCAAATCTACTGTGGGGCCTGCTGTGATTCAAGTAGCCAATGCAATCACTGACGTTCTGCTATCAAGGGTAATGACTCTGGGAAATGTGCAGGTCATAGTGGATGGCTTTGCTGCAATGGTTTCCCTAACTGGTGGGGCGATAGACGGAACGCATATCCCTATCTTGGCACCGGACCACCTTGCCAACCAGTACATAAACTGCAAGGGATACTTCTCAATGGTGCTGCAAGCACTGGTGGATCACAAGGGACATTTCACCGACATCAACGTGGGATGGCTGGGAAAGGTGTATGACGCTCGCATGTTTAGGAACTCCTTGCAGCTGCTCAAACAGCCCGAAGGGACTTACCATATATACTCGTTCATAAGCCGAATTTTTTTAGTAAAAAAGGGAAGCACCAGAGAAGGGGTCGGCTTATGAACAGGTATAGAGAGGGAGAGGTGGGACACAGTCCCTCCCCCCAACAGAGGGAGCAAGGAGAGGCAGCACAGCCAGAAGGGAAGAGGCGGGGACAGAGTCTCTCCGCTTCTGGCCACGCTGCTCTCCCCCCCAGCCTCCAAAGCAGCTGCAGCTCCGGGGTTGGCGGGCTGCAGCTGTGCTGCTCGGCCCCACCACCCCAGAGCAGGCTGTGGCCACACCGCCGGAGCATGCTGCGGCCATGCCACCCGGCCCAGCCCGCTGGAACATGCTGCGGCCACGCCGCCTGGTCTGGCCCGCCGGAGCATGCTGCAGCCACGCTGCCCAGCCTGCCGGAGCAGCTCCAGCCAGGTCAGAGACATCCTCCCCTGGCCCTCCCCAGATAAGGTGGGAAGGGATGGGATGGGGGTCCTGGGCTAGGGGTGGGGTCACGTGAGGGGTGGTCACAGGGGTTCCCCCTCTGGACCCCAGTTTCCCCCCCCCCCCCCCAAAAAAAATTTCCTCACCAGTTGTTGTCCCGGCCCGTCAGGGTAAGCAGCTGGCATGCTGGGACACTTTGTTTACTAAAGTTTACCTCCGTGCCTATGGACGCTCGAGGTAAACAAACCATCTCACCCACCAGCAGCTTATCCTGATGGCCTGGGAGCAAAAGTTTGCTGACCCCTGAATCATAGGGTCGGCTTGTGAACAGGTTATAAAAAGTTTCCATTTTTACTTATCCATCTTGGGCGCGGGGGGGGGAGGGGGGTTGGCTTATAAATGAACCGGCTTATAATCGAGTATATACGGTACTTCCCAGACCAGAAAATTACTGTTGGGGATGTTGAAATGCCAATAGCTATCCTTGGAGACCCAGCCTACCCCCTTGCTCCCATGGCTCATGAAGCCATATGCAGGCAACCTGGACTGTAGTAAGGAGCAGCTCAACTATAGGCTGAGCAAGTGCCGCATGGTGGTAGAATGTGCCTTTGGACGTTTAAAAGCTCGCTGGCACTGTTTGTTGACTAGGTTAGACCTCAGCACAACCAATATTCCCATTGTTATTACTGCTTGCTGTGTGCTCCATAATATCTGAGAGAGTAAGGGGGGGGGGGGGGACGTTTATGGCTGGGTGGGAGGTTGAGGCAAATTGCCTGGTTGCCAATTTTGAACAGCCAGACACCAGGGCGATTAGAAGAGCACAGGTAGGCGCGCTGTGCATCAGAGAGGCCTTGAAAACCAGTTTCATGACTGGCCAGGCTACGGTGTGTGTTTCTCCTTGATGCAAACCCACCCCCTTTGTTGACTTAAATTCCCTGTAAGCCAACCACCCTCCCCCCTTCGATCACAGCTGGCAAAGGAAATAAAGTCACTATTGTTTTGAAACCATACATTCTTTCTTTATTAATTTTAAAAAAAGGGGAGATAACTGATAAGGTAGCCTGGGTGGGGTAGGGGAGGAGGGAAGGACAAGGCCACATTGCTTATTGTAGCCACACTACAAATCAAAACTGTTTGAATGACAGCCTTCTGTTGCTTGGGGCATCCTCTGGAGTGGAGTGGCTGGGTGCCCGGAGCCTTCCCCCCCCCGCGTTCTTGGGCGTCTGGGTGAGGAGGATATGGAACTTGGGGAGGAGGGCAGGCGGTTGTACAGTGGATGCAGCGGCAGTCTGTGCTCTTGTTGGCTTTCCTTCAGCTCCACCAGATGCCTGAGCAGGTCCGTTTGCTCCCCCATTAGCCTCAGCATTGCATCCTGCCTCTTCTCATTGCGCTCACTCAATGCTTTCCTGGACTCTGCCACTGAATGCCTCCATGCATTCAACTGTGCCCTATCAGTGCGGGAGGACTGCATGAGCTCAGAAAACATGTCATCATGAGTGTGTTTTTTTCGCCTTCTAATCTGCGAAACCCTCAGGGACAGAGATGATAGGGGGAGCATAGAAACATTTGCACCTGCGGGGGGATAAAAAGGGAGAGTAAAATTTAAGAAGATACATTTCTGAGAACAAAAGGGAGACTCTTTCACAGTGAATCAAGCAATTCACAGCAGACAGCACATGTGCTTTAGGTACAAGGTCGCATTTTGCCTTTTATAT
Source organism: Terrapene triunguis (assembly GCF_002925995.2). Lineage (NCBI taxonomy): Eukaryota > Metazoa > Chordata > Testudines > Emydidae > Terrapene > Terrapene triunguis. The sequence goes on along the minus strand of NW_020664492.1, from coordinate 8,462,348 downwards.
TGAGCACCTGCCGGTATGGTGACACATCACACATGGCTGGGCAACAGAATTCGGTTTCCAGGCAGCCATGGTAAGCCAAAGGGTACGTGGGTTTGGCTTCCAACGCCTTCATAACATGTGGGAATGTTTTCAAACTGCAGCGCCCTCCTTTCCCATAGCAAGCAATGCCGGTTGGGTTTGTCATTTAAAAGGAGGGGCTGCGGTTTTTGGGTGGATGTGCAGCACACACCTCCCCCCACTCCTCCTCATGGCTATTTGGGATGATCCCTTCACCCCTCCCCCCACCACGTGGCTATTCTCAGGGATGATCCCTTTTAGCCAAGCGTAAACAGCCCAACATGAATGGAGTCCTTTTACTGTTCCCTTACAAAAATTCCCCTATTTCAACCAGGTGAGCATGGATGATATCACTCTCCTGAGGCTGACACAGAAAGATATAGACCGAATGTTGCTTGAATGTGACCAAATCCCAGGATCATTCGCTGCCATGCTTTGCGCTGCAATGATTCCAGAATACTTGCTACTGGCTTGGCGTGGTAAAGTGTCCTACTGTGGAGGACGAAATAAGGCAGCCCTCCCCAGAAACCTTCTGGAAAGGCTTTCAGAGTACCTCCAGGAGAGCTTCATGGAGATGTCCCTGGAGGATTCCCGCTCCATCCCCGGACACGTTAACAGACTTTTCTAGTAGCTGTACTGGCTGCGAATGCATCCCAAGTCTTCAGGGCAAATCAAACATTAAACACTATTGCTTTTAAACCCTGTACTGTAGTTACAAATGTGCACTCACCAGAGGTGCCTTCTCTGGCTTCAGGGTCAGGGATCCCGCCTTGGGAGGGTACTGGCTCCAGGATGATGAAAAGGTCCTGGCTGCTGGGAAGAATGGATTCACCACTTGCCTGCTACGCATTCTCCTTCTCCTCCATGTTGTGTGAGACTCCCGCCTTGCAGGTGTCCACAGACAGTGGTGGGGTAGTGGTAGGGTCCCTCCCTAGAATGCCATGCAGCTGACCATAGAAGCAGCATGTATGGGGCTCTGACCCAGAGTGACCGTTTGCCTCCTTTGTCTTTTGGTAGGCTTGCCTAAGCTCCTTGACTTTCACGCGACACTGCTGTGTGTCCCTGTTGTAGCCTCTGTACATCATGCCCTGTGCGATTTTTGGCATATATATTAGCATTTCTTCTTTTTGATCGGAGTTCTTCCTGCACAGATTCTTCGCTCCATACAGCAATCAGATCCAGTGTCTCCCGTTCGCTCCATGCTGGAGCTCGTTTGCGATTCTGGGGGGACTGCATGGTCACCTGTGCTGCTGAGCTCACCACGCTGACCAAACAGGAAATGAAATTCAGAAGTTCCTGGGGCTTTTCCTGTGTACCTGGCTTGTGCATCGGAGTTGAAAGTACTGTCCAGAGCGGTCACATTGGAGCACTCTGGGATAGCTCCCAGAGGCCAATAACGTCGATTTGCATCCACACAGCCCCAAATTCGACCCAGCAAGGTCAATTTTAGCGCTACACCCCTCGCCGGGGCGGAGTACAGAAGTCGATTTTAAGAGCCCTTTAGGTCGATGGAACAGGGTTGCTTGTGTAGACTCATTCATTATAAAATCGACCTAACGCTGCTAAATTCGACCTAACCCTGTAGTGTAGACCAGGGCTGAGTGTCACGGCACTTAATTTTTAGGTGCCTAGTAAATCACAGGAACAACACAGTGATCCACAAAGCCTAAGACAGGCACCTTGGGTCCTATACAATGAATGGGGAGAGATAGGCTCCTTAGAATAAACAATGAGGAGTACTTGTTTTTGCTGATACAGACTAACATGGCTACCACTCTGAAACCTGGCTCCTTAGAATGTGATCCACAAAAGCCAGCATGCTAGGCAGCACCCTGCCTAAGCTAGCCAATGGGAGATGCTGTTGTGCTAAATCCACCCTGTTCTCAGAGATAGGCAGCTAGCTCTGATAGTGATCCATTAAGAGGAACCCCTCTCCTGGCCTATGTGCCTATGTAGTTTCTTGAAGGAATGAGTTAGAAGCCTGCCTCACTCCACACAAAGTGGGTGGTGGAGGAGAAGCCTATCTTTACCCCCACTGGGCTGAAAGTTATAAGTACTCACCAGGGATGTAGGACATGCACATTCATTTCCCTCCTTTCTGCTTCATGGGGAGAAAGGAAGAGACCCCTGTTCAAATCCTCAGAAGCGTGCACCAATCACTGAGCTGTGGGATAGCTGGGGAACTCCTTCAGTCTCTCCTGTCAAAACTGTTGCACTCTGGATAAATAAATAAAGAGCAATTGGGCATGTGTGTGAGAGAATGATTTTTGTAGTCTAGTGGTTAGGGCACCCACCTGGGGGGTAGGAGGCCCTGTCTGAAGTCCCCCTGGATCTCAGCATTCTGATTTGATTTAAATAGAAAGCAAAGGAATGTTGGAATCTAGGTTAGAAAAATATAACACTAAGTAAAATTGAGTCTGGGGCATCCATTTTGTTTTATAGAAATATGTAAAATATATAATTACAAAATGGGGGGCCTAAGCTGTGTTTTTCATAAGAATCCTAAACAGCAAAGATAGCAGGGCAAGTGTTACCAAGCAGAAGAGTGTACATTAATCCTGGTGTGGTAGTGTTGCACAGAAGGTACCAAACTGAGAGGGATTATAAAACGGCTGGAGTGAATTCTAGATAAGATACTGAAATCCACTGTTTTAAATCTCTGGATTCTAGGTCACCATAGTGCCTAGCATGAAGAGCTCTTGCCATAACACTCTTTGTATTGCTTTCTCTTTAGCAAGCCTCGTGACTCAGGGGTTTGGAACAATTATCTCCCCTTTTATGGAAAGGATCAGTTGGTGCAGTTGTTAAGTTCCTTAAGACTGGGGAGAGGTTTATTGCTGGGCCGGGTCAGGCAACATATGGGAGGAAATAGGACATTCTCCTGAGACAGATTAACTTTTTGTCAAGGCATTTTATTGAAAGTTTGGAAAATACACAGGTCATTAATTGGGTCCAGATTTAGCTACTGCAAATAGTGCAAAGATGCAGCATGCCAGATTCTTTCCCCTACTTGTGTTTTTTTTACTACAATTTCTATTTATGGATGTTTTGATTTAGTGACATCATTGCTTTAATATAGCGGTAGTTCATTGTTTTATAATGGAACTCTTCTCTCTTGATTATTTTTTTTTTGCCATAGCTGCATGTGTAAAATTTGTAAATCAACACAGTTTAACTACAAAAATAATCAGCAATAAGAGCTGAGTGGAAAATAGCTTGTAGATCAAACTCCCTTTAATTGTAAACAAGGAAAGTTTTGGGAGACAATGATCACCCTTAATGCTAGCATATTTCATTATTCCTCCCAAGTCCTCTCACAACAATGTTGGCATTTTTTCCCCTATCCAAATCATGCTAGTGTAATAAGAAAGCTGAAGACATTGAGCCCTGGGACAGCGGCCTGAAAAAGATGAATTGGCTTCTCAGCATGGGCCACAAAACAGCAATGCCACCCACGTCAACATTTCAGTGTCTTTTCTGAGGCTCTTGGGAAGGGATGATATGCACCCACCAGCCTGACTCCAAGCCCTTTCTGAGCCCTCTCTGTGCCTTCAGCCCAACACTTCCCCAGCCTCGGCTCCTCAAGTGCAGGTTGGGGCCAAGGTGGGAGTTTGGCAGCAGAGTCACTAAGCTATTCACACTTCATGCAGAACAGTAGAGAGACATCAGAAAGGAAGCCTCCATGTTCCTCCAATTTGGGCTCCACTCAGTCCCAGGAAATGTAGGCATTCCCTGTTCTGTAGCCCAATTCAGGACTGCCTGGACAGAGGAGATAGAAAGTGTAGTTCTAGTTGGAAAGTAAGTCTATGGGGCACAATATTCACTGTGTCTCAATAAATTCCATATCAACTGTGCTCAATTTGCAAGGAAATTTTTTTTGCCAACTGCCACTTCTTCCAACGTACTCTGGGCATCTGTCACATCAGTAACAGAGGACCAGATCCACAAAGGGACTTAGACATCATAACATTGAGCGTTGCAAAGCCTAACTTTAAAGGGCATAGATCACAGTGTTCTTCTTGTGATTCTCTACCTGAGCTGGGCACCTACGCTCCTTCCACAATGAATGGGTAGAGATAGATTCCTTAGAATGCGATCCACAAAATGCAGCACCCTAGGCAGGGAGCCACTTAAGCTAGCCAATGGGAGATACCAATGAGAGGAGATGACCTAAGCCCTGCCCCTCTTACAGAGATAGGTGGCTCACTGCAGCCTGGACTTAGGCACCTATCTTTGCTTGTGATCAACTAAGGGTATGTCTTCACTACCCGCCGTATCGGCGGGTAACAATCGATTTATCCGGGATCGATATATCGCATCTCATTAAGACGTGATATATCGGTCCCCGAACGCGCTCACAGTCGACTCCGGAACTCCACCAGAGCGCAGTCGACGGGGGAGCCACGGCCATCGATCCCGCGCCGTGTGGACCCCAGGTAATTCGATCCAAGATACTATTCGCGTAGCTGAAGTTGCGTAACTTAGATCGATTCTCCCCCCCCCCCCCCCAGTGTAGACCAGCCCAAAGTGGGAGAAGATAGGTACTCCTCTGCCTAAATTGCATTTGGGGCCCAATCCAGTGAGCATACTCAGAGGCTACCTAACTCCACACAAAACAGCCATGGTGGGGCAAGAGAAAGCCCTCCTTTATAACCTTTACCCAGTGATTGGGATACTGACCCAGGCTCTGGGTGACTCCTTGTTCAAGTCCCCCCTCTGCCTGATGAGATCTGCCACCTCTCAGGTGAGTGCTCCAATGACTAGGCTATGTAGTCGTTGTCACTCTCCTAACAATGGTATTGATCTACTACAAAATGAAAATGTGGAATTGTTTATATTCATGCAGAAAAGGTGGGAGTGTTCAATATTTATTTCTGTATGTATTTTGGGGGGAAACAGATGATGTGTCATATCACACAATAATATTCTTTTCATTCCACTAGTAATCTCAGGAGGATGTTAAACAGCAGCTACCAAAGTTACACATTTTTAAATCATCAGGTCCAGATAACTTACATCCAAGAGTTTTAAATGAGTTGTCTGAGGAGCTCATTGGACATTAATGTTGATTTTCAATAAGAGCGGGAAGTTCCAGAAGACTGGAAGAAAGCTAATGTTGTGCCAATATTTTAAAAAGGGTAAACAGGATTACCCTGGGAATTATAGGCCTGTCAGTCTGACGTTGATTCCAGGCAAGATAATGAAGTGGCTGATATGGAGCTCAATAAAGAATTAATGGCAGGTAACATAATTAATGCCAATCGATATGTCTTTATGGAAAGTAGTTTCTGTCAAGCTAACTTGATATCTTTTTTTTTTTTATGAGATTATAAATTTGGATGCGAACGGTAATAGTGTTGATATTATAGACTGGCTGTTTTGTGTGGAGTTAGGTGGCCTCTGAGCATGCTTGCTGGATCCGGTCTACATGCAAGTTAGATGGAAGAATACCTGTCATCCCCTGGTTTGTGGATCACTCTGGGACTTAGGCAGGAGATAGGTGCCCAGGAACCTAGAGGGAGCCAGATGTGCATATGCCCAGAGGCAGTAACATAGGCACCTAGGGAACTTTTATTGCACAAACTTAGGCACTGAGTGAATTTAGGTGACTACAGGGATAGGTAGCAGCTGAGCAGGAGTCTTGTGGCTCGCAGTGGGGCCTAAAAACTGGATTTAGGCACCTAAATCTGGGCAGAACCAGGTTCATATTTTGTGTGCCCCAGCACCTGAATCGTGGCCCTGCCCTCCGCTCCATCTGTGCTCCGCCCCGAGGCCCCACCCCTGTTCAGCCTCTTCCCCCTGAGACCCTGCCCGCCACTCACACGGGGGAAGGGGGCAGAGAGAAGCAGGCGGCAGATAGGGCCTTGGGGCAGAGTGCAGGTCTCAGGGGGAAGAGGCCGAGCAGGGGTGGGGCCTCAGGGTGGAGTATGGGTAGAGAGGGGAGTGGGGCCATCATCCAGGTGCCGGGGCCCCTTCTGAGTGTGGGCCTGGTGCCACAGCACCATTGGCACCATTGTAAACCCAGTACTGAATTTGGGGCTTAGGTGCGTAAGTACCTTTGTGCATGTGGGCCAGAGTTCCTACAGGCCAAATGTGCCCTCAACACCTCTGCCACCTACTGGCTCCAGATTACGCTTCTAGTGCCACCTGTTAGCTGTAAGTGGGTTGGCACAGGTGTTCATGAGGGCGTGGTTCAAAACCAGTGGGGTTGCATAGTTGTAGGTGGGGGTATAATTTAACCTGCAGATGAAGCTGTACAGGTGGGGGGAGGGGGAAGCATCTTTTTACTGACAAACTGAGCACAGTTGGTACAGAAATCAGTGAGACACAATGAATACAAAACCCTATGGTACCATATTTACAAAGTCATTTGTCAGGGTAGACCCACACTTTAATATCCGGGATTGTACCCATTTATTTCATTCCGTCTTAGTACTGTTTAAGGACCATATTCAACTAAGCATTTAAGCATATGTCTAACTGGCACTGACTCCAACGGAACTTAAACACATGCTTAAAGGTAAGCTTCCCAATACCACCCGCACAATATGTTTAAACCTTGCACCAATAATGTATTTATTTTGCTTCTTTTTCCATTTGCAAAATGTTTATTCATTCAGAGTTATTTGCTCTTCTTTTTCCTCAGGAAGTAATTATGGTCTGTAGATTGTTTGTGAATTCCATGGAATTCACAATTCACTCTCTATTTGTAGTCATCTAAGTCACCTGGTATTGTTTTGGTTCTCTGGATTGCTTATGCAACAAACATAAGAGCAATACAGATTTTGTACTAAATATTGTAATGTAAATGTCAAGATTCACAGTTCACACTGTTGGTTAGTTGTTAGTCTATTTGAAGTTTGCTTTCTGCCAATATTGGAGCTAACAGTTCATTTCTCACAAGCATTTACTACTAAAGCTGAGCACTTGAATGTTTGTGGAAAGTGAATTTGCAAGAGATGCAAAAATTTATATTGGGATTTGCTTGTAAGTCAAAACAAATATTAATGACTTTAAGCACCAGACTGCAGGGATTGCTCGCTTCCAGTTCCCCTGGGAATACACAGGGACTAGCAAATCCACACCCCCATGCAGCGGCCAGCAGAGCTAACTGGCGATGCTGGGGGTACTACAAGGAGGGTGTGGTTGTGAGACTGCATGGTTGGGAGTTGGCCAGTGTTCTCTCTGCACACACCCCTTGCTATGGGGTATGGCTGCAAACCACAATGGGGCCTAGAGTGATTATCTTTTATGGCCTAGCAATATACTCATTTCTAGGTGGTGGTTTTGGCATGTATGGGCTGATAAGCTTGGTGCTTTCCATGTCCCCTTATTGGTATAAGCTGAGTTACTTCTTTTGTTCTCTTGTGGGCTTTAGGGCATGTGAGAGGGAGCTGATGAAATGAGTCAAATCGGGCGGTTGCCATTCTTCCCTCCCCCCACTACCTGTTGAGTCTATAAACACATCACCCGTAGGCCGAGTCCTCATCTCACTTAAATTCCCTGCTTGCATTAGAGCTCCTTTCTGTGATGTGGCCAGGGCATTAATGTTCTTCTAATCAGGGCATATGTTTTATAGCAGTATTAGCCTTTATACATGAAGTTCTTAAAATACAAATGGCTAATCCTCTGATGTTAGAACTGGAGGGGAGAGGAGAAGTACTGTACGATTCAGAAGCCTCCTTGGCTGATTTGAGGTTACTTAATCATGTCTGTGAGCCTCATTTTCATGCAGAGAAAAAAGGCCTTGCACAGCAGTATTCATTTTACAAACTCACGATCAGACAGTTTACACAGCAGTTGCCTTGCCTACAAAACACATCAGTATTATGCTTTCCAGTTAGACCAGGGGTAGGCAACCTATGGCACGCGTGCCGAAGGCGGCACACGAGCTGATTTCCAGTGGCACTCTCACTGCCCAGGTCCTGGCCACCGGTCCGGGGGGCTCTGCATTTTAATTTAATTTTAAATGAAGCTTCTTAAACATTTAAAAAACCTTAGTTACTTTACATACAACAATAGTTTAGTTATATATTATAGACATATAGAAAGAGACCTTCTAAAAACTTTAAAATGTATTACTGGCATGCGAAACCTTAAATTAGAGTGAATAAATGAAGACTCGGCACACTACTTCTGAAAGGTTGCTGACCCCTGAGTCACAGTACTCTGTTGCAATGCTATGCAGATGCGACTTCTTTACCTCTCAGCTGTATTGAAATCCTTAATAAATTATTCCTGTCACCTCCTGCCCCTCTCCCTCAATAAAAATCAGCTCACAGAAAAGCCGGGGGAGGGGGAAGAACACAGCCTTATGAAGAGGTTGGAAGCTGCAGTCAGACAGAGTGAAAAGTTTCTGGCTGCTGCAGGGTTCTCACTTCTTTTCGCCATGTATAAACTAGCTTCCAGCCTGCATTAATCCTAGCTCAGCTTTCAAAAGAACTCTACTGTTCAAACAGTAAACATTAAGCAATGAATTGCTTCTGATTGTAAATGCAGTATTTACATGGGCAAGGTTTAAACAGGTAGCTACCTAGGTTATCGAAGTGGGGGCACTAGTCACAAATGCAGCTATGCTTTAGGGGTTCATTTATCTCCCACAAAAATGTGATCTGAATTTGAAAAAGGTTGCTGCTTGCTGGTGCTTCATAAACTAGCTTGTAGCTTTATTAAAAAAAGAGATGCTTATAAGATGTGTGCCAGGTACTAGATATGACCAAAATCTCACAACTCAAATGTCCTACTACAAATAGAACTATACAAAGAGCAATAAACTAACAGCAAAAGTGTGCATAGATTCTAGGACTGGAAGGGACCTCGAGAGGTCATCGAGTCCAGTCCCCTGCCCGCATGGCAGGACCAAATACTGTCTGTCTTCAGTGACTTGAAAATGGAGTTCTGGAGTTTCCAGCTTGTTATGATTGCATGTTAATAACATCTGTGCGGGTAATTTGACAAGGAAACAATGTTGTTCTCATGGTATTAGTGCTTTAAAATTAAGAGAAAACATAGTTATGATTTAATTTTAGATGTGGCATAACATCTCAATGTAAATAATAATTGAGGGGAAAAGGGGTTGCAGCAGTAAGATCACATAGTTATTCATTTATTGTGTGAGAACCATAAATTAAATTCCATGCTAAAAGAACTTCTGCCACCAACGGCACCATACTCCTATCTCACGCTGGAAAGACTGGGAATACTATAATCTTGTCTCACGTTAAGCACCAGCATTCTAAGGCCAGCGGGAGCTACAGAACAGAAACTGATTTATAATCTTACACTAACAGTATGCTCAGAAAGGCTGATTGTAAGTGGAGACTTTAATCAAATATAATTTAGGGTTTCTACAGTATATTGTGTGATATGCTCTTCACCCCATTACAGAATCCTGTGCTGAACAAAATGGAGACAGATTTCCAATGCTGGTGATGACTGCTCTTTAGTTATGCATTCACACATGCAAAGAACACCCATCTTCAGTATGGGGCAAACCATAATGTGGCTTTGTCAGTTTCATCAGTGCTTAGATACTGTGATAAGCACATTAGAAACACCATGCTGTCCTTAGATGTTTAAGTGAGTCTCCCTTGTGATCTTCCAAAGAACTACAGTGTTGTCAAACCCAAGTATTCATCCTGGGAGATGTAGTCCAGCTCATCACATAAGGAGAACTGGGACATGAGCAACCGAATGACAATTCCCACAAGGCACTGTCATGGCATTTCCAAATTGAAATATTTCAGGTTTTGGCTGAAATATGTTGGGTTTTGGCTGAAATTTGTCAGTTTTGCATTTTCAGTTTTTCTATGAAAAAATCCCCATTGTACAGACGGGAAAACTGAGACAAAGAGAGCTCAGCAACCTATCCTATGACCCAGTGGCAGAGCTGGGAATAGAACAGAGGTCAGGTCTGGTTCCCCAGCCCCTGGATCATGCTGCCTTCCAAAAATCTGTATGTTTTATACCTGTGCAGAAGTTCTGTAGGTTACTATGCAACCTTTGTATAGTACAGGGGGAAGTTTTCAACCTGTGACCAAATGTCCAACCTCATTAAACTATGCATTTAAGAATCAGTCTACAGAATTTGCTCTGGGGTGTTAATTAACATTGAAATATAATTGTTATTATGTAGCAGCTTTCATCTAGAGCAGAGGTGGGCAAACTTTTTGGCCCGAGGGTCACATCTGGATGGGGAAATTGCATGCAGGGCCATGAATGTAGGGCTGGGGCAGGGGGTTGGGGTACAGGGTGTGGGAGGGGGTGCGGTGTGCAGGAAGGTGCTCAGGGCAAGGGGTTGGGGCAGAAGAGGGGTGTAGGGTTTACGAGGGGGCTCAGGGAAGGGGGTTGGGGTGCAGGAGGGGGTGCAGTGTGGGAGGGGGGTCAGGGCAGTGGTGCAGGGAGGGGTGCGGAGTGCGGGAGGGGGTTCAGGGCAGGGGGTTGGGCGCAAGAGGAGTGCGAGGTGCAGGCAGGGGGCTCAGGGCAGGGAGTTGTGGTATAGGAGGGGTTCAGGGTGCGGGCTTACCTGGAGCAGCTCCGAGGTGGCAGCAGCGTGCACCAGGGCCAGGACAGGCTACCTGCCTGCCCTGTCCCCGGCCCCGCTCCGCTGTGCTCCAGGAAGTGGCCAGCACCACGTCCCTGCGGCCCCTGGGGGAGGGGGAGCAGAGGGCTCCGCGCACTGCCCTCGCCTGTGGGTACCTCCCCCGATGCTCCTATTGGCTGCGGTTCCCAGTTCCCGGAGCGGAGCAGGGCAGGGCAGGGCCTGCGGCGCCACGGGGGTGGCAATCCCGTGGGCTGGATCCAAAGCCCTGAGGGGCCATAGTTTGCCCACCCCTGATCTAGAGGATCTGTGGTTCAGGGTGCTCTTTGCATTTATACAAAAATAAACACATGAGCTGATAGTCACATTAAATGGCACACAGTCAGAACAAGTTTTGCTCTTCTAGTGCTCATAAATGGAAACACTCTAAACAGAACACTGGAGGGGCAACTAGCTCTGATTGTTTCTTCTTTAGTGGGACCACTGTTTAAGGACTGGATTGTAACCATACGATGTAGTCTGAGTAGGGTTGCCAAGTGTCTGGTTTTTGACCGGTATGCCCAGTCGAAAAGGGACCCTGGCGGCTCCGGTCAGCACCGCCAACTGGGCCATTAAAAGTCCGATCGGCGGCACAGCGGGGGCTAAGGCAGGCTTCCTGCCTGCCCTAGCTCCGTGCAGCTCCCAGAAGTGGCCACCAGGTCCTTGAGGCCCTACGTGCATGGAGGCTCTGTGCTGCCCCTGCCCCGAGTGCCAGCTCCGCAGCTCCCATTGGCTGGGAACCACAACCAGTGGGAACTGCAGGACAGAGCCTGCGGGTGTGGGGGCAGTGTGCGAAGCCTCCCTGGCCGCCCATGTGCTTAGGTGCTGGAGGGACCTGGTGGCCGCTTTCTGGGAGCCGTGGTAAGTGCTGCCCGCACCCCCACACACACACCCCTGCCTGGTCCTGAGCCCCCTCCTACGTCCCAGACCACTCATCCCTGGCCCCACTCCAGAGCCCATACCCCCAGCCCGGAGCCCTCTCGCACCCTGGACCCCTCATTTCTGGCACCACCCAGAGCCTGCACCCCCGGTCCAGAGCCCATACCTTCCCTGCACCCCAACTCCCTGCTCCAGCCCGAAGCCCTGTCCCGCACCCTGGAGCCCGCACCTCCAACCAGAGCCCTCACTCCCCCTCCCGTACCCAATCCCCTGCCCCAGCGAGTGAGGGTGGAGGAGAGCGAGTGACGGGGGGGGGGTATGGAGGGAGCGGGGCCTTGAAGAAGAGGAAGGGGATGGGGCAGGGGTATTTGGTTTTGTGCTATTAGAAAGTTGGCAACCCTAGGTGGGAAGCGGTAGCCTGACTGCAGCTGCTCTCCCTGCCATCCCCTCTGGTGCTGTGGGTAGCCTACAGGGAAGGACAGAGGCTTGTTATATCTCCTTACTCCCCTGTGTAGGTGCGCAGCTGGGCTTATCATCACAAAGTCCTAAGTGAGGTTGTTACACGTTGGCATAGGGCTGAACTGTTGTGGGGTTTTATTTTATTTTTTATGGTTTACATTTTTTGTTAAACTCTTTTTTGCCCTTGGAAAATTCATGAGAAATGAGTTATAATCACACTGATGGAAAAAGTTTCTCCACATTTTAATGAAATTCGAAAATCCCTGTGGGATTTGAACTGTGTGTTTTGAAATATAATATATAGCGATTTTATCCAGTAGGCTTCATAAGGCTCTGTGATTAGCATCTATAAAGTTGCATAAGTAATATATGGCTAAAAGAAAGAATTCATATTTTTTTAATTAAATGCAACATAAACATACTGAGAATAAGAAGGGAAAACAAATACAAACTAGACTATACAGCAGGGATGGACTAATCAAATAATAACTCTTCCAGCGAGCAGTGATATCACTTTGGGTAAATAGCGTGAATATTGCTGACATTCAGGAGTATTCAGAAAATTTATTATCCAGGGTTTTCTGCTGAGAAAAGATAGAAGACTGACTGGGCCCATAACTCTACCTAGCTAGGGAAACTGGCCGAGTTAAAGGAAAGCTAAGCATTGCCATCTCACCCAGCTCAGCTGAGCCCTTCTTCCTCCTCTGAACTCCACACGACAAGGAAAAGTGGTTCCCTTTCTCTGGATGTGAAAGAATAAAATCTACCCAGGCCTATTCCCAAATGCTATTTTTTTTTCTAATTGAATGTCAATTCTTTTCTGTGACACTCCAGAGATTCCTTGGCCCTTCATGAAAACAGAGAAGGAATGCAGCAAATACGGGACTGTACAGACAGCTCCACATATTGGTAATGGGTCTTGGGGTCTTTCACTTCTAAGACACTGGTTTGGATGTCCGAAGTGTTCCTAGCTCCAGGCAATCCAAGGACCCAGCTGCTCAAACTCCTATCCCTGCATGGTAACCCTAGGTCATTAATAAAATACAAAATATCAATAAATTATAACATGCCAAAAACACTTCTCTAGAATCTATTGTACAGGATGAGAATTAGTGAATAATTTGGGGTGACATTCATTCAGTGGCAACACATGCTACCCCTGCCCCGAAAATCTCAGTAACTATTCTGGGGGGAGTAACTATGTAGGGGTTGGGGCAACAGAATCCACAGGAGCTGGAATGAGAGCTAACCTCCGTGAGCCCCTCATACTTGGAGGGTCCTGGCCACTCAGACCGTGTAAGTGCAGATACAGCCTCCATAGTGGCCTATTTAAAACTGGTACAGAATCAACTGTGTGGTGCGCAGGTAATGCAGAGCCCACCTGCATGCTGACATCAGAGATGCCTTCACTTCATGCTGTGTAAATATAATAGTTCTATTGCATCTAGGGCTTTCCACAGCCCTCCTGCTGTTAGGTGAATTGCAACCTCCATGAACAAATTTAGAGGTATGGACAAAATGAGCTGTTTATAGGCCTTTTCCTTTTCTAATTTCTGCGGTTCAGTGAAATTGCTCTCAAATTCTGTGAAGCTGCTCCCTGTGCATTAGCAGTGCACATGCTGGAAACTGTGATGATCACAAAAATCCATGTTAATAATTCTGCTCCTTTAGAAATGAACTATCCCTTATGGTAGATAGGGAACCATATCATTGATATTTACAGATGTTATAAAAATTAACTGGCACACAGGCTAACCCATTCCATACACCACATGGCATATCGTTTTTTGAATTACTCACTTGTTCTCCAGATGCTAGCAACAAATGACAGCACTCTGCTTCCATGTGATTAAACACAGAGGGAATGTGATGCTTTGCAAAAGCAAATGGCTGTTTTTTAAGAATATCTGAAAAACAATGCGCCCATGTATGCATCAAACAAAAAAATACTTGTTTGGGGAACCAAAAGGATGAAACATTTCTCCTCACTTGGTAGCCACGTCTCAGTAACATTAATTTTAGGGATTATTACATTTCTATTAACTTCTGCTGTGTGATTACTGCTAAATGATGTTTTCATTGGAAGGATTTCATTTGCTCTGGTGCTGGCTGTACTAGGTGGTTGTTTGGATTAGACAGCCCATCCTAAACTTCTTTTTCTAGGCAAACTGTGTGGTATGATGTTAAGAAAATTAGCATGTGCATCTTCTGAAGAAATGAGTAGGCAGCTTTGTGGCAGAGAGTGGAGGAGGATGCAGTTTTCCACAGCTCTGCATGCTAAGGAATTTTGCAGCCTAAAATAGGTATTCCTAGATGGCATGTTTTGTTTTTTCAAACTCTCCTATCACAGCTCTTCAATGCTTAGTCAGCTCAGAAGCATGCCATTTCTATTTGCCTTCAACCTTGTGTGGGTTTGGAAATGCCTGAACAGACTTCACTTTCCTCTGTAAGGCAGACTGTGTACTTTCACATTCTTGACTTTGGTTGATTGGCCCTTTTAGATCATGTGAGGGGAGCTGGAATCCAGAGTTGTAGCTTTTGCCACTCCTTTTTCTTTTTTAAAGCACTTGCTCTTTCCAGCTTCCTTGGGCTTATTGCCTCTCTTTTTTCGTTACACTCATTAGAATCTGGAATAACTATACAGGGGACTGAAGCAGTGATTTTAAAGGGGCAGAGATGTTTAGGCAGGTGTCCAGGACTTCAGGCTCAGGCTGTTACTATCTAAATTCCATGTCACCTGAGGGCCAAGAGATGTACTTACGATTTGATCAGACTACGAGACGCTCTCCATACAGGATGAGTAGGATTCTTGCACGCCATCAGCTACTAACTAAAATTCAGCAAGGTGAGTTACTGGCTCTAACTGGCTTCTAACTGTTAGTATAATGTCTGCAGGTCAGCTTCTGCATACTAAAAACTTCAGTTAATATTTGAAATTTCAGAGTTTACCTTTCTGTACTCTGAACTGAGTCTAACAGACTCCATTTAAAACAGTCAGTGACAGCATTCTACTGCTAGGTAATTTTTTTATATTCACATACAAAGAACATAAAGATTCACAACAGTGCGTGATCAGTGACTTAACTATATTGCCTTTTAATCATAAACTTCTAGGTAACTTAAATGTGGGCAAGGGACTGAAATTCCTCTTGTCTGATTGCTTGAATGTCATGACACCAGGCTGCGTATAATTCTGCTACATGTAAAACCTATACATGTAAAACATATTATGTATTGTGCAAATGATCAATTTTACAAAACTACTTAAGACTGCAAGAGGGTTGGAAAAGGGCTGCTCTGATAAGACTCTTTAGGAAAAACTCATGTGTGATTGTCAAAGAATTATAGAACTTCTGTCACATGTCCTTGAAGATAATTGCTGACTTGTCTTTTTGTCACATATATATCCAGCAAACACTACACCTTCCTTAGACTGTACAGTGTTAGGGCTAAATATATACATATCAGCCTCAAAACAAATTCTTTGGCCTGTGTGCATTTTAAAAGAAATCCTCTTCCAAAGCTCCCTAGAACAGATGTGAAAAGCATAAATTTAAAAGCCACCTGTGTTAATTTTTCTAGGTTAAACGGAAGATCAATATATAGTATATCGCTGAAGCTTTTCATTTTCCAAATCAAATGTGGACCTACATTCATACAGAAAGAGAATGCCATGTATTTTTCACCTGGGTGAAAAAATCTGGAAGATAACATTTTCTTATACAATTCCTGTCTAGTTCCTGCTAGCTTACACTCAAAGTATTGCACTCCCTTAACTAAAAACAGACAGAGTAGTGTTAGCTACTCTGTATTACTCTAACATTACTTACTCTCAATCCCAAGAATATAATGTAAAAGTTGATGTGAATTTCTGCATATGAGCAGTTAAATGGAGTGGCCAATTTAATTTGTCGCTTTCAAATGTTTTCCATATCAGTGGCTGTGGAACTCTGGAAAAAGGTCAAGGATACAATTATGAAACCCTTATTGTATTTATAAAGGAACAATACATATTTCATTGCCCAGGGTTCGATGAAAGAGATTGTTTCTGTGGCAATTAGGAAACTCTGTTGTTTGCAACAGAGTTTCTGGACTTGGTGATGTTTGAAGGATACTGGCCCTAACTGCAGCTCTGATATCAGGAAGGATATTATGTCATTCCATATACCCTCGATCTTGATTGAATGCAAAGAAAAGGCAATTTTTCTTCTTTTGGGTTTATTTGAGAATACATGTTGCACAGTATTAGACACAGCTTAATTTTCAGGAAGGGACTACAGCATAGGTGCTGATACTGGGGGTACTTCTGCACCCCCTGGCTTGAAGTGGTTTGCATCATATACAGGGTTTACAGTTTGGTTCAGTGGCTCTCAGTACCTCCACTATACAAATTGTTCCAGTACCCCTGGGCTACAGACAAAATTATTTAACAAGACACTCTTATCTGCCTCTCTGGCTGTATGACTTTTCTCCTCTAAACCTGTATATGTGCCAGAATATGTGCCTAGATAGCAATGTGTGCCTAATAAATACATATAATAATGGTCTACCTTTTCAAAAGTAACACGTGATTTTGGGTGCCTCCGTTTTCGGGTAGCTAACATGGGACACTTAACTAAGCACCTGATTTATAGGAAGTGCTGAGCACCCACCCTCTGAAATGAGGTCCTTTTAAGGAGTCAGTCTCAAGTTGGCCACCCAAAAACTGAGGCACCCCAAATCACTCCTCACTTTTGAAAATTTAGGCCATAAATATCTATATAGACAGAGAGGCAGCATGTCTAGTAGTTAAATCCTGTATCTACAATTTACTCACTGGGTGACACTGGACAATTCATTTAACCACTCTGCCTCATTTTCACCATCTATAAAATGGGGATAACATTTAACTACTATCTTCTTCACAGCGAGCTGTGAGAATTCATTTTCTACCATGTTTTGATGTTAAATGTTACAATTAACTGCTAATTTATACATATATTATTAGAGAGTCAGATCTACATATTGGATTACTAGGAATTTATTACTTCTCACCTCCAGTCTTTTATGAATAGGATTCAGAGTATGTATTCCTTTGGTTAGATAAGTATAACTCTCATTAGCAGTAATGAATTTATGTGCACATGTAGATGTAAGAATAGGCTGCTATGTGTATGCAAATACCTTATCATCATCATCATATTCCCTAAAAATCATTTAGTCTCTATGGTTTCAATGATTAGGAGCATATTTATATGTCTGGAGGGATCTCGAGACATATGCTTCTATTGGCCAGACATGTCACTATAGCCTAGCTGACTATCCAAACTGCAGGCCAGCTATTCACTCCGTAGAGAATCCAAGAGTGGGAGGTTAACCACTTTGAAACTCAAATACGTTCTTACCGCAAGTGCCTTCTCTTCAGTTCAGTCCCTCCTACAGACTCACTTCTTCTGCAGTGCCCTCAAGAAGTGAGACAATCATATCAGTACAAATCATTTTATTAGTAAAGTGAACAAAACCAAGTCTAGCTATTACACCTCTCCCTCTTCTAGGTTTCAGTATACATTCTATGTGAAATCTTGCTCCATTAAAATCAATGGTAAAAGATCCATTGACTTTAGTGGGGGTCAGGATTTCACTCTCTCTATTTTGTTTAGACGGTAAGCAGCTGGAAGCCAGGATTGTCTGGATTTTTTTTGCATTGTCCAGCACTGTGGTCATTATTCTTGCTCACAAATAATTAAGGATGAGATTCACTGCTGTGTGGAGATCCTGCAAAAGGACTGTGCACCACTTAAGTCCTATTTTGAGGCCTTTTGCTGTAGAATTTCACCCTATTGATGATGATTTAAATAATGAAGTTCCACAGGACAGTTTAACGAGAGAGTATCTGAAAGCAGATCAGGAGATGACGATGCAAAATGGAAGTCATAGGCAGGGCCGGTGCTACCATTTAGGCCAACTAGGTGGTTGCCTAGGGTGCCAAGATTTGGGGGTGCCAAAAAGCGGTGCCCCCAATTTTTTTTTACAGCGGCTGCTGTGCTGGGAGGGAGAGGGAGTCTGAGCTGCCGGCAGGCAGCCCAGGGGTTCCCCCGGGTCAGCGCGCCACCAGCAGCCCAGGGGTTCCCCCGGGTCAGCGCGCCACCGGCAGCCCAGGGGAACCCCGGGTCAGTGCGCCGCCGGCAGCCCAGGGATTCCCCTGGGCCAGAGCTGCCGCACGAATCCCTGGGCCGGGGGGTGGGGAGCTGCCGTGGGGGGGGGGGGGGGGAGTGGCGCAAGGTGGAAGTTTCATCTAGGGCGCGAAACTTCATTGCACCGGCCCTGGTCATAGGTTGCTTACTGTGGCCCCAGTTCAGCAAAGCACTTAAACACGTGCTTTAATGCCATTGATTTCAGACTTTTTGCTTACGTGCTTTGCTGAATAAAGATGGACTTAAGCACGGGTGTAAGTAGTATGCTGCACTGGGGCCTCTTTGAGTATATACTTTCTACTTCTTGCTCATATATCTTTCAGTTCTTGGATGATAAACAAAGCTTGACCTTGCATTAGTAAACACTGTGCATTTCAGATCTAGGATGTTTCTTAAGGCCAAGTTTTCAGTAGTCCAGGAAGTTATTTATAGAGCAGTATAGGGAGCACTCAGAGCTCTCATTACAGGATATGAACCTAAGCACTAATGTAGTGTAATAATAATTTCATATACTTGATCTGTCTCTCATTAATAACATGCACTTTTGCAAATGATGCTGAATTACTGTTTGGAGAAGTCCACATTAGGTTACTACATCCTTGCTGCCATGATGTTGTGTGGTGCAGTTTTTCTTCACCTTTTAAAGACAAGTCTGCTGCAGAAGCATTTCTTTGTATTTCCTTTAAGGTGTTAGTTTAAAATAAACAACATGAATTATTCCCAAGAATTAACCCACTTAATAATTCTACCATAAGGGAAATCAAACAAACTGGAGTGTCATTTTAATTAGATTATACTTTACAAGTCCCAGATATCTGGTTTGTTTTCACCACCAACTCCTTGAGACAGATTGTGGTAGTGGCCTGAGAGTGTGAGTAGTGATGATCTACCTCGGGGTCAGCAACCTTTCAGAAGTAGTGTGCCGAGTCTTCATTTATTCACTCTAATTTAAGGTTTCGCGTGCCAGTAATACATTTTAAAGTTTTTAGAAGGACTCTTTCTATATGTCTATAATATATAACTAAACTATTGTTGTATGTAAAGTAAATAAGGTTTTTAAAATGTTTAAGAAGCTTCATTTAAAATTAAATTAAAATGCAGAGCCCCCCGACTGGTGGCCAGGATCTGGGCAGTGTGAGTGCCACTGAAAATCAGCTCATGTGCCGCCTTCAGCACGCGTGCCATAGGTTGCCTACCCCTGATCTACCTGATATTAAGTCGGCTTTTTCAAAGTGTAATCTTTTGATGATTTATTTTCCCATATAACTCTGTTACTTTCCATACTGAAGGGGAAGCATGCTTTGGCATAAAGCAACAAGGTATAGCATGTTTGGTTTGGAGTATTTATTCAAACTGAGTATGGCATAACTGTGTGAGAATTCTTTAATGATTACTCATGTTCTCTTTAAAGTAAATAAGGTGGTGGCTGTCAATAACTCAAATGAGGAGAGTCAGAAAATTGTCATGATTTCAGAGCCTTTCACTAAAGCCACTGCACAATAGAAAGTAAAAAACAGAACAATATGTCAAACAGAATGAGTAAAATTAAGGTCACACACTGGAAATATGAAGTCAGAGATATGGCCAGAGATTGAATGGTCAGAGATAACATAGATTGAGTTAGAAATTTAGGGCCAAATTCTGCCCTCAAGCATCCATGCACTCCTGTCAGTGAAATCTGTCCACATGTATCTGCAGATTGAATCTGGACCTTGGACTACACGTTTAGGGCAATATAAAGAGTAATAATACTTTTACCTACAATGAGTAATACCTTACTCCATGAGTAGTTCTAATGGTTTCAATGGCCTGGGGTGGCATAAGAAAATCCTTCATAAGAGTGATTTCATATGTACATTTTGAAAGCAACATTACAGTGCAACACTCTGCAAATGATTATAAAATGTCATACACTGTAAGGCTCCGTATGAAACTTTAACAAATTGTCAGTGTCGTCTAAATACACTTGTGTTTGTCCGCTTTGTGGGAACAGGAGTAGGATTAACGACTCCAGGTTTCCTGTCTGAAATCTTGTTATTCTAGGTAAGGTTAACACAATGTTTTGCTCTTCTCCAGCTCCTCCCTGTACTCTGTGGCTACACTTCATTTTTGTGGTATTGGTAGTGTTGACATACGGGGAAGGATTCATTGTCTTGAACTGCCACAGCAAAATATAATACAGTATTATAATTCATCAAAAGAACTATGCTAAAAGAATGTAAAGGTTGAAAAGTCAAGCGCTGAAAAATTAGGAAATGCCAGAATTAAGGTTGCCTGTGTAGCCTTGATTCATCCCCTTGTGCTGTGTTTTGTATTCACTTCAAGGTTTGGATAGTGTGCATAAAATAAGGCCTCGGGCCACACACTGAATGTGGGCAATAAAAAGAAATATTGAATAACTGAATGAGTTGTGATCCTGTGGAAAATATATATTATCATGTAACTAAAGACTGTATTATAATCCGTATGTACAAGGGAGCCAAATTAAGGCTTTACAGGCAACCTTAATTCTAACATTTCCTAACTTTTGAATGCTTAACTTTGCACCTTAGCATTCTTTTAACTTAGTTGTTTGTGTCATTTCCTTTTTTTTTTAATTGAAAACAGAAAATCCGTCATGTGGAGCCATATTTACCCCCAGTTTGGGTCACTGTTGGGATTCAGACCTTTTGATCCACAGCATAGACCTCCACCACTTGAACTAATGGAGTAACTGGTAGCAGTGTTAGGGTATTGTCATCTGTGTGGCCCAGTCACTAGGGGGAGGGTGAGACACACTTTGCCAATAGGTTTAGCAGGTATTTGCTGACAGCAGAAGAATGGTAAGACTGAGGACTTGTGGGTTGAATTCCAGGTTCTGTAGGGGAGTATGCTCTAGGGGTGATAGACCCTTCTGCCCCTTTGTCACAAGCCGTTCTCTGTCCCACTCTGCTCTTATTCAACCACCCATTGCCATCCTTTCTCCTCCCCCTCTTCTCCCACCCTGGCCTCTGCCCTTTCCTTCTCTGCTCTCATCCAATCCCCCCCACACGCACACACTCCTCACCCCACTCCTTCTGCTCCTGTCCAGTCCCAACCCCCTCAGCTCATGTTCGCCTCCCTCTCTGCAGCTCCTCTGGTTTCTGCAATTCTCTTCCCCTTCACCCACCGCTCCAGTCACCCTTATGTATTCCAGTCTGGCTGCTTTCTCCTCCTCCTCGCTGTCTGGGTGCCCGCAGCCGGAGCATTGAAAGCATGGGAGAGACAGTCTCCCTGCTCTCAGTTCTGGTGCTTGGCACCATACCTTGTGTCAACAGTGCACTGTAAACCTGGGTCTATGGGACTCGTGTTTGTGGAGTTGGTGTTTCCAAGCCTGTGCTTGTGCATCCCCACTGCATTGTAAATCTGAGATTACAATTGCTGGACCCAGCTCTGACAGCCATGCTAATGCATCCACACTGCACTATGCAGACCTCCTTACTCGGGTTTATGGCTTGTGCTGCACCTGCACTGCAAAATGACAGGGCTTGGACCTGAGCCACAGCGAGACTTGAGCTCAACCCCCTAGGTAGATCCACGGGCCTGGGTCCTTAGGGGCTTGCTGATCTGAGTCAGAAAGACTTGTGTGTGGATGGTGTGGGAGGGTAGGATTGGGCTTAAACTTGAGTCTGAGCCTGGGTTTTCAGTGCAATGTAGACATACCCACAGCAGCCCTCAGTTAGTGGGAGGAGCACTTACGGGAGAAGTTCTGCTCAGCCCCTCTAGCCCCAGGCTGGAGCATGCCTAGAAGCTATGAGGGGCTGGAG
This sequence comes from Terrapene triunguis, assembly GCF_002925995.2. Taxonomy (NCBI): domain Eukaryota; kingdom Metazoa; phylum Chordata; order Testudines; family Emydidae; genus Terrapene; species Terrapene triunguis. Next base: position 8,440,416 of record NW_020664492.1, on the reverse strand, counting down.
AATGCTCAGTGCAGATGGAATCTTTGAAATATTTAGCTGCCAAACACCAAGTGTCTACTGAGCATGTGCAAACTGAGAACTTTTAGAGGCTTAAAACATGAACTAGTTTGGGTGGATTTCACTTCCTGACACCAGAGCATCTCCTGCCAAATTTCCAGTCCCATCTCCAAAGGATGGAGGCAATAGAACGTCTCAATGAAACGATTGTAAGAATTTTTTTAACACAGCAAAACATTGTTACCTAAATGTGTTCTCGGAAATGGCTGAACCACTTTAGCTGAAACTTTCTCAAAAAGATTCAGTCTGCAGCAGACATCTGACATGGAATTCCACCCAAAATTATAAGCAATTGAAAATAAGGCCATACAGTACGAAGTGTTGAGAAACCTTAACTGGTGTCACTACCTGCACCGCATATAGTAATGTGAATAGTTAGAATTGTCAAATTGCCATGAAATACCCAAGATAGAAAATAATTAGCAGACTGTCTACAAGATATGCCCTATCTCACCCAGATGTTATAGGCTTGATGTGGAAATTAAAATTCTATGGCCTATGTTGTGCAGGAGATCAGACTAGATGATCACAATGGTCCCTTTTGGCATTGGAATCTATGACCATACATCAAGTGTCAGTCTTTAGTTTTGCTGTTAGATTCAGATTAAAATAGGAGATGAAATTTTAGCCTTATTGAACTCAATGGGAGTTTTGCCAATAACTTTAACAGAGCCAGGATTTTACTTGAGGTCTGACTGACTAACGTAAGACATTTGTATTTTGAAAAAATTTATGATATGTATAGTAGCAGTTATCTGTTCTATATCTCGATGAGTCATTACGAAGATTCTTAATTTTGAAATTCACACTACTGTTGTTCTTTGAGCCACCATTATTAAAAGCAATATATGGTCCAATAAGTGAAATATATATGCTGAATAAGTGAATCATTCTGATAATTAATTTTTTTTTTTATTTTAAGATTAAAATTTAAAGCAAGTTATAAGTCATTGGGGCATATAAAATTCTATGGAATAGAAGTAAAATTAGAAATTGCACTCAAGGATACCATTATTAATTAAGAGAAACTGTCATTTTTGTTACCAAGAGACACTTTAATGTAGTCTAATAAGCTCAAGCTAATTTCATCCTTATTTGTACATAAATCCTTGGAAATGAAGTGCAGTATTTGTACCCTGAGCACCATAAATGATGATTAAAAAACCCTGCAGTTTTATGTTGCAGTGAGATATCATTTTCCATTCTGGGCAATAGATCCTTAGTTCTTTTGGGGGCAGAAGGGTTTGTTTGGCTCTACATCTAATCTCTGAAAGTTGTTGATAGCATCTTTGCTGCAGTAAGTCTTTTATCTTACTTCAGTTGTGTAATATTAGTTCTTAGACTTTTAGATTCACAAAGGCAGTTGTACAGCTAGTGAAGAAGGCACCACAGTTACATCAGATAGTATAAAATAATTTTTAGAAGGGATATAAATCCTCATGCCATAGAGCATAGGCTGGCTAGTAACTAAAAGGAGTAGAAAGAAACTTCTCCTATGGGCAGGTTGTTCTATAAATGTCCATTGTGGTGTTTGTTGCACCTTTCTCTGAAGCATCTGGTACTGATCACTGTCAGAGACAGGATACTGGGCTAGATGGACCAGGGGTCTGAGACAATGTGTAGCAATTGCTACATTTCTAATTTACACACCTACAAATAGGTGAATATGGGCAGTTCAAGGCCCTTTCCTGTTCAATGAAACCTCATTGTTTTGTTTTGTTTTATAAAAATTTGTAGACTGGTACATTTCTGTTCAAAGGAACTGTTGCATTTTCCTCCCTTCCCTCTCCCCCTCTGATCCCAGGTCAGTTGTACTTGCCTACAGCACAGAGTGAATCATCACAGCCAGTGTCGCTAATATTTGTGCTACAATATTAGTCTTGTTACTTTTTTTTACAACCACGTTGAGCTAGAATGTCTTGAAACTACTGAAGAAGGGGCAGCATGATTCAGAGAATTTAGGAGTATTTAGGGGGAAAGCTTAGTTTTATGTATATACAGTTCAGTATGTCAAAATCATTATCGTGTGTCCAGTGTGAAGACTGACAGTTTGAAAAATAGCATTTTGCCATCCACTCTGTTTAAGCCCTCTGCGAAAGAAGGATTCAGTCCTGTAACTTACTTGAATCTTCTTCTATAATTAAATAAAATAAAGGAATAAATCATAATCATGTCCATTAGTCCTAATTTAAAGAGCTAGAAATTACATATCTTTGGGGCTAGCTGCTCTCAGTTTCAATGGAACATTTTGTGGGAGGAAGATCTGTATATGACTCATCATCACACTGAGCACCATTGTCCCAAAAGATGTATGATTTTTTGGCTCCATAATATATTTTGAATTTACAGAAACATGCTACTTGTTGTTTTATTTCATTTGTTATGTCCATTTCTGAATCACTGTATTAGAGAGTGGCTTAGGAGTTTGAAAGAAGGGGTGACACAAGTGGGGATCCTTGAGTTTAGCCCAGGACCTGTTGATGTCTTCATCTTTGTGTGTTTGTCTCTCTCTTCCTTTTTTAGTGAAGTTATCTTTACAATAGAATGTTGCGCTCTCCCCTCAAAGGCAGGAAGTCTCCTTGGAGGCGGTGGTGCTGCTTTTACTGTCCAAAACATGGGGGGCTTGGAGAATGGTGCAGTTAGACTGCACTTGTCTGTCCCTCTTTACATACTGGGATTGCCAACTCTGTGGAACTCCTTGTCTCTTCTGAGTCCGAGGGTTTCTCTCCAGGCCTCCAGCAACTTTCCTTCCACCCCTGCCATCCACATATGCACGTTGTGACAGAAACTGGGATGGAGATGGTTAGGCCTAGTGGTTGTAGCTGGAGCAGTCAGTCAGTGGTCAGAGTAGGAATAAAGTGTCCGGGGGGGGGGGGGGGGTGGGGGGAGGCTGGGGCCAGGACTGGGAGCAGAGCTGGAGCAGGTTAAGACCCGGGGAGACTATTGCCACAGTCAGGCAGGAGAGAGTTCCAAGCCCTGGAGTGACACTGAGCAGACTGAACTGCTGTTCCTCCTGTGGGCCTTGTATGTCTTGGTCTGGGAGTCATGTGACGAGTTCCTAGCTTGTGGATTGGTTGGAGCCTAGCACAGGAGTGACTCAGCACCTTACACTTTGGGCCAGATCTTCAGCTGGTGAAAATCAAAGTAGCCCTATTAAAATCAGATTAATGTTGCCTTACGCAAGCTGTCTCCTGGGGATGTTGCCCATACCAGGTGGAAACCCACCTTTTCATTAGTCTGTCGGCTTCTAGAGATACAATGAGTGCAGTCATTAACAAATGCAGAATGTTGACTGGCCATTATAGCTGAAACACTTCATGGAATAGATGAGATTTTAGGAGTCTTTTCAAGGAGAGCTTGGTGCTTTTCTTGGGAAGCCATTGCAGATATATGACAAAAGTCTGGAATGGGCAGAAAAAAGAGAGACATGGGTAAGATGTAGGGAGCTAGACCGGTTTTAGGAAGCAAGGAGGGCAGAGCTTCAGGAAGGGAGAGACAAGGCCAGAGAGGAGGAAAAAGAAGAGCTAATCTTGGCAGCTGGATTTTGGATGTACTGGGGTGGTAAGAGATGGGAGACAGAAGCCAGCAAGGAAGAGGTTACACTAAAAATTCATATCAGCAAACTTCAAAGTGAAAATCACAGGACCTAAAAGAGAGGCTGAATTTAGGCATGAAATTTGAGACTCCAAAGTAGGGCTGTCAAGCGATTAATTGCACTATTAAACAATAATAGAATACCATTTATTTAAATATTTTTGTATGTTTTCTACATTTTCAGATATATTGATTTCAATTACAACACAAAATACGAAGTGTACAGTGCTCACTTTATATTTATTTTTGATTACAAGTATTTGCATTATAAAAAAAATAATAATAAAGCCCAAAAGAAATAGTATTTTTCGATTCACATAATACGAGAACTGCAGTGCAATCTCTTTATTGTGAAAGTTGAACTTACAAATGTAGAATTATGTACAAAATAACTGCGTTCAAAAATAAAACAATGTAAAACTTCAGAGCCTGCAAGTCTACTCAGTCCTACTTCTTGTTCAGCCAGTCGCTAAGACAAACAAGTTTGTTTACATTTGCAGGAGATAATGCTGCATGCTTCTTGTTTACAATGTCACCTGAAAGTGAGAACAGGCGTTCGCATGGCACTGTTGTAGCCAGCGTCGTAAGATATTTACGTGCCAGATGCGCTAAAGATTCATATGTCCGTTCATGCTTCAACCACCATTCCAGAGTGGCAGTTTAGCTCCTTTTGTGGAGCTAACCCTTAGTTTTTTCTGGACTTCTGGTAGGTAGGAAAGTGGCAGACACGAGAACAGGACTCATCTAGCAGCAAACAATGGCTTATTTATAATGTATTTGGCAAACCTGAGTGTTTGTGGGGAACAGCCTGTTGGTTTGTTGTTTTTTTTAAATTGCAACTGACGGTAACAGCTGAATATGTAATTATCTGTAACTTCAAAGATAATGTTTTTCTCTTCCTGAAAATACTTTTAGAAGGGAAATAATTTGAAATCCAAAAGTCAGTGCTTGGCCACAGCTAATGAGAGAGTGTCATCAGTTACATTGTTTTCAAAATGTCTTTATGGCTGGTTTTATATTTATGAAATCTGCCTGGGGTCTTGGACAGTTTTAGAAAAATCTAAGTCTAATTCTACCACCCTTGCTCAGTCATGGACAGTAGTATTGCTGTAAGCCTGATCAACAGTTCATTGCAGTCCAAAGGAATTTTCCCACTAAATTCAGTAGGCTTTGGGTCAGGCCCTCTGTGAGAAATTAAGAGTGGCAAAATCAGGCCCCATGTACATAAGGAAGAGGCCACTTTAAGCCTGTACTACAGTGAAAATTATACAACCTGGCAAAAAGCAGAGCCCTTGCAGGCCAGGCTGTATTCCACATCACTGCCTGATTAATGTATTATGCATCTAGTGACTCTAGTTGTGAGTCATCATCCCCTCTGATGGAGCCATTCTTCACTCTGTGTTTCATGTCAAAGTCCAAAACTCTCTTCTTTCTTCTGCCCAGAACAAATGAAGCTCTGGTAAGTGGTGACAGTTAAAATGTCATGTGAATGTTAGCCAAGCACTTCAGAATGTAGTGTCTTTGCATTTTGTGCTTTTATTTATCCAGGAGTTATTTAGGGCCATTCCTCTCCTTTTCCAAATGGGAAGCAGCTTATTCTCTTAGAAAAGGATTTTTCTACCCTGCCTGTCAGTAGCTTACAGTCCCGACTTCATCAGTGAAAGAATTCTGAGTGCAAATGAATTGAACAAAAGGGCAAACAGGCCTGCATTGCACTTGCACAGCTAGTGCACAGGGTTCTGTCTGTTCAAGGAAGAATGATCCATTCATAAGCTGCTCCATTTTGAAGAAAAAAATTTCCTGTGACATTTTAATTCTCTTTTGTACGGAACCATTTTTAGATTTTTCTGCTGCCACTCATGTCAAACGCTTTGTATCTTTCAGTTTGAGCTGAATTGCATATTATGAGCTCAACACACTCTCAAATAATGGCAGCGTTATTTACTGAATGTCTTATTATCTCTGCTGTTCTGGGATTTGATGGTCAGTTCATCAGTGCTGTCCTCTGAAGGAAAAGAAAAATTCTTTCAATTACTGTAAGCCTGTAAAACAAATGACATATTTTAAATGAAAATTATAGCTCGTAATATTAATTTCCTGTGAAATGGTCTCCTATTAAAGGCTTTTTTAGGAATAATAAAAGCAGGTGCCCCATATTTGAAGGCAATAATCTGCTTCCTGACATCAACGGCGGAGTTGTTTATCGTGATAAGGGAACTGGATTATTGCTGAGGAAATTGAGCCTGTTCCGTCATGTGAATTATATTTTAGGGCCTAGTGATTCAAACTGCTGAGCACCTCTTGTGTGCTCCATGGGAGCTGAGGACAACCAGAACTTCTCTGGAAGTGCCTGACACCTCAGAGTTTTCATTTCCCGTTTCGAGGATGGATTTTGTAAAATATGAAAATGAATGAATAACATAGATCTCTTCTCCATTCTCTTAATAGGTACGTGGCTCCTTAGTGATTAGTTCGGCTCCCAGTTTGGGTCTCTGCTACTCCAAGACCACCAATGGGATCAGGGATTGTGCAGAGGCATTAAGCCTTCCCCCTCCCCCCCCCCCAACTTTCTCTACTCTTTATCCCTTCTTCTCAAAAAGTGTGCTTGTCTCATTCGAGATTATTTAAAACCTGAAGGGGGAAATGGGGATCTGGACCCCCTCCTAAGGCCCCCCCAGCTGCTGGTGGTGTTGTAGAGGGGGAAATAAATACAATGTTAAAAGAAATTGCACACGGAGTGTGTGTGTCTGGGTTGGCTCTGTCTGCCTAAAGAGCAGTGATAAGAGGAGTGGTATGTGTGTGTGAGAGTAGAGTGAGGTCCCATGGGCAGATAGGGGCAGGGTTTAGAAGCTGAGGCAGCTGCATTTGGTGTGGGTATCAGGATGGGGTTTCTGAGGGCACTAGCTATTCAGAGTGCAGAGACTTGCCTATTGCACAGTTGTTGGGATTTGCACTGAATTGGAATTCTCTCAGCCAGCAGGGTACAGGGCTGCTGTACAGTAACTGACCCAGCACTGTTTCCCATTTATGTAGTTCGTTTACAGAAATATCTTACTGAATTTAACAGGGATAGAGCCAATATGACAGCACAGGAATTAAACTGATTTCCATAAGCATTAATATTTGTATAAAGTATAGCATTTAATTCAGAATTCTATCATTTTAATAGTATTTTTAAACCACCCTGCAGTATTTATAGTATCCAAGCAGAGTGCAAGAGTAAGAGGACAGAGAACACAGGGGATCTGCTCTGTCTTGTTCTGACAGAACTCCTGCCTTCACTTTGCTGGCACCTGGGTAAACTGGTTGCTATAAAGCTTTGCTCATTCACCCACCAGTGGCAGCTGGAAAGGAAGCTCCTTGAATGGTACTGGCAAATGACTCCCAGTGCCTTTGAGGTCTGCCAGCTACACAGATACCAGCCTGCCAAGTGTGTGATGTGTATGGAGAAGAATACCATGGTGGGGTCTCACACACTGCTTTCAGAAAATGTTAGGACTGCCTTTATAATAACTTCTGAGGGTGTTTCTTGTTCACTTGGCAATCATGGGACTTTGGGGGAGCAGATGTCATAGTCTTTGACATCAGACCTTTCAGTCCAAAATGCAGTTATTTCTTCACAAGTAAGAATCATCAAGGTTGTTACAAGGAGGAGGGAGAAAAATTGTTCTCCTTAACCTCTGAGGGTAGGACAAGAAGCAATGGGTTTAAATTGCTGCAAGGGAGGTTTAGGTTGGACATTAGGAAAAACTTCCTAACTGTCAGAGTAGTTAAGCACTGGAATAAATTGCCTAAGGAGGTTGTGGGGTCTCCATCATTGGAGATTTTTAAGAGCAGGTTAGACAAACACCTGTCAGGGATGGTCTAGATAATACTTAGTCCTGCCATGAGTGCAGGTGACTGGACTAGATGACCTCTTGAGGTCCCTTCAGTTCTATGATTCTTTAAAGTTATTTAAACAACCATTCAGTCATCCCTTTTTAAAAAAGCAATATTACCATATTAATCAGAAATAGCCCAGAGCTCTGAAATAGCACTATGTAAGCAGTAGTGTTTTGCACCACAGCTGTAGAAAGCTGGAGTACTTTTGTATGAGGATTTGTACTCTCACTTGTTGCTAATGGACTACAGAGCCCAGGGATTTACATACTGCACAAATAACACATTATACAAATAAGACATCTTCAGCCAATCACAATGTATGAAATTGCATAAGTGAGAAATAACTAGAGGACACTGTGCTTCAATTGGCTGAGACCATCCCATTTGCTAGAACTGAGTACCATTGAAAAATTACTTACATTTCAAAATGTAGATCTACAGATTCTTAACCACTTGGTCTGGCAGGACTTTATATTACTCTGTGTTACTCTGGCTGACACTCAGAGCAGAAATAACAGGCTTCGGAAAAACTGCACACAGTAAAGGAGGAGAGGGAAATACAGTGAATCACCTATGGAAATTTTCAAAATGTCAGTCTGAATACAGATTTTTAAAGGACAAAGATGCAGCATTTTAACGATTTTAAACTATATGTGTATATGTAAACTGTGTATAGATATAGATGTGTGTGGTGTGTATGTAATATATATATATATATGTCTATAGGGGTGTGTGTGTGTGTGTGTGTGTGTAGATATACGTTGTGTATAAAGCACAACAAAAATGGTATATGTATGTGTAGATATATGTTGTGTATAAAGCACAACAAAAATGGTACTAAAGTAAATGTTATCATTCTTCCTCCAGAACAAATGAAGCTGATCATCGACAATTGCTTGGTAAAAGTTGTCTCTCAGATTATTTTATTGAAACAATATGAAATAGCAAAATCACAGAGCATGTACCTTTAAACAACTGTTTTGTAGAAGTTTGCATCATCCATTTAAAGTGAATCAAAACTACAATGCATACATTTTAAAGATAAGTATTTATTATTGACTATATGTAGCAGCTGGAAAATTATAGCAAATTTTAATTATCTTCAGAAAACAAAACCCTCTTGCCAACAAGCTGGTTATTATCACGCAGCTGTCATATGCTGACATACACTTTCAGCTCACATGAGGCTCAGCTGTCTTAGACAACCATTGTAAAATGAAGACTATATTTACAGCAATGATCATTTCTTGTTAGATGCTTAACTGCTAATGTCACTCGTACTGAATTTGATTTCACATCTTTGTTTCAGCTATAATTAAGTCATACAAAATAATGATTAATGTTTCTGTGATAACAGGTACAAAATGGTGGGGAACAGGACCCTATATGAAAATACTATTTTGTGACTCTTTACACAGCTTCATATAACTGACAAGCAAAACACCATTTTCACTGTGGTCAGGCTTTCAACATGTGTATAAATGAATACGTTTTATTTTCAATTTTCAGGGGGGATTACCACTCCTTTTTCCTGTCCCAGCAATTCAGAGAGCCACAAGGTCATTGTTTTCCTAGATGGACAGAATTCTTTAACTCTCATAAATGATCCTTGTAGTAGTAGATTTCAAAAGATTTCAGCCTGACCTCGATACCTGGGAAGCTACTAGAGCAATGTATAAAATATTCAGTTTATGAATACCTGGAGGATGAAGGGATGATCGCTAGCAGCCAGCATGAATTTACCAAGAACAAATCATGCCAAACCAACTTGATTTCCTTCTTTGACAAGGTAACTGGTTTGGTGGAGAGGGGAAATGCGGTGGACATGACATACCTAGACTTCAGCAAGGCTTTTGACACAGTCGCACATGATATTCTCATAAGTAAACTGGAGAAATGCAGGCTCAGCAGAACTACCATTAAGTGGATACATAATTGATTTAACAAACAAAGAGTAACTATTAATGGAATGATGTCAGATTGGAAGGAGGTCTCAAATGAGGTTCCACAGGGATCTGTTCCGAGTCCAGTGTTTAACATTTTTATTAATGACTTGGATGTAGGAATAGATAGCACACTGATTGAGTTTACAGATGACTCAGAGCTAGGGGCAGTTGCCAATACTTTGGAGAATAGAGATAAAATTCAAAGGGATCTTGATTAAATTAGAGAACTGGGCTATAGTCAACAAAATGAAATTCAACAAAGACAAAAGTCAGGTGTAACACTTAGGAAAGAAAAACCAAATGCACAAATATAGAATGGGGGAAAACTGACTTGTCAGCAGCACTGCTGAGAAGGATCTGGGAGTTGTGGTAGATCACAGCCTCAACACAATGTGATGCTGTTGCAAAAAAAAGCAAATGCAATTTTAGATTGTATTAACAGAGGCATAGCATGAAAGTCATGGGAGGTGATAGTACCGCTGGATTCGGCGCTGGTTAGGCCTCAGCTGGAGTACTGTGTCCAATTTTGGTCACTGCTGTATAGAAAGGATGTGGAGAAACTGGAAAGGATCCAAAGGCGAGTGACAGAGATGTTCAAAGGGATGGAATGCAATCCAGATGAGCAAAGGCTGAAGGAAGTGGGTATGATTAGTTTGGAAAAGAAGCTATTAAGGAGAGATATGATAGCAGTCTTCTAATACGTGAAAAGCTACCATAAAAAAGATGGAGAAAAGTTGTTCTCTTTTGCCACAAAGGGCAGGACAAGAGGCAATGGGTTTAGATTAAATCTCAGTAAAAACTTCTTAACTGTAAGAACAGTAGGACAATGGAACAGATTGCTTAGGGAGGTCGTGGAAGCTCCTTCACTGGAGGTTTTCAAAGAGAGACTGGATAGCCATCTGTCTTGGATGGTTTAAATTCACAAATCCTGCATCTTGGCAGGGAGCTAGACTAGATGACCTTGGAGATCCCTTCTAACCCTATGGTTCTATGATTCTATAAAATTGTTTATGACCATGGATATTTCTAAATGAGATGCTAGGTTTTTGCTTCACAATTAAAGAAGAGGTTGAAAAATTCTTTATCAGATTTATATGCACTTCAAAATCAGCAACACCTTCAAACTTATTCGACTGGATGTACTATAAAAATAATGTAGGTTAAATAGAACACTTGTCAACATACTTATTGTGTGATCTAACTCCCAATAAAGTTAATGGAAAGATTTCCTGTAAACCTGATTCTCAACTTCCAGTGCAATATAGTTGTAAAATGTTACCACACACATTTGGTAGTATTTTTTGCATTCACTTTGCATAAGTGTGAAGATGGGAAAATCAATTCACTTCACTCTTAGTTGGTTCAGAGCCTCCGTGAGTGATCTGTTGCACTCTGGGACTAGAGGGATGTAATACATCCTGAGGGCTGGACTCTTGATATTCCAGAGGTTTCCACAGATCTGAATTTAAAAAAAAAAAATAATCCTACTCTACATACCTATGATTTGTTTACTGATAGGTTGATTCACTTTTGTTATTGGTTTTTGACCCTATCTAATTATGAACTCAAAAAACACAGCCTATAGAGACATGGTTCAAACCTTGATTTTAAGTTAGAGGCAGGTGAAATTGAATTTAGTCTTGTCCTATTTACTAATGGAGGATTGGTTTCATATGAAACTGTCACCATCTCTAAAGACTGCTCTAAAGAGTACTAAGATACCAAGATTGTAAAACTCAGAACCTGGAAAAAACTGCACTTTACTTACTAATCTCTGGTTAGAGTTTTACACCAACCTGAGGTAGAAAACTGAATAAAACCTGCAGGGTAGAAATCTACTGTGCAGCAATGTACGCAGTGACTTCAGTGGAACAGCATATGTTTTTCCAGCTTCTTCACTGAGGACAAGATTGTCCTTAGCCTAACTCAGACAGGGTGGGTATAAAGGGCCAGATTTTCAAAGGAATTTAGGTCCTAACAATGCAGATATTCACCTAGTGGGATTTACAAAAGTACCAGAGCAGGTAAGACACCAAATACCCATTGATATCTGCATCTTTAAGCTCCTAAAGACCTTTGAAAATCTGGCCCTAGGTTCCTCCCTGCCTTTCATGCACCCTGCAAAAAGGCAAACACAACCCCACTCCCTGTGTACGTGCAGGGGACGGCTCTCTGCAGGAACTCAAGGGATGCAAATCACCCCAAAGAGGGAGAAGCTAGGGCCATAGCCCCACCCCGCCACACTTGCCACTCTCAACTTCAACCTGTATGCTTAACCTACAGCAGGATGTTTCACACAAAGCCAGCAAGGCTGGAGATGTAATTAGTATCACAGGTATGTGGAGGGGGCTGTGTCTACAACCGACATTTTTCTTAACATTTCTCACTGTTGCTACCACTGGTTCCACTCCAGCAGCAGTGCCAGTAGAAGCAATGGAGGAACACTAGTGTGGACCAGACCAGCCCTTGGAGTTTTAACTGCTGTGCCATTGCTGAATGCTACTTAAAACAGGTCTTGCCAACATAGCACTTAATGCTTCGGTGGTGACCAGTGGTTGGTCTGCACTGAGGCTCATGGCATTCCTGCCACCAACATAGTTGCGCTGCTGGGAAATTGCAAGACAAAAAGTCTAGTGTAGACTAGGTCTGACCATGTGTGTATGTATGAGAGTGATTCCACATTAGTTAGACTGTCTTAAAGGCTAGTGAAATGCCACCCTAATAGCGTCACACAAGGATAAAGTTTAATTTGCAGTCAGGATGCAAAATATTTTTAAAACTTACTTCTGTTGAATCTATAGTTATAGGGTAGTTTTCACTTTCACTTCTTTTTGGTCTTTAGGCTAAGCTTATCAATTTAAAATCTTAAAGCATTATGTAGAGAGAGTATATTCTGCTCTGGCAGTGGCTCAAACTGACATCGGTGTCTTCCATCTCTTAATTTCTATGACTTAAAACACAACTCTTGCTATTTGTTATACTTCTGGGATGTTGCACAGAAATAGAGCTGTTAGTGTGAGGTGATACAATTGCTGCGGAAAGGGGTATAAATAGGATTTGGAACATCACTTTATAGGAACACTTGGAATAATTCCTCTGTGGTCATTTCTACGTAGGAAAATATGATGAAAACAGAGGAAAGTATATTGACTCTGTAACGTTGTTCAGATACATTTGTCTCTGTAAGCTGTTTATAGGCCCCATAAGTCAATACAAATGGGTGCAGTGTATTGACAGAGTTTGAATTATAGCAGTGTATCCCAGCCTGAGGAATAGCAGACTAGTCCAGGGCAAAGGAGCAATACAGGAAGGGTGGGGAGGGAGGAAGGCTGTATGATGCCACATCTGCCGTACCCTACTCAGCAAACTTACTCCCAGCATAAACTTAAAGGGGCCTGCCCTGCAGTGCTCTTCCCTCCCTTATCCTGTGGCCACAACGAATGCTATGGGAGCAATTAATGCATATGCCTACATGATGAAACAATAACTATCAACTGAATTTCAGTTCAGCTGGGAAAGTATGTGTGGCCCAGGTCCACCAACCACTGAGAGATTAATTTACTTTCCCCAGCCACCACCGCTACCTTCAAGCTCACTGCCCTGATCAGCATGTCACCTAGAGAGCGAGGAGGAGGGAGCAAAAGCCCCAGGGTCCAGATCATCAAGATAAGAGAAAAGGAAGAGGGTGGCACCATAGAGAGCACATGAAAAACAAGATAGCAATGGAAAAATATACAGATAGGAAAAAGAGACATGGGAAAAGAGACCCCAAAAAAGGGAATAACCATAAGAAGGGAAGACTAAGGCAACAATTCTGGGGAAGAAAGGAAGGCACTGTGGATGGGTGCCCATCTGCCACACCACTGCAGAAGGATCAGGCATTCCACCAGAAAATAGGGAACTGCTGAATTAGACATTGTTTATGACCGAAACATCTGACCATTATTCTTTTGCCAGTAGCAATGGGGAGTCACACTTAAACTGCTACTACCTAGCCAACAATACAAATAGGTCTCATAGTTTAAATAAAGACAAGTACACGCAGGTCTACCATGATGCTTGGAGAGTACACAAATAATAAAGTGAGCCTGGATGTTTGTTTTTTCTATGAAAACAGGAAAATTTGGAGATAAAAATATGCATCTAATTATTGCTCTCTACTCTTCTTTTCACATGCTTCTGCCACAGTTCCTGTCTTTGGGACAAAAATTAACACAAACAACAAATACCTAGAAATAATTATTGACTTTTTCTAGAGAACACTTAAAATACTGTAGCACACTGCTTATTTGTGACCAGTATAGTTGGTTTGCATGAATTATCCTGACTAGATAAATAATTTTTACTGTTTGCCACTGTTGCTTTTCATAACTTGAGTCATTCAATAAAAACCCCACTGAAATATTGGCTAAGATAAAGGGATTCCATTGTAATTTTGTGCATCTAGAAATACTTATTAAAGCCTGATTAACTTTGGACGTTTCTTACCATATATAAAACTAGAAGTACTTCCCACTCGCTAGCAGAAATGGTAATTTACCAAAGTAGAAATGCAGTAATAACAATGCTTTGCACTTACAATGTACAGTGCTTTATATTTTGAAAACCCTGCACTACTTTGAAGGCCTGATTTTCCATAGGTGCTGGACCTCGGAAAATCATGTCCTTGAAGTCAATGGGAGCAATAGGTGCTCTGCACCTCGGAAAATCATGTCCTTACAAATTTATTTTCACAGTAGCCATATGAGATAGTTACTGTATTACCCCACTTTAAAGAGAGGTTAAGAGACTTGACCAAGGAGATATGATAATTGACCATGAAAGTGAGAATTTGCACTCAGGACTTCCTAGTTCTCTGCCCAGTGCAGTAGACCACATTGCTATTCTAGACTAGATAACTGACCAAAAAGAATAAAAGAAAGAATAGAACATAACCTGCTTATACAGTGCCTGTCATTTGTAAGGTATCTTGCAACTCTTTACAAAGTAATTAGTTAAGGTAATGCAATAACAATGTGACAAATGCAACAGAGGGTCCTGTGGCACCTTTAAGACTAACAGAAGTATTGGGAGCATAAGCTTTCGTGGGTAAGAACCTCACTTCTTCAGATGCAAGTTAGGTTCTTACCCACAAAAGCTTATGCTCCCAATACTTCTGTTAGTCTTAAAGGTGCCACAGGACCCTCTGTTGCCTTTTACAGATTCAGACTAACACGGCTACCCCTCTGATAGTGTGACAAATGTGGCAGCTGTTATACACTCAGTAATAGCCTACATTCATACATTAGAACAGGGGTGGCCAACATGTGTCTCTTCAGAAGTTAATATGCAGCTCCTTGTATAGGCACCGACTCCGGGGCTGGAGCTACAGGTGCCAACTTTCCAATGTGCCAGGGGGTGCTCACTGCTCAACCCCTGGCTCTGCCACAGGCCCTGCCCCCACTCCACCCCTTCCCACACCCTCCCCTGAGCCTGCTGTGCCCTCGCTCCTCCCCCATCCCCCCCCCAAGCCTTCTGCACTCCACGAACCAGCTGATCGGGAGGTGCGGGGAGGGAGCGGGAGGTGCTGATTGGCAGGGGTGCCGGTGGGTTGGAGGCACTGGGAGCGGGGTGTGGGAGCTGATGGTGGGCTGCTGATGTATTACTGTGGTTCTTTGGCAATGTACATTGGTAAATTCTGGCTCCTTCTCAGGCTCAAGTTGGCCACCCTGCATTAGAACCTGGTTGATTGAGACAGGCCTGAAGGACCCTGGGACTTTGGTATTTTTTGCACTTGGTACTTTGGTGTTTTGGGGGCTCTGGTACTTATGGTACTTTTTGAAAAGTTCCATAACAGCTAGGGCTTTCACCTGAACAGAAACCAGAGATGAGCTGAAAGGAGCTCAGTTAAACATCTCATCTGAAGCAGCATCTGTAAAATGCAGCTCCCTCTTGCACTGATTGCAGTATTAGCAATGGCTTAGAGTTGAAGGGCCAGCCCATTTAGGCGGTTTAAGTCAGTGTAAATCTACTGAAGTCAATGTAGTGTTGCCACTTTACATGAGCTGAGGAGCTGATCCAAGTGTTGGTGTGGGACAGGAACTCATGACTGTTTAGAGAACAGACCACCATGCTACCTAGGGATCTATGCTCAGTGGCTCTGATTTTTCCACTACACTTCACTGTGCTTAGATATAAATAGCCACCAAAGGTGCTGTGCATAGAAAAATAAGGCTACTGTATTTATCTTATCCATCTCACACATTGCTGTATCCATTTTTCATAAAACAGAATTCAGTTAAATGGAGGACTTAAAAGATTTGTGTTTAAAAACTGACTAAATTAAATTACAAACGCAGCAAGATTATTCATGTAACAAATTTCAAACTTCTGCTCTGTTTTCTTGTACAAAAATCCAATCCAGTCATCTCGTTTTCACCATTGAGCCATTCTCAGATCACCAGTTCAGCGTGTTTATCTTGCCTTGATGCATTTGTAATACATTGGTGACTGAAAAAATACAGTTCATTAGCGTTAGAAAACAGTCTTTTGTAAGGCAAAGTCCATCATTCTTATCAACGGTTCCCTAGAAACTGGCATTGTTAAAGGATTAGATGGTTCATTCTGAAATGCAAATCATATCTTTTTATTAAGAATTTCTTCATGGATATTGAAGCTGTAAAGTTGACATTTCAAGACAGATCACTGGAAGTGAAACATATTGTGGTCAGGCAGAGGAAAGCCAAATTCTCTTTGGCTTTCTTCTTAAAGAAATACATTAGAAGGTATAGGGTTGCAATATGCCAATAACTTAGCATTGTAGAGGCTTTTATAATACATGGGGGAAAAACAAGTTTACGCCTCTTGTTTTAATTGCTTACCTCTCTACTAGTCTGATTTTTTTCTCCTGTCAGTTTGCTTTATATCCTTGCCTTATCACACCCTCCCACAAGAAAGAATAACACTGATTTTGGCCTTATATTTTACATCTGTCTATAGAGATAACTTTCTGTGATTGCCATTTTCCACATTGGAGATATTTATTCCCATCCTTATCACTCTACATTTATGCTACCTCTTCCAAATCTCCTTACAAAGTATGCTAAGAAATTGTTTTGTAGTTGTCTGAAATAGAATTGTGAATGCATAAGATCACTGATCTAGGAATAAAATGCTGTTTAGACATAAGCATCACATAGGAAGCATTATTTTCATTTAACTTTATATGTGTTGTTTGAGCTGTTTATAGAATACCTATATTTTAATTGGTTGTTCAGAGATCTTGTGTAAATCCCTTGTACGCCTCCTCCTTTACGTTCTCCTGCCACCACCCCATACCCAGGAGATGGAAATGTACCTTAAAGCTGTCTAAATTTTTTTTAAATTCCATGGGGTTTTTTTTCTGTCACAAGTCTACCATAGCTATTAAAAATTGTGATTTATTAACAGAAAGGGCACTGTGGTACAAAAGCACAAATCAGACCGGCATGGTTGCAGGCACAGTACCATAAATGCTACTCCAGAATCAGTGCTGTTGTTGCAACCAGGTCATTATGCAGGCTTGCATGTAGCTGGAGAAGGAGGTGGGTGAGGTAAGTCAGGAAAAGATGCTCCCAAAGGGGAATGGCAAACTCCCCCTGCTTGTGATTCAGGTGCTACCAATTCTGAAGTCCCTGAGAACAGCCTGTCGTAATGGAGTTACTCACATAGGATGGATGTGGTATTGAAACAGATAGGGCAGACTGCAGGACAGCATTGTCCAGCTACAGGCCCATGATTGTAGCACTCCAAGGCACAGCCCCAATAAAGCAAGACTGTCGGTGAATGGATACCTCTGCACAGATGATACCACTTGGCTATGCAAACCCAAGACACAAACAATGCATGGGAAGCCATCACAACAGTTTTCCTCTGTGCATCAGGGAGTTGCTCTATGAAAGAAACTGCCTGTTGTAAACTTGCTACCTATGTAACCATAGCAAAACTGCAACAAGAAAATATTAGTTGCTGGAGTGTCTGTTAGTCCCCAAAAGGGATGCTGCCACCAAAGTGCACTGCTTTGCAGCCCTAGTTACTCTCTGCAAAAGTAATTTGTCTACTCTTGCTGCTCTGAAGTACAACATGGGGTGTAATGCTGCAGGAACCAGGACATTCCCCACTCCACCTACGCCTCTCCCTCTCTGTTCCTGTGCAGCCACTGGAGCCTGCTTCTCCCTATGGGCTGCAGAGGGGGCTACACAATGGTGCTGACTGTGGAGTAGCATTTACTCCATGCAAAATTGGCTTTGGGGAGATCTGTAGCTGCCACAGATTGCTGTGCATCTTGGTACAGAGCTGAACCCTAAATGTGTTGGTTCAAATTCTGAGTTAAAGTTACTAGGGATCTGTTAAAAACTTACTTACTAGTGAATATCACTGCATTGCATATTCACTCTCCCAGTGCTGTCCTTGTTAAAAATTCAGCTTCATATTTCAGTTGTAAACATGATCAAGTTTCCATAGTAATTGTTAATACAAGAGACACTGTACACAAACCACTCCTTGGAAGAATTGGGGACTAGACCTCTTTAATATGATTCTCTACAAGTTTTGCTTGAAAATCAGAGCAGGTTTTCTTTCTTTCTTTTTCTTTCTTTCTTTCTTTCTAACTCATTAAAAGGACGTTTTAGCCCAGACAAGTGACAACTTTCTCCTGCTTCTCAAGTGAAGCATGAAGAAAAGCCAAGGCATAGTGATCTGAAACACAGATGAAGTGTTTATTCAAGAGGAATAGTCTTTAAAGAGAAACAATGAACGTGCAGAAGTGGGATCTGCTTCAAAACTTGTATTCAGTTTACATGGCTGCCTGGTCTACAAGTTTAGAGTCAGATTGTGATACCATTATTCATGTTGGCTAACATTTTACCAACTCAGTGTTCCATTTACTGCAAAGAATATACTTGTTGAGTTACATACAACTCAATGTGAGCAAGGGCATCACAATCCAGCCTTCCATGGTTCAATTTAAAGCATTTGTATTATAATAGTGCCTGGGGGCCCCAGCCGCACTGTATTAGACACTGTACACACATATTGCAAAATATGGTCCCTGCCTTAAAAAGCTTACAAAGTAAGGCCCTCATCCTTAATTTTATGCACTGTGTGTAGTTCCATTGAAGCCAAAAGGGGCTACTCACAGTGCGTAAAGTTAAGTACATGCGTAAGTCTTTGCAGGATCTGGGCCTAAGTATAAGATTAGAGACAGTCATGGATTCCAAGGCCAGAAGGGACCATTGTAATAATCTATTCAGACTCCTGTATAGCACACACCAGAAGTTCCCCAAAATCATTCTTAGAGCATTCCAAGTCAGTAGGTGGATACAACCAACACATAGGAGGAGCCCAGGATGACAATGAAATGCGTGTCATCAGCAAGTAAAAGCAGTCTGTTTCCTATAGCAGGGCTTATGATAGGTACATATAATGTGTCCCTTCTTAGTTAATTTTTACCTTTGTTGAAGTATTTAGCAATCAGGTAGGAAATACGTTTCTTATGTAAGAAACTGTACTGAATGGTTGTGTGAATGAATAGTAAATTTAGGCAGCCAAATAACCTTAACTCCACCCTGTAGTGATACCATGAGGGAGATAATATGAAAACAATCTAATGTGTCTTTAAAAATCAACCACAGGCACTGAAGTATCTTAATCATAATTGTATAGTTATTGCGTAGTGTCACAACAGGGCAGAGTTAAGGCTGGTTAAATGCCTTAACTGGGCATTTCTTACTTCAGCATGTTTGGATTTCTTTTAAATGTAACTTTAACTCTGACTTTCCAAGGTTTCTAATATGATTGAGTTTGTAACAGTTACACCATTAACGATATATAATCTTAACCTTAACACCATCTTATTATATTCTGCCCCCACCCTGAAAATTAATGTCTGTACTAAATAAATCTGTACCCCTCTCTTTAATAAATAGCCCCAGAGGCTGCAATGAAAATCAGCGCCCCATTGTGCTATGTACTGTACATATTTAGCTGAACAGGCAGTCCTATGCCCAAAGAGTTGTCTATAAACATACAGCCTTTCCACTAACCATGTGTTAATCAGCAGGGCCTTTGATTCTGTGTAGTCAACATAATGGGATTGCAAAAGCTGTATGTGCCAGTCATCCCATAGCAGGGGTAGCGATGAATGACCTGCTTTTCCATTGTTTCTCACTTGTGTGAGTATCCATTACGTAGCTAATCAGAGTTAATTTAGCATCATTTTTACTTAGCTGTCAAATGGTTAAGCTCTAGTTGAAGTCACTCATTTATCATGGAAACTAGATGCCAAAGGTTATTGTTGCTGTGTCATTTTTAATTATGTCAGAACAGTTTTTTAATAAATAGTGACAGAAGTAAACAGAAATCGGAGGAGAAAACAAAGGATTGAATTAGACCAAACACATTGTTTAACATCCCACAAATTATTTGGGTGTTAGCTTTCTACAAGCTTTCACTCTTCAGATGCTGCAGAAAGATTCATTGCGAAATCCTCATTTCCAAGTCCTTGGTAGTATATCCTATCTTTGCCATCTTATTAATATTCACAGGATGAAAGAAATATGTAATATAACTATAAATAACTACATAGCCAAAGTCCATTTGAGGAAAGAGACAAAAGTATTGATTTACATTATATGATTTTTGCTGATCATTCATTCTATCTTACCAGTCACCACAATTAAATTGAGGGTCCCCTCTCCTATCTTTGATATATAAATAAAAATCATATACCGTGTATTGACTTTTTAAATTGTGAATGAATATTTGATATTCCAGCTTCCACAGTACTACAGTAGTTCTCAAGGAAAGAAAAGAATCTTTTACCGCTAAATCATTAATTCAAATCCAACCAGGGAGGCAGTGATAGAAAACTTATCATTTTAATGGCTGTTTGATGACTTGTGTGAAATGAGTTTTGTGGTCTCACTCCAATACCTAGCGGGCAGGTGTCCACATCACAAAAATCATCACAGCTGGCACTAAACCCACCCATATGATTCTCAGTTTGGGTGCAGGAGACATGAGGATCACACTCAGCACAAGCCATCGTAAGGGTATGAATATTATAGGTATTCAGATATCACAGTGCTGAGTAGAATGGAGTTGTTGATAGTCCCACTAGAAAGGCCAAGGACTGAACTGGGCATCTCACATCTTAAAATGGTTAATTGTCCCTAATATCCTGTGTCACTGTAGCTAGCAGATAGCAAAACTTACTCTGCATTAAATTTCCAACTTCAAATCCTCAACTTTAAAACTGGATTTTCTTCAAACTTGGCTTATTCCTTAGATCTCAGTGAAAACTAGAAAAAAAATTATCTTCAGCAGTTATTGAGTTTTTTTGTGTGCAGCTTTTGGGTAAAACTGTCTTTTATTTTTCCATGCATAGTTCAAGAACAGATTAATTGTTCTAGCTTTCACATATATGCACAAATATCTCCTCTGGGCTGAGATTAAGCAGGTAAAGCTTCAACCCCAAAGGAATTAATCTGACAGGGTATCCAGCAACTGTAAAAGAGGGTTAAGCACTTAACTGCTTGATACTGAGTTCCAAATGATCTTCAAAGCTTTTTACGGATAATAACTAATCCTCACACCACACATCAGTGCAATTCTGTCTGTGAGGGGGGTCAGGCTGCAAAGAACTCATGCAGGCAAGGTCCTTTGTGCCACAGAGATGTGTTTTGTGGGGCGATCCATCTGCGGTAATATGAAGAGGGGCCTTGGGATAGGTAAGAATAGAGGCAGGGATACTGAGGCTATGTACACACTAGCTTACGTTGGTATAAGTTACGTTGCTCAGGGGTGTGAATAAACCACCCCTGAATGACATAAGTTACATCAACCTGAGCGCTGGTGCGGAGAGCGCTGTCAGTGGGAGAGCTTCTCCCACCAACATAGCTGCCTCCGCTCGCAGAATTGTGGCGGCCAGAGAACTTAAGTTGACGGGAGAGCTCTCTCCCATCGGCTTAGAGTGTCTGCACTTGCAGCACTACAATGGCACAGCTGCGCCGCTGTAAGCTCTGTAGTGTAGCTATAGCCTGAGTGTGGCTCTGGCGTTATGCAAATCCACCTGCCAAATGCCTCTTATGAGGCAAGATGGTATGGTAAAAGAGGCTACTCTAGCCAGGGAGCTCCATTAGCAGACAGGGGGTAGCTCCTTAACCTTTGAAAGGAGAGAATACTGTTTCCGGACCACTGCAGAATATACCCCTCACAAAGCCCTTTACCTTAGGCTAAGTGCAGAGAGAGAATTGCCCGAAGCCACAAAGGGAGTCAGTGTCCGAGCCAGTGTTAGAACTCAGGAGTGCCTGGGCCTCAGACCACTCCTTTCTAACTTGCTCTTCCGAGTTGGCCGCACTAGAGTGGTGGTGAAGCTGTTCCTGTATATATGGATAGTATGTACATTTGTAAAGCGGGATTGTCTGTGCTGAAAGATGGAAGATGTGTTCTCTCTTCCCACCCCCCCTCCCCAAAAAAAAAAGAGAGAGAGAGACCACTTCCCTATTTAGCAGGCACAAATAATTTAGTGTTATGTGCAAAAAAAAAAATGCATATTTTTGAAGTGCCACACTCAGAAAATAATCTTATTTCCAAAGCTAACATCATTCCTATAGCGTACAGTTAAATACAATGAGCACATTGGTGACATTGGTCTAAAAGGAATAGATACTAGCTTGAAAAATGCTGTATACATCTTGCTGGCGTTTTCTTTGAATTCTATTGGAAAACCACCATATATCTATAGATATAGATAGATACATGAGAAGCAAGAATCCAGAATGGAATTATTACAAATCATGTAAATGATAAAGTATGCTCATAATACTATCTTTTAAATATACAAAAGTATTCTCTGTAAATTAGCTAATAGAATTCCTGTAATTGGGGAGCAAATATGAGTCAACACACTTTTCTTGTCACATGGAAGACTGCGGGTCCAATTCTCCATTGTAAATCTGGAGTAACTTTTATGAAGACAACAGAGTTACTCCAGATTTACACCAAGAGCAGAACTTGGCCCAGAGAATCTACCTCTAAGTAGGCAGATTGACAGTCTCACTTGTTTTGGATGTAAGAAAACGAAGCCAGTGAATTGCTGTCTGGTAGAATCTAAATTCCATTTTTGTTGGCTTGATTTCAGAATCAATATTTGTGTCTCAGTGCTGCCCCCTCGCCTAGACATGAAGCATTAAACAGTTTTGTTACTAAGTTGCCATAAAAATGAGTAGCTTGAGGGCACTGGTTTATTACTGGTATCCCACTCTGTTTTCATTTACTAAATGACATTCTGAAAGCTTCTATTCTGAACATAATCACCTTAGGGTATTAACCGAGTACAACTCTGAGTGATTCAATTATTGCTGAATGTCAGTCCCTTCCCAGAACATAGGGCTTAGCACATTAACAGCATGTTTAATTGTTCCCAATTGTTCTCTTTTCACTCATCAGGTTTTCCCATGAACGCTCCTGGGAAAGAGCAGCTACTTTTTTAAAAACATGTTTGCCCCTTTTCGCAGTAACCTGCTTCTCCAGATGAGTACGTTTAGGCTGCTGGCCATCTTTTTAATTTAATTTCTTTGCAAATATCTTTTCCCCTTATTAAATCTCTGCATACTTTCTATAAAGCAAGCTTGCAGCAATTTACAGGGCATGAGTCCTGTCCACAAGGATTGTAGGACAGAAATATGGTCTTCACAAAGCTTTGTTGGAGACAGATATAAATGAGTCCATCACCTTCACAGCTTTGCTTTCCCTCCAACTACTCTTCACTTATTCCTTGTGCCACAAAACAGTCTAAAAGAGGAGGTGTAAACCCAAGAATTCCAGAGTGGCTGCAGCAGGCTACAGTTTACAAATGAAAGTTGCCAGTTGGTGTGCAAGACTATGATATTTGAGAACCGAAGGTTGAAAGGGAGAAGAGATCCATGGTATATGCTTCCTGAAATGCCTTTGGAGTCGAATATCTTAGCAGGTGTTTAATATTTGATGTTGTGCAGGTTTCCAAATTTCCATGTACATGGTATCCCAATTTCTAGTCAAAATAGCACCATCTGCTGTGCTGTTTAATTGTCCTGTAATTAAGAACTTACCTTAGCCATTAGTCAAAATCTTGAAATTTGCAGATTAAGGCACTAATAGGTGGGAATTCCTGGTATTATAAACCTCCTCCCCAAGGAGGTAACATGACCAGATTTCCCTTCCCCCCGACCACCACTCTTCAGCTGCATAACCCCATCACCAGAACTATCCCAAGAGACTCTTGGATCTAAACCTCTCCTGGCTGGCTAACCAAAAGGAACTCACCCACCACATTTCTGAGCCCCCTTCCTGCCCCCCGACAGCTACCAAGCTCACTAATTATTTCCCTTTACCACCACCAGGCTAACACCTCAACCTTCTCAGTCATCCCAGCTCAATCCAACCCTGTAGAAGGGGCACTGTCACCTCTTAAGCACCCTCTTGCAGCAGAGAGTGGCTCTGCTGAGGTCTGCCTCAGTTTCCACCCTCAATGAGGTAACAGTGAGGTCACTTAGCCAGTCAAGGAGAAGTCAAACACTCAGCTTTACAGTACTATATGTCCCTTTAATAAAGCTTTCTGAAAAGAGCTCTTGTACAGCAGTCTAAAGACCTTACCTCAGAGGCCAGATAAAACTTAGAAGTCCCAAAACAAAAGTCTCTAGGTTCCAGCCGCAGCTCCTTCTGCAGTAAGGCCTCAGGCTTCTCCACTCCGTGGAGAGTTCTTCAGTCTTTCCCCAATTTGCTAAGGGTCTCTCCCAGGACTCCCTGCCTGGAGAGCAGTTGCTTTTGCAATCTTGCAGTGATATTGGATTATTCCTTCCTACAGGAAGTACTTTGTGCTTGTCTTTTTTGAATTTCCTCTTGCTGACATCAGCCCAATTCTCCTATTGATCAAGGTTGTGCTGAATTCTAATCCTGTCCTCCAAAGTGCTTGCAACCCCTCACAGCTTGCTGTCATCCCCAAATTTTATAAGCATACTCTATGCACCTTTATCCAAGTCATTAATTAAAATATTGATTAGTACAGGACTCAAGACTGACTCCCTGCAGGACCCCACTAGATACACCCTCCCAGTTTGACAGCAAACTATTGTTAACTACTCTTTGAGTATGGACTTTCAACCAGTTGTGTACCCACCTTATAGTAATTTCAGCTAGACCATATTTCCCCAGTTTGCTTATGAGAATGTCATGTGGGACTGTGCCAGAAGCCTTACTAAAATCAAGAACATCATGTCATGCTGGCCTAGTGGATGGAGGGAAGCAACATTGACAAAGAAGGAAATTAGGTTTTTTTGGCATGATTTGTTCTTGGCAAATTAACGAATAGACAACATAGAACCCTATTATCCTATAGGTGGTTACAAATTGATTGTTTAATCATTGTTCCGGTATCTGTCCAGGTATCGAAGTTAGACTAACTGGTCTAAAATTCCCCGGGTCCTCTGTGTTCTCCTTTTTAAAGGTAAATATTATGTTTGCCCTTCTCCAGTCCTTTGAGACCTCACCCGTCCTCCATGAGTTCTCAAAGATAATTGCTATTGGTCCATAATTGCTTCAGCTAGTTCCTTAAGTACCCTCAGATGAATTTCACCAGGCCTTGCCAACTTGAATACATCTAACTTATCTAAATATTCTTTAACCTGTTCTTTCTCTGTTTGGGTTTGTGTTCCTTCCCCAATGTTGTTAATATTAATTTTGTTGAGTATCTGGTCATCATTATCCTCTTTTAGTGAAGATTGAAGCAATATAGGCATTAAACACCTCAGCCTTCTTAATGTCATTAGTTATTAGCTCTCCTTCCCTGCTAAGCACTTTCCTTCATCTTTCTTTTGCTCCTAATGCATTAAAAGAACCTTATTATTGCCTTTTATATACCTTGTTAAGTGTAATTCATTTCGTGCTTTAGCCTTTATAATTTTATCCCTACATATTTGTGCTATTCTTTCATACTCTTCCTTAGCAATTCATCCATGTTTCCACTTTTTGTAGGATTCCTTTTTGATTTTCAGGTCATTAAAGAGCTGATTATTTGGAATAAAGGAAGCTTAAAACAGAGAGCATCTGTTGTTTTAAATCCTACAGGATTTTCTGCTTTTCACATCCTAGCCCTTAATGGGGGATGATATCAGATTTAGAAGGGACAAGAAGAAAGGTTTATGCAAAATTAGGGACATGCCTGGAAAATGAGGGTCACTTGAGAGTTGAGGAGTGCACAAGCTGGTGCTGATCCAAATCTCCCTGTGGTAATGGACAGAAATCCTAATGTGAGATCAGAATGAAGAATATCAAGGGGTTAATCATAGCAGAAACCTGTTGTATGCTCCTTCAGAACTACTTAATCATGTCAGATGCCGTAACAGCCAACTCCTATTATTTTATTGTTTTGTATACTTGTTTACCAGGGCCTGCTCATGCTCCATCTCCCTGCGAGAGAGTGTTAATTAAATGGATGATGGCAACATAAAAATGTCAAACAAAAATCATGGCATTATCAAGGCACGTGCTAAAAATCCCTACCCAGTCATCCAATTTGTTTGTCCACACTGACACCACAGATTGGCCAAGCTCCTAAAGGGATTCAGTCTTTTAAAATCAGGGTTTCATAAAATCAAGGTGTAACCGTGCCTTAGTGAGTCACAGCTGAGGATGCCAAATTCAGGAACAACTGCTGAGAAATAGGACAAACACAACCCAAAACTGGTGGTTATTCTTTTATAATATATACCAATCCTTTAGTATCTAAAATCTGAAGGTTTATTTATAAAAAGAAAGAAAGAAAGGTGAGAGTTAAAATTGGTTAAAGGAATCAATTACATACAGTAATGGCAAAGTTCTTGGTTCAGGCCTGTAGCAGTGATGAAATAAATTGCTGGCTCAAGTCAAGTCTCTGGAATACATCCACAGCTTGGATGGGTCATTCAGTCCTTTGTTCAGAGCTTCAGTTTGTAGCAAGTTTCTTCCAGAGGTAAGAAGCAGGATTGAAGACAAGATGGAGGTGTTTCCAGGGCCTCTTATAGTTTTTACCATATGGAGGGCATCCCATTGTTCTTACTGGAAAATTACAGCACAAGATGGAGTTTGCAGTCACATGGGCAAGTCACAGGTTCATGCCCAATTTCCCTCAGTCATTGCAAGGTAGTCATTACCTACACTTCAGACAGCACGTTTACATGACAGTCCACTCAGTGTAGATGGGCGTTTCCCATGGTCCATTGTCAACTAAGTGTTTCTTGATGAGCCACTTAATTTGAACAGTCCCTCCAAGATGTGCTGGGCATTACCCCAGGAGCAAACATTTGAAATCCAAGTATAGAGCCAATGCTTATAACTTCACATACAAAAATTGATACATGCATACACATAGCATAATCCAGTGGGTCTCAAACCTTTTTACTGGTGACCTCTTTCACACTTTTCGCAAGCCTCTGAGTGCAACCCCCCCCCCCCATATAAATTTAACACCCTTTTTAATATACAGTAACTCCTCACTTAAAGTCGTCCCGGTTAATGTTGTTTCGTTGTTACATTGCTGATCAGTTAGGGAACATGCTCATTTAAAGTTGTGCAATGCTCCCTTCTAACGTCGTTTGGCAGCCGCCTGCTTTGTCCACTGCTTTCAGGAAGAGCAGCCCGTTGCAGCTAGCTGGTGGGGGCTTGGAATCAGGGTGGACCGGCAGCCACCCTATCAGCTCCCCGCTCCCTAAGTTCCCTGGGCTGCAGCTGCCCAGCAGGCTATCAATCAGCAGTTCAGCTTTCCCTCCCCCCACTGCCATGTGCTGCTCCTGCCCTCTGCCTTGGAGCTGCTCCCAGAGACCCCTGCTTGCTGTGCAGAGGGGGAACGGGGGGGAGCTAATGTCAGGGTGTCCCCCTCCCCCCTGCTCCTGCACCCCGCTTACCCCTTCTCCATATAGAGCAGGGAGTGGACACGGACGGAGAGAGACAGAGAGAGCTTGGGGCAGCAGCTGCTGTCTCAATTTCCTGATCCACTTAAAAAGACAATGCACTTAAGAGTGGGTCAACTTACTTAAAGGGGCAGTGTGCATCTCTCTCTCTCTCTCTCCCACACACAAGGTGTGTGTCTGTCTCTGTCTGCTATGCTGTCTCCCCTCCCTCCTGTTCGTGCTGCCTTGATGAGAGGCTACATTAACAACAACGTGTTAACCCTTGAGGGCTCAGCCGAGTGCTAGTTCATCATTTAGCAGTAAGGCATTCCCTGGGAAATATCCCACCCTCTTCCACCCTCTAACTTCATCACCTCAACCAAGCCTCACAATCATCATAGCTGTGAACAGTATTAAATTGTTTGTTTAAAATGTATACTGTGTGTATATCTATATAATATATAGTTTTTTGTGTTGTGAAAAGTTTTTCCCTGGAACCTAACCCACCCTATTTACATTAATTCTTATGGGGAAATTGGATTCACTTAACATCGTTTAGCTTAAAGTGGCATTTTTCAGGAACATAACTACAACATTAAGCGAGGAGTTACTGTATTTAACACCATTATAAATGCTGGAGGCAAGCAGGGTTTGGGGTGGAGATTGACAGCTCGCGACCCCCCATGTAATGACCTCACGACCCCCTGAGGGGTCCCAACGCCCAGTTTGAGAACCCCTGGCATAATCATAACCAGCAAATCATAATCTTTTCATAGACACCTCACTTGACAACCTTTGTACAAGATTTGCTGCGAATATATAACAGTGGTTGCAACAATTCTCTATATGGTCATATTGTAATCAGATAATGTCACACAAGGAAAATAAAATAATTTGGGCTGTTGATTAATCACAGTTAATTCACACAATTGACTCAAAAAATTAATCACGATTAAAAAAATAATCGCAGTTTTAATCGCACTCTTAAACAATAGAATCCCAGTTGAAATTTATTAAATATTTGTAGATTTTTCTACATTTTAAAATATATTGACTTCAATTACAACACAGAATACAAAGTGTACAGTGCTCACTTTATATTTGTACTGTAAAAAACAAAAGAAATAGTATTTTTCAATTCCCCCCCCCCTTACAGGTACTGTAGTGCAATCTCTTTATCATGAAAGTGCAACTTACAAATGTAGAATTATGTAAAAAAAAACTGCATTCAAAAACAAAACAGTGTAAAACTTTAGCGCCTACAAGTCCACTCGGTTCTAATTCTTGTTCAGCCAATTGCTAAGATAAAAAAGTTTGTTTACATTTACAGGAGATAATGGGGCCCGCTTATTATTTACAAAGTCATCTGAAAGTGAGAACAGGAGTTCGCATGGCACTTTTGTAGCTGGCATTGTAAGGTATTTACATGCCAGATATGCTAAACATTTGTATGCCCCTTTATGCTTCGGCCACTATTCCAGAGGACATGCTTCCATGCTGATGACACTCATTTTTTAAAAAAAAAACCACATATTTCATTTTATAGCAGTCTTGGATGATGACCCAGCACATGTTGGTCATTTTAAGAACACTTTCACTGCAGATTTCACAAAACACAAAGAAGGTACCAATGTGAGATTTCTAAGGATAGATATAGCACTCGACCCAAGGTTTAAGAATCTGAAGTGTCTTCCAAAATCTGAGAGGGACAAGGTGCGGAGCATGCTTTTAGATGTCTTAAAAGAGCAACACTGCGATGCGGAAACTACAGAACTGAACCACCAAAAAAGAAAATCAATCTTCTGCTCGTGGCATCTGATTCAGATGATGAAAATAAACATGCATTGGTCCGCACTGTTTTGAATTGTTATCGAGCAGAATCTGTCATCAGCATGGACACATGTCCTCTGGAATGGTGGTTGAAGCATGAAGGGACATATGAATCTTTAGCGCATCTGGCACGTAAATATCTTATGACGCCGGCTACAACAGTGCCACACGAACGCCTGTTCTCACTTTCAGGTGACATAAACAAGAAGCGGGCAGCATTATCTCCTGCAAATGTAAACAAACTTGTTTGAGCGATTGGCCGAACAAGAAGTAGGACTGAGTGGACTTGTAGGCTCTAAAGTTTTATAATAATAATATATGGAGATATACCTATCTCATAGAACTGGAAGGGACCTCGAAAGGTCATTGAGTCTAGCCCCCTGCCTTCACTAGCAGGACCAAGTACTGATTTTGCCCCAGATCCCTAAGTGGCCCCCTTAAGGATTGAACTCACAACCCTGGGTTTAGCAGGCCAATGCTCAAACCACTGAGCTATCCCTAGTTGTCTTACGTTGTTTTATTTTTGAATGCAGGTTTTTTTATACATAATTCTACATTTGTAAGTTGCACTTCCATGATAAAGAGATTGCACTACAGTACTTGTAATGAGGGAACTGAAAAACACTATTTCTTTTGTTTTTTTTACAGTGCAAATACTTGTAATCAAAAATAAATATAAAGTGAGCACTGTACATTTTGTATTCTGTGTTGCAATTGAAATCAATATATTAGAAAATGTAGAAAACATCCAAAATATTTAAATAAATGGTATTCTGTTATTGTTTAACAGCACGATTAATCGCATGATTAATCACGATTAATTTTTTTAATCGCATTTAATTTTTTTAATCACTTTACACCCCTAAAAATAATCTGTTTATAGGTTGCGGATGCAAAAGAATTTGCTATAAGGAGTGTTCTACGATCAAAGTTTGTAAACTCATGGTTTACCTGTATATGTTGTTTGTTTGTATTACTGTAGTACCTAAGAGACCCAGTTATTGACAGGACCCCATGTATAGCATAAGTCTTCAGGGTAGGGACCTTGTCCTCAGATTTGTCTGTAAAGCACCTAACCCGCTATTAAATAATTCTGCTTTCAGAGCATGATGCTGCATTTGCTCTATGAATAGAACTTCAATTTAATTCAACAGGAGTTCCATGCAAAAAAAGGGCTGTAAAATTGAATCCAGAGACTTCATCAGATTGCAAACTCCGTATGTACAATGCTGAATTGTGTGGTAGTGGAGTAAAATACAGTGATACAGTATTAAAACTGTTGTTTGATCACAGAAATTGCAGTGAAACTCAAAGTAATTCCAAGAAAGAATCATCAGAGCTATCTAGACATAGTAATTAAGAAATACACTTTTATAGTCAACAATTATTCCAGTACAATATTTCAACATATTAAGTGAATGCATGTGTAAATCACACTGCTGTCAAGAATCTTGGATCAAGTCAGGCCACTCTAGCATTGCTTTATAAACTCTTCGCTTTCTTAAAGGAGTGGAAAACATTAACATAATTTTGAGCTATCGAGCCTGCATACCAATCACTTAACAGTATAGTAGTTGGCATTGCAAGAGTTCCAGCTTTGAATGGTAAAAGAGAAGGGATTAAGGAGAGGAGTGTGAAAATGGCTGCAACACTGCAAACCTTCATTTTCAGATAGTGGAATGGACTTTTGGATGTAAAAGCCTGTAGCTTGTGGTAGCCTATCATCTGTAGCATGTGCTGAAATTCCAGCTGGGCCATGAAATTGCTGAATAATATAGTGATCTGGAAACTGAATGTCCTGCTATTTAGTTTTCTGAGTTAAAAGGAGAGTAAGGTTGATTGTACAGTATAAAACGCTGAGATTTTTTGCTTTAAACAAATCTTTCAATATTTCAGCTATATTCTGCTCTGTGTTATGTGGATGCCTTAGTGGGGGAGTAAGTACAAGGATCCTCTTCCATTGTTATATGAAAGGATCAGGGCAGGAACTTCAGCTACTCTCACAGAAAAGCCATCCTCCCATATCATTCAGGGGGTCAGCCCCATTGCAGAATCTGTCCTAAGGCCTGCAGGAGAGGAGCTACATAGTAATGGAGTAATGGAAGGCACATAGTAATGGAGCTCCCCGCCCCCACCCCTGTGCTGCCTACCTTAACAGGAGAACATCCAGCGCATAAGAGGGTCTACCTTTAGGAATCTGGCACTTCAGAAGATTTTGTGTGTCCAATGCAGCATGTTTCCTGTGCTGACCTGATTTCAAACTCACATGGCTTCTGACATTTTCCTTTTTAAAAAGAAAAAAGCATGCACATGCATGCGCACACCATTAAGGATACTGAAGTATCCAGATGGAAGGATGATCTAGCAGTTAGGGCAAAGGCAGGGACTCGGGAGAACCAGGCTCAGTTGCCTGTTCCATCCCAGACTTATGGTGCAACCTTGAAGGGCAAGTCACTTCATCTCTCTGTGCCTCAGTTCCTCATCTGTAAAATGGGGATAAGAACACTTTCCTACCTGAAAAGGGTGTTGTGAAGATAAATACATCCTGAGGTGCTCAGTTACTGTGATAATTGAGACCATAGAATACCCGAGATAGATAGAAATATAACCTGTATGCACAATGCACAACTGCAGTATCAATATTAAAAAATCCTAAGTATTCAAAATCAAAAAGTAAGTCAATTTATATACTAATTTAAACTTGAAGTTGGTATGTTTGGTTAACAACAATATCAACATAATGAAGATTCAAAATCATCATGGCTAAATTGGGGTAGGGATGAAAGCCTGCTGGCTGGAACTTCAAACCAGAGGAGACTGAGGTGATACTGATCAGAAAAGGAAAGCACTCCAGGGACCTGGCAAAATATACAACTGCTTCATCATCAGCTGATCTGGAGTCTAGGGGTCTTATTAGACTCATCATTATTCCTAGACTTGCAAGTTGTATTGAGCACCAGACTAGCATTGTTTCACCTATGGGAAAGCAAGTGCTCTGCACTTTCCTCTGTCAGATGTGGATCTTGTCTCCATCATTTATGCCATCATAACCTCTTGGCTGGCCTTCAGAACCTCAATCTGTTCCAACATGCAACCACCACCTGTTGAATTGGGTGGGCCAACAAGAGCACATAATTCATGTGGTACACATTTGTCTGCCATGTGAAATTCAAGGCACTGGTTACCATATACAAGGCCCTAAATGGTCTGGGCCCAGGTTACCTTATGGACCACCTTACCATCTGCAAATTCTCTATTCTTAACCAGAATGCTGAAACTCAGGGCACGTCTACACTGCCCCACAGTTCGGACTACGGGAGAATGAATATTAGAACGCACCAAAGTGCTGCTCTGTAACTCGTCCATGTAGACACTGCAAGTGCAAACTTAAAGGTCCCCCGTTCTCACTAATGTAGTCTTCTTCAAACAGGACTACGTTATTGCAAACGAGGGACTTTTAAGTTCGCACCCACAGCATCCACATGGGAGTTGCGGTGCAGCACTTTGATGCGTACTGCTATTCACACACCCTGTGGCCTGAATTTTAGGGCATTGTAGATATGCACTCAGTGACCCAGGAATGAAGCTTTTGAATGCCGGACACGTGGCATTCTCATTGGCAGTCCTATGCCTCAGGAGTTCACTCCCTGTGCACTTATAGAAAGAGCCGCATAACAAACATCTTTGCTTAAGCCTTCCAAAATGATTAAACTCCTAGATGACTTGTCAGATGAAAAGCTGCAGGTAGAAAGTGAACATGACACTTTGTTAAAGTCTCAGTTTAAAGCTTATAAAGGAGCCCTACTATGGTAAAGGACATCATATAGATGTCTATAATAGTAATGACCATAACTCTGATTCACAAGCCACACTTACAGATTCTTACCTCACTACTTAGCAATATTGTACAAAGTCCCAGATACTGCTGTATTCATGATGGATGTGTTTAAAAAAAAAAAAGTTCTGCTGCCATCACTTACACATGTGCAACTGATGGATTTCAGTGAGATTGAATGGGTATAACTGAGGGCAGAAATTGATCCTAACATTTCTTAATGATAATACAATAGTTATGTATTTTGTTTAAGGTTCATATTACTTACTTCAGCCAGGTTAACGTTAATTTGTAGACTTTTTTTGTTGGGGACAGAAAGAAGGGCTAGATTCTTAATTCAGTCATACAGATTGATTCAAGTCAATATTAACAGTTTATCAGTTGATCTGGATGTATGCAAGTGTAACTAAGAGCAGAATCTGGTTTGACCTCTTTAGCACAGAATGAAAATAGGTATGTTTAATTATACCCTATAAACATAAAGGGTTTATTTTTGTGAATTGGGCTTGTTTTATGATTTTGTCATAGTCTTAAGTAGGGATGGTTTAAGGCTCGTTCACCATGTGGACTGACCATCTGCGCTCAATAATTGCAAATTCACTTCCAGTATTAATAAACTCTTTCTGTGTTCTTGCATGTCTCTGAAATGCCTTAGGTAACTGTTTCTCCCTCATATGGAAAAATCACAACAGCTGTGGGATTCACAAGGACTTCAGTGCTTGTCTTATGCTACATTTCTGGAAGCAAGCTGCTAAGTGCAAACAACTTTCCACACTGCCTAATAACTGTAAACCCTTTAAGTGTAACTTCGGTGACATCAGAAAAATAACTTTCTTTCAAAGTGCCTTAATTGGATTACATAGTACCTGAACACCTGTGCTCATTCTCAGGGCCCAGGCCATAGTTTTGAAGTACCTACAAGTCAATAAGAGATAATGACCCAGATCCTCATCTGGTGTAAATCAGCAGTTAGCATGAGCTGAGACTCTGTCTCAGTATTTTTAGACCCTTTTCTAAATATATAAATAATGTTCATGCAACTTCCTACATCTTTATTCTGCTAGCAAATTAATCAAACCTAGCAAATAAAAATTGACCATCTTCACAGATGGAGTTAAGACAGTACACCTCTACCCCGATGTAACGCTGTCCTCGGGAGCCAAAAAATCTTACTGCGTTATAGGTGAAACCGCGTTATATCGAACTTGCTTTGATCCGCCGGAGTGCGCAGCCCCGCCCCTGTGGAGCGCTGCTTTACCGCATTATATCTGAATTCGTGTTATATTGGGTCGCGTTATATCGGGGTAGAGGTGTATTATATTTATTTGGACTTTTAGATCTTTTGACGAAGTCTCTTATGAGAGACTACTAAGGGAATTTATTAGTCATGGTCTAAGAGACAAAATATTGTCATGGAAATGAAACTTTCTAAGAGACAGAAAACAAAGACAAGGAATAAATGCAGTTTTCATCATGGCCAATAGCTATTAGCAGAGTGCCCCAACATTCTATGTTAGGACTAATGTCATTTAGTATATTTATGAATGATCTGGAGAAAGAGTGAGCAGCGAGGTGACAATGTGTGCAGATGACACCAAATTATTAGGTGGCTCAAGACCAGCGAAAACTGAGGAACTTCACTGGGACCTAACCAAGCTAGGAGAGTGGGCAACAGAATGGCAGATCAAATCCAATGTTTAGAAATGCAAGTTAATGCACATTTGAAAGGAATAATCTGAACTACTTTTATACTGAATCATTTCTAATTTATCTGTAACAAAGTTTCTGAAAATACATCAACATAGATTGTATCCTCCAAGCTTGCCAGGTGCTGTGCTCCTCCAACTCCTACTGAAGTCAGTTTGTAATAATATCTCTTAATAACATATCCTAATAAAGGCCTGATCCCTGGAAATGACCTCAGATGATCAGCTGCCAGGTCTCTCTCCAAACATTTGCTGGCATAGCTCTGTTGGTCAGGGGTGTGATGAGGTGTGATCCCTGATCCACGTAGCTATGCTGGCAAAAGCATGTTGAAACCGTTATCCCAGCAAAACTGCATGTTTGCCAGTATAGCTTATTTCATTTGAGGGGCTGGAATAAGCCACACCAGCAAAAGACCAGTTTTGCCAGTATACGTTGCATCCATACTTGGAGCACTTTGCTGGTATAATATATAAGCACAGGTGTACTGGCAAAGATCCTAGTGTAGACCTGGACCATGTAATCCAGAAAAGGGTCTGTTGTAAAAGCAGATTTTGTTGTTGTTTTTCTCATTGTCTTCAAAAGGAATTGAGGGCACCCAGTTCTCCCAGGAGG
This sequence comes from Terrapene triunguis, assembly GCF_002925995.2. Classification (NCBI taxonomy): domain Eukaryota; kingdom Metazoa; phylum Chordata; order Testudines; family Emydidae; genus Terrapene; species Terrapene triunguis. The sequence goes on along the minus strand of NW_020664492.1, from coordinate 8,405,032 downwards.
CATTTAGCATACTGCAGGATTGTGCCCATAGATCATAAACTCCTTGGGTTGGTGTCCGTTTGTCTGTACAGCACCATGCACACACACAACTCTGTGCAGATATAACAACTTGATGTTCCAGTTTTTTGGGCATGGGGAGTGGCCTGTTTTGTTGTTAATGGCTTGATATGATAAGTTTTTATTATTTGGGGATCTTGTTTCAATTATTCTGTTTCCTCCAGCCACCCACCTTCACATGCCCTGTTTATTTGCTGTTTTTTTTCATCAGGAAGAGTGTATCATGTTCAACCAATTATTGTTTTAATTTTTGCAACTTGTCATTTTTGCCCTCAAGTTTTTGCCCTCAGTCAGTCATGTGTGCAGCATCTGACCTCCTTCTACAGCCTCCAGCTGTTCTAGTTCTCTCCCATTGCCCGAGGGTTCTCATCTGCTTCCTTCTTGTTTGCCTTTGCAGCCTCTCTTAAGGTGATACCCCATTTTTGGCAGTCCATCTGAGACTGCTATCTTTGAATATCTTGTTTACATTCTTCTGATTCATTGGTACCCATTCTTTCCCCAATGCACATATTCTCTTGTCATTGGATACCAAAAAAACATCCTCGGGTATCTTCCCAGGAGGTCAACCCTCACTTCAATTATTATGCATATATATCTTTGTTACTATAGTGTTCTACTGAAGCTGGCTCAACCTGCTCTTGTTAAATCCTAACTATTTTTACACCCTCCTTGATGACTGCAGTAGACTTATGTAATTAGTTCAAAAGGACTCATTTATTTTAAAAGTGGCCAATTAGACATGGCTGCTCATTCCTTAAAATGTGTGTTGTCTATAAAGGGGAGCTTCTTTAAAACCAGCTGCACCATACCGTTATATTCTCACCCAGAGCACCCTTGAACTTTCCTGCACATATGAGAGTAGGTGGCTGCCAACAATGTGTCATGCTGTTAGTATGGAAATGTTTAGTGCTTGGAGAGAACATTTCTTGTCTCTTCCTGTTTCTTTGGTTCTGAGAATCCTGGTTATGAAAGAATATAAGCTCTTCACGGCCTCTAGTGGACAACAGCTAGAACTGCAGGTATATTTTAACCTGTAAATGGATCTGAGGGAAAACTGGGTGTTACCAGTACACATTTTTTCTTAATATTCTTTGGTCATTGTTATAGCGGATTGATATAGACTCCAAAGAATGTAGGTCTCTCAAATAACACCGGAAGATAAACATATGGGGGGGGGGGAGAGAAGTGAAGGGCATTTTGGGTTGCTAGTATAATTTATATCATTACAAGAGAATTCTTTGTCACCGCTTATAAACCTGAAGGGATGCTGAGAGTGAAGTCTTGATTTCCTTTTGATTATTGTCCTTCAACTGCCAGGTGAAGATCAGTGCTATAAGCAGAACACTGGCAATATGGCAATGTGCAGTTCAACTTCTAAGTTTTCAATACATCGCACATAACAAGGCTTATTTTGACTTTTCATTTTTAGATTGGCCACAGTTTATAATAGCAGTGATTACAAACACAACAGAGTATAAACGAGGCTTATTGACAAATGTTTCATGAGAGGAAGGAGAAGCTGTCTCTGCATGTCATTGAAAACACCTTGGTTTAGCATTCTTTCTCATCGTTAATAGTGTTATATTGGATAAGCCCATTAGGTTACTCTATATGGAACAAAGACTGTACCTGAAGAACTGATGTGGGATTAAGCCAGTTAACATGATGGCACCTGTTCTCTTCTTTGTTTTTGGTTGTCTATGGTAATATAAGAGAAAAGGTGTGATTAGCCTGTAAGTCTTTCCTTGGGAGAATCCAAAAAAGTAGGCAAAGATAAGGGCAGAAAGCGAAAGTTGTGGTCAATTTATGTTTGTTAGAGCCATAAATTGAACAATGGTCTGATACAGGGAGAAGAACGCATTCTAAATTTAAGTCATTATCATTATCCTGTCTACCCATATTTACATGTATACGAGACTCTTGGAGAAGAATTTATAGATTTTGAGGGCAGAAGGGACCATTATGAGCACCCTATCTGACCTCTTGAATTAAAAAGGACATAGAATTTTACCAAGTGGTTCCTTCATCAAGCCCATAACTTCTAGTTAAGATAGAGCATATCTTTTAGCAATACATCCAAGGAGAGATACTAGAAATGCTTAGACTTGTCATTTTGTCACAGTGAAGAGTGTAGCTTCAGTGTAATTTAAGTACAAGTTAATGGTAAATGCACTAAGGCTAAGGAAGCTGTGTTTAAAATTAGTGTTTTATACACTATAGGATCGCAATATTTTCTAACTGTGGATCACACAAGAGGCATTGGAGTTCGAAGTTATTCCTTCTCTTCACACATCTCAATTTCAGTATCAATATCCATTATCATAGTGCTGAGGCATTGGTTTAATGAAAATTAGAGGAATGAGTGCCGCCTACTAGTTCATCCATCCCACTTTCTGCAATACTTGGCTTTTCCATTGGAGGTCTTGTGTCCAAGTCTGCCCCTGACTGCCCCTGTTTAATTTATAAAGTCAAATAAGATCCCCTATATGACAGTAGTTTGGCTTCAGCATAGTTGCTCAGGTTTTCTATAAAGAGGAACACTAGGTGCCCCTGAAATTATTAGAATATTATTCTCAGTTTCAAATGCCTTTCTATTTCCTAATGCTTAAAATGGAGTGTTCACCAATAAAGTCTCTTATGGACTGTAGCATTGGGTATCATGTTTATGGACTGTGGCTCAGCTGTCTATATTAGGTACCTATATGACCCCCATCATCCGGGTATCTGAACACTTCATAACCTTTAATGAATTTATTATCACAACATCCCTGTCAGGTAGGGAAGTATTATCCTCATTTTGCAGAGGGGGAGCTGAGGCACCGACAGGCTGACTTGCCTACACACAGGAAGTCTATAGTGGAGCGGGGTAATGAGTCCAGGTCTCCCACATCCTAGCTTGTGTTGCCGGCCCAGAGGGCCCCGAGTGGGCAACAGGGCTCATTGCCCGGTGTGCGCCGCACCAATAGACACACCAGGGTGGAGAAGCAAACCAAATTTATTCAAGATCTCGAAAAGGCACTCAGGAGACCAGCATGTCTCAAATCAGAAGCGCAGCAAATACAAGCAAGTTTCCCATTTTATATTCTAAGCTGTTTTGAGTAAGCCTTTGTTCTGTTTCTCCCTCATACCCCTCCCTTCCCGAGCAGTTACAGCAGGCACACATTGTGGCATGTTAGAAAAGTTCCCGTCTGCATGCTTATCTTCGGCCTTGTAGGCCTGTGCACACGCAGTCTTCCCCCCCCCCCTCTTTCTCCCGTTCTTATCACTACGTTTGCTCGTCTGAGCGAAACTGCAGCTGTCTGCTACCAAAGCTGACAATTACATATTCTGCTTCAGCATTTAGGCTGTGAGCATGGAGGCTGATTAAAGTTCACAAGATGGAGTTACTGTGGCTCACTTAGACCCAGAGCAGGGGAGTTTCATCGGCACTTATGGCCTTCCATCCCCCCGAGTTACCTGGTAGCTATGCCTAGTGACGCCAACACTTGTATCCTAATTCCTGGACCATCCTTCCTCTCTCCACTGGGTGTGGAATATTTGGTAGTTTTAATTTTTTTTCTAAAGACTAATTTTTGAAAGTAAAGCTACAGTGTGAGCTTTTAATGCCATAAAACTTTTTAGAGAGACAAGGTGGGTGAGGTAATATCTTTTATTGGACCAACTTCCCATTGTTTGACTTCCTTTTTTCTTCATGTCATGGAGTTTCCATTTCAAACTGCAAAATTCTCTATGTTCCATTGTTGTTTGCAGTGTTCCAAATAACAATGGTAACTATAGAATTTTGCAGTCTGAAATGGAAACTCGACAAAATGAAGAAAGAGGAAGTCAAACTTAACAGGAAGTTGGTCCAAAAAAAGATATTACCTTACCCACCTTGTCTCTCTAAGAAGTTTTATGGCATTAAAAGGCCATGTTATAATAAAAGATCCCTCATCCATTTTTATCTCTTTAATGTCTAATATCTTGGGACAACATGGCTACAACTACACTGAAATAAAACTTGGTGACTTTTCCAAGAGAGAAAGGTGACATGAGCAGGACAAGGCTAATGTGACCCGACGTTCTCATGGACATCACTCCTGTTTGTGAAAATCTAAGGTAGGAGAGTGATATAAATGAAGTCAAATCTCCCTGCGCCTAACAGTTCAGATAGCTCTCCAAACACTTTCCCCAAAGGTTCTTTCAGTCTATTAATGTTTAGATTACAGGGAGGCCTTCTAAGTTGGCGTGACACCTACTTCTTAGTTCTAAAGTATGTAATTAAGTTTCTTAAATCAAGACTTATTTTAGATGAAACATCTTGGTGAAAATCAATACTTTTCTGGTGCTAGAGCTCTGTCAGTTTTTTGTTTTTCTCTGTAAAGCAGATTGAAAGGAAAACTGAAAGATCATTGAGAAAGAAATATAATTAGTAAAGCTTTGCAGGGGGTGTGGGGGGGTGTCTGCATGCATGCTTGTGATGGAAGAAAACAAATATGTCAATAATATAGATTACCAAACAAAACCAAATATTAATTCTATTAGTTTGTGAAAGGTCAGGGAGACAACATGTCATATCACAGGCATAGGAAACTTTGTCTACCTCCAACAAAACACAGAGGGTCTGCAAGTAATGAAATACTTTGTTTTAAAGAAAAGATTGTAAGTTATGAAATAAGCACATGCCAAATTCCTTTCCTATGTCTTCAGTCAACATGAGTTTGGAGGAATCACTCATTCACTGACAATTAGAGTGGGGCAGGAAATGGTTTTTCCATCCTGTGAAAATTTTCAAGATTTCAAATATTTTCCTGTTCCACATTGGGATGAAACTAAGACCTTTCAAGGTTTTTCCACATATGTCTGCACACATACACAAAAAAGAGCAAGACCCAGCCCAGAATAACTCAACTGGGATGGGGGAGATCCAGGTTGGAGTCCCTGCTCAGCCTGATTCAGAGCAGGGACTGGAAGCAAGGTCTCCCACATCCCAGCAGAGTGCCCTCACTAGTGGGTTACTATGGGGTTTTGGTCTCCTTCTGTGGTTTTGATTAGAAATTCCATCCTGGATTTCAGAAACCTTTCCAATGAAAGCTTAGTTGAAACTGGAACATTTCCACAAAAAGTTTCTGTTTTAGCTAATCGATATTTTTTTACAGAGAAATATTTTGTCAGAAAATTTCTAACTAGTACTACCAGTAACCCTGACATTTGTTCTCCTCTTACAAATGCTTGTTTAAAATAAACACATGATGGGATCGTTATTACAGCATTGTTAAGTTACAGTAAAAGCAATTTGTTAGAATGAATATTTATTATGTGATTACTCTGCCGGCAAATGTTTTTAAAGGCTGAAGTAGGACCATGTTCTCAAAGAGCAAGTATTTTCCTGTTTTTATACATAATCTCTGAATGTGATTAATAGCACCTAACTTGTTTCCATGAAAATCCATGTTGAAATCTCTCAAGGGCACATGATAGTTTCCAGTTGGTGAGAGTTCTTAAAGAGGCCCTGTAAATTGTTAGCCTACCTCATGGTTGCTTTTGTCATAGCAGAGGGCGGTAGGTCCTACGTGTGTGGCAGTATTGTGAAAACTGAGATTTTAATAGGATTATCAAGTAGTGAGAGGGGAAGAACCGGAAAATGTTGGTGTCATATAGGTCCAACAACTTCTCTATTAGGATTACTAAAAACAGTGCAACTGAGTAGCTGATCTTAAGCAAGCAGTATTGTTTCCAGTCTCACTAAGATTAAGAACTTTTAAAAGCAAGGACAACACAGTGTTAGAGCTGCCATGGGGTATTTATGGCCATGCATACTTCAGATCTGAATCCTGAAGTGCTGAGCTCTCCCTGCAAGGGGTTTAGCAGTCTAGAATACTTACTAGCCATAATAAAAACCTTTCTGCATTTGAATGCTGCTTCTTATTTATGCTCTGGAAATACATTTTGATCACTTTTTAAGGAAATGTATGACAAAAACATTTAAATGTTTGTTTTAATATACCATAAGTTCTGGAGCTCTTGACTGGATAAGGCAATGCCATATTTATTTATATATTTATTAGTACAAAATACTCCGGAATAGAGTAGACTCATTAGATAAATAATATCAAATAATTACAGCCTGAGGCAGCAAGAAGCTACTGTTAAAAATCGGTGTTTAGGGATATTGCACAATCAATGATGTATCATTAACTGTAGTTCTCCTGAGGGTGGAGAATGAGGAAATATCACCATGGGCTATGATCTTCTCAGATTTCGCAAGAGCAGGCTATAGCAGTACTTGGTGCAAGCACCTCAAAGAAAACGTGAAGTGCTGCTGTTGCTAATTCCCTAAGTGGCTACCTACTTTTCTAGATAGCTCTGAACTAGTGCCCAGTGGGGTGTTTAGGGAGTATTGTGCTCCTACAGGTGTTGCAATTGGACAGCCACTTCAGGCTATTAAAGGTCCCATAGCACTTTGTGCAGGAGTAGGGGTAATTACATTCTGACTACCTGTATTTCCCTTGCAGTTTAATTTGGATACATTATTTTTAACTTCCTATCCTACACTGTTGTGCAGCATTGCTGCACGTGGTAAATAGCAGACATGTTTCACACCAGAGGCAGCTGCGCTTCAGTGGTAGAAGAAGAGAATTGCATATCGTTTGTTAATTGCTTTAGGATGACTGATGATGATAATATATCAGGCTTAAGTTTTAAGCCATAGTTAGGTTTATGATTGGTGTCATCATACATTTCATTTGCATATGGCTCTTGAATTCCAACTTTCCTCACAATAGAAAAGATAACTTTACTAGATGCAGTTTCTTGGCAACTGCAATACCATGCCAGCTCCTTAGTGCATTGTGTCTTGAGGACAGATGCTGATGCTGAACTTTTAATTCCTTCTCTCCCTTATTACATCCTTTTTAAGCCTTTTATGTACAGAAGGGAATTAGCACTCCAGACCATTATTGTTTGTGGTGTTTTTAATTACTGATTTTCATGACACCCAATTAACTTTTTGCTGTGAGCAAGACATTTTTATCCCCTTAAGCAAACCAGAAATTAACATTTGAATATGTACTTTTAAAAAATGTTTGAATCATACAACACTTCCAAGAGTTCTTGTCCCTGAGCTCTGTAGAGCATTTGAATTGGCTTACACAAATTATTATGCTCTGACATTTACAAGTTGAACTTGATGTTAAACTAGGCTCATGTCATTTAAATACCTTAAGTGATATTTTAGGCCCTAGAGCAGGGGTTCTCACAACAAATGTTTTGGTGGCCTCAGAGTGCGGCCACCAACTGTTGCTGGTGGCCGCTCTGATCATTTTTCCTAAAATACTTAATTAACTTTAGGAAAAACAAATAAATATACACATATAACTGCCCAAGTCATTGTAATTTATTTATGTAGGACTTTTTTTTGCACACTCAATAATAAAAATAATGTACAGTTGTCTCTATTCTTTACTGGACATAAACAGAATAGAAACACAAATAAGGTGCTTTGCACATTCTTGTCTTTTTTCTTATTGTTTCTTTTGCTTCTTTGGTTGCTTTTTTTTTTTTTTTTAAACGAACACAAATATCACTTTTCACAGCAGACTTACTCAGCCGTGGCAATCCCGGGGACAAATTGAGCCCTGAATGGGGAGGTGGGCATGGAGGCAGCAGGAGCCAGGGGCAATGGGGCACTAGGGAAGGCAGCAGGGGGAGGAAGGGATAGTGAGCTTGGGGAACAGAGCCCAAAGCCCCATAGCTGGAGCCTGCCACCCCAGGGCGGAAGCCCAACCCCAACGCCCCTGGGAAGGTGGAAAACTCACTGGCTGCCTGCTCCTCCAGGTTTTGTCTCCACTGCTTTGTGCCCCTCCTCCCCCCCACCAATAACCACCCAGAAGGCTGTGGCCACAAGAAAAGCCCCCTGGTGGCTGCATGTGGCCACGGTGGCCACATTTGAGAATCGCTGCCATAGAGTTTACTTACAGTTTTACTGCATTCTGCAGTTTTAGTGACTCATTTTGTGTATTGGATGTCTTTGATGGAAGGGGTTTGCAAATCCTGCAGTCTTGTCTCTCGTATTATAGCAATCATGCAGGCTTCGCAGCAGTGGCTCTGAAGGATGGTGTGTAAAGCAGAGAGAGACCGTTTAACTTTCATATGCCAGATTCAAGCTGCTGAATTTAGAGTTAGAAAACATTTATATTGGCTGGTAATATGTGACATACAGATATGCCAAAAAAAAACCAACCACATGGGTTCTTTTTTTCCACCAGGACAAATAATTAAAAGGCACAAATTAATACAAGAAATCAAAAACAACAGAGGTCTTCTTGAAAAAATGTGGAATTTTGGCAAAGGATGTGTTGTGCATACTTTAATCCTTCACAGTACAAATTTTATAATATCAAAAACGCAAATGCATCCCAGTTTATATCTCCTTATCTAATGTAGATAGTACTGTTGTTCTACTTTACACAGACATTGAGACTGTGAGTGACTAAAAAAAAAAAATCTAGCTAGCTCCCGCAAGAGCCTTCTGGCACAACAGTGCTGTTAGTTGATGTGGGCAGGGAGATGGGGCCTTTACCCTCAGTAAAGGGGAGGGAGGTCTGTTATGACTGGTAGCCAAAGACCCCATTTTTTCCTGTGAAATTTTTCAGCAATGTTCAGTCAATAATCTCTACTTGTGACTGTAAATTTTGAAATATTGAAACATGTTGGTTTGATTTTAATCAAAATTTTCATTTCGACCTAGTTTTCAAAAAACGAAACACTTTTTCGAAATTTCAGATTTTGTCTCCTACTTTCTTCCCTTTTTTCTTCTTTGCCCGTGAATGCGACAGAATGACTGAAAGATGCCTCCATTTCCCAACTCCCCTTTTTGCCCCCTTCTTCAACTCTAACTTTTCAAAACTTCTCCAAATTTGGAAAAGTTACAGAGTGGAAAAAGGTAAAAAAGAAAGGGTAAATTGTGTGTATGTAGGAGGAGGACCCCAAACCGTAGACATTTTTCATTTCTTTGCATTCAGTGGCAAAAAGAAACAACAAAAATTTGAAATTTTGAAAAAAAATTGTTTTTTGCAAACTGAAATGAAAGGTTTTGTTTTGTTTCAAAATTTCTAGTCAAAATGTAATCCAAAATTACCTCTTGTTGTGGAGAATTTCATTTTCAATGAAATCCCATTTTTCCACCACTAAATTTTTTGATTGATAAATTTCAACCAGCTCTAGTATCTGCCTTGTACTGTAAAGGTGGTACAGAACCTCTATTTCCTACTGGACTTATATCTTCTCCTGGACTCCAGTGGCCAGGAATGAGTTTCATCTTCAGCTGGCAAGAGATGCCCTCTTCCTTCTTAGCTGCTGCCCTGGTCTCAGTGAGCCACATCTTCATCACCTCAAGCTTGAACTATTGCCATGAGCTTTACCTTGGACTAATCCTGAGGACAACCCGTAAACCACAGCTGGCCTTTTAGGTAGAACAGACCAACAAAGCACATTATACCAGTGTCCTGCTCTGGACACTAGCTGCCAGTTAAGTTCCAGTTTCATTTAAAATCCTGGGGTCCTCATGTTCTAGAATTATAAATTAGTGAAGAACTGGATTTCAGAGGCCACCTCTCACACTGCACCTAATCACGACAGCTACATTGAGTAGATGATGTGGTTTACAGAGGCCAGATTTGAACTGGTGGGTGAGGAGGCAAGCTCAGAACATTCTCAATTGAAGGTTAGTACCCAGTCCTGGGTATATACAGAGGATGTCACAGTATGGGAACAAGCCTTTAATCTGCTCTGTTTTAACATTAGTTTTTTAATTCTGTAAATATTATTCAAATTGGTATTTACTACTGATTGGTCTCATTTATGTAACTTCAAGTACATTTTAAAGGTCAAGCAAGTAATTTTAATCAGAGTCCCATGTGTTTTGACAGATAATTATTGCACACACAATGGCCCTAGAAAGTTGATTAAAAAGGTTTTTCCTTACAGCTGTGAATGAGGGGTAGGGATGGTGTTGCCTCTCTTCTATATATGCAGAGCAGCTACTGCTCCATCAAGTTACTGGCATGGATCAGCCAGTCCATCCACAGGAGAGTCCTATAGCTGCAGCAGTTCAAATCTGAATCACAGCTGCTTGGACCAGTGCCCTCAGCACTTGTCTTATGGCTGCCTATTGACAAAGCAGTAGCTCTATCAGAAGATGCATGGGGGGGCATGCAGGGTCATGTGCCCCCCCAGATTTGCTGCTTGGCTTGTACTGAGCATACTCACATGGAGTAACACTGCTGACGCCTGCTGCCCTCACTCCTCCCCCCCCACTATTGGCAGGCACGGGTCGTCTCCCCATTTTCTACCAAGCCTTCCCAGAAGATCAGTATGTGCTAGGCTTAATGGTTTCCAAACTGTGATATGTGAAGCACTTACTGGTGGTTCGTGGAGAGCTTACTGATCCCAATGTGCTGGCTGACCTCATTTTCCATCTGCGCAATCATGTTCAAAGAGACTAAAAATACCTATAGAAATGTGGGAATATCCATCAAGGGCCAGAAGCAGGGTTGAATGCCAAACCTTCAACATTGTAACATATAGACAGCTACTACTTGAGATAAAGGGCTACCTATAGCTGTTTGTGGGTAATTCACCTACCATTGATCCCAACTGAGTGGGGGGCAAATAGGGTACATCAGACAGTGGGTTACATAAACAATTGCTGCAGTTCCTGATGCAGACTATACCTGGTGGCTAACATAGGTCTCTGCAGTAATTTTTAGTTTCAATAGCACTGTCTCTTGACAGGAGTTGGCGGGACATTTTAGAGTATTTATATGAACTGAAGAGCTGATTTATTTTGTCCTTTGGCATATAGGCCGTAGTGCTAATTAAGTGCTAGCACATATTGTATTCTATTATTTGTTAAGCACTGATAATGTGTTCAGTGCTGCACAAGAAAAGTAAAGAGAGTCTCTGCCCACACTGAGTCAATATGATAGTAAGGGTTCCTTGCAGCTGGAGCTGCCAGCATATACAGTATATCCTCTTGTTTAATCTATCTTGTTAGTGGCAGGGAATAAGAGCATATCCAATATAATGGCTGTCAAAAATACTTTGCATTGTAGGTGTAAATTTATCTCTTAAAAATGGCAGCCTCTGATTCTGAGCAGATTATTATATAATACAATTCACTGAAGCAGTGTATTTTGCCATATCCTCCCACTGGAATAGAGCAGAGTGCTGTGCTACATTAATTAGTTCCTAAGCCTTGAAGGTCACAATGATCTGGCCACTATTTTCCAGTATTAGTGATTTTAATACATGATTGACTTTCATGTGTACACCATTAAAATGAAGAATTGTTTTTCAAGTTTGAGATGGAGCAGCAGGTTTTTCCTGTAGTATTTGCCATAGTTGCACAGCCAGTGTTAAAAGGGATGATTTATAGAAAATCCAGCTGTGAGTTTTCATTTCTTCAAGAGCAGGAGGCGGGACTAGAAACCAACCTAAAACCAAGCAGAGCAGACGAGAAATGATGTAGAGCACAGCCCCACAGACAACAGCTAAGCATCGTGGATTAGCTGGCAAAATAACGAGGAGGAAGCTGCACTTAGTGACAGAGAAGCCATCTGTCAGAATCTGAGAAGCAGGTTTCAAGAAACCAGAAAATGAAATACAGAAGAAAATGATTTTGGTTCAAAGGTACAGTGAAGCCTAAGGATATTTGTAGACAGTAAGTTTAAATATTGTAGTAAGGGTGTTTAGTACAACAGTTAACACTGTTTTGAGGAGCTTTTCAGCTTTGAAAACAGTCCTGTCTCCTTTGTAGCCTATCTTTTACTTAAAAGGTTTGAATTACTTTAAAGATGTTAAGAGGCTTATCTGTTTGAGATGGCTTGTTTAAAAAAAACTTGCAAACAAACTTTCAAATTGCTAGTATCCTCCACTTCAGAAGAGTGATTTTGTTTAATTAACTTAAGGGCACCTCCTGTAGTGAACAAGAATTATTTTGTAATTTTTCTGAAAGACATCTTTGATGAAAAGCTTGCTTGGTCCCAGATGTGAGCTGAAGGGGGTAGGTAAGAATAGTATTGTTGGAGAGGAGGTGAGAGTTCCCACCCAAATAATTATAGACTAACTAGAACCACAATGTATAAACATCTTAAGCTAAATTCTGCCCTTATTTATATTGGTGCAAAATCAGGAGTAAGTCCACAGAAAATTATTCCTGATTTAACTCAGGGTAGTAGAATGTTGTTCCACATTTCTTAAAGCAGAAGAAATCCTATAGTGCTTCACAAAATATATTTTACTGTTTACAGAAGACTTGCTTAAAAACAATAATTAGAATATTTTTTAAAATGCACGTTACATAGCACCTTTTGTCATATGTTTCTGAGAGCTTCCATCCTTGATATGAAGCATTGTATATGATGTTGTAAGCCATTCTATTGTTTGATGTTGACACGCTTTCAAATAAGGCTTGCACTATTTATAGGTATGTATTCCATTCAATTTGGTGGTTTCTGTTTTGTTGTACTCTGCCTAATTTCAAAAGGTTTTTGAGGCTCCAATTTGGAATAATAAGGTTACATTAGCAATAGCAGAGGTGCATGATAGTTCCAAGCAAGACCCTAGGAGGCTGCTTTATTTGGAATTCGACAATTCTATTACAATTTGTACAGAAAAATAACTTGTTGCAATAGTTCTAATGTACTGTCTGCTCCATGCCAGTAGTGGAAGCATTGGCTGTAGACTTAAAAGAAAAAAAACCACTCAACATTATGGCCCAATATGGATGACAAAACATTGTAGCATGTGTGGGAAAATGGCTGCAGTCCAATGTCTGGAATCATTTATCTTCTAGTAGAGTCTGGAAGATGACTGTTTTATGTATTTTACAGAAATCCCTGCTGATTGATTTCATTTACTTAGGGGGAGGGGGCACAGAGACTGATTATCGGGACAAATGGAAAAAAAGTGAATCCTTTACAGTAACCCTGACATCCTGTTCTGGTTAGATTTTTGGCACTTTTAAATGTGATCTTACCATCCCTGACAATCATGTGGATCTTTCTTCTGGTTTCTTAATAAAATGTCATCTTTCTCCTCTTCGTTTTGGGTCTCAACAAGCCAAAAAGTTGTGGGTTCTGCTTGCCATCTCTTTCACTAGCTTAGCCTTTCTCCAGCAGTGCATGGGATACATTTTGGAAATTATTGCTGAAGTCTGGAGGAAAGAGAAGAAATGGAAATTGATAACATTCTACATAGCCTATTGTGGGAGTGCCGCATACAGTATGCACAGCTGTTTGGAGAGATAGGCGTGAAATACTTTGAGATAGGTGGTCTGATTTCCTATCCATGGAACAAAGTCTGTTTTCAATATGCAAGGATTTCTTAAATAGCTGCATTACAGTGGCAATCCTATGCACTGAGATGACAATATAGGCCAATATTGACATTTGTTGTTAAAATAGCCATAATTCCTGGTTTTTCTTTATTCATTTTAGACTTTGACAAGCATCCTAGAAACAACTCAGATTCGCCTTAACATCATTTCTTCGCCTCATCTTAATGTCTTTTTTTTTTATATATGTTGCTGTCTGCCTGCCTTCCTGGTATTTGCATTTAAGTCAATTGTTCCCACTTCATAGTCTCCTCACTTGGCTCTGTCCCTGCTATACCGTCACAGTGCTGATTATATATCAGCCAGATCCAATACAAACTTGCTCTAATAGCACAGGAATCCAATACAAACATTTTTATATAATTAAACGAGAATAGGAGCTGAGTGGTATATGCACATGCACTTACTATCAAATAGAGTGCTGCTATTTTCAAAGATTAACAAAAGTAAAAAAGCAAAATTGGACTTTTTAAATGTCAGTGCTATTTTATTTTATTCCCAGTAATTTCACCACAAGGTCCTCTGCTAAAGGCTACAGTATACCTGGCAGGGCGGAAGTAGCAAAACAGAAGGCTGGGGAAAGGGTGAAGTAGTGGATCTCCCCACATATACTCAGTCCCCACACATACACATTCAAAACATTCAGGAGGCTCTAGCTTGGGGATGGGGAGGGGGGGGAGAGAGAGAGAGAGAGAGAGAGGAAAAGCTCCCGCCCTCTTCCTACCCCAGAGAGGAATAGGGGGCTTCATATATTTATCAGGAACCTACTAGCTAGAGGTGGGACTCCTAAGCAGTGCCCAGAAACTGTACCCTGATAGGAATCTCAGGATCCCAGAGTTTTGGCCCTGGTCCTCTTTCTCTCGTCTAGATTTTGTCACTGCTATCCAGGTGCCTGGGAGGTTCTTTATCCAGATGCCTTGGGGGTAACTTACCCCCTCTGTCTATCGAAACATTTGTAACATGCTTATTATTATCAGTTTGTCTCTTTGTTTGCTAATATCATTTTATGTATTGACCTCTGGGTAGTAAGTTGATTTCTTTGGATAGTAGGTCTCTGGTCATTATTTTCCAGCCCTGGTTTAATATATACAACCAGATTTTCAGTACTGATTTCCATGGAGTGATGATAGTTTACACAAGCAGAGGATTTGTTCCATAGTGTGTAAATAGAATCACAGAAGTTTAAGCTGGAAGGGACCTCAAGGGGTCATGTAGTCTATCCCCCATGCTGAGGTAGAGTTAAGTATACCTACATTGATAGTTTTTTCCCTTACGAGTTTGGCTTCATCTTCACCCCATCTACTGTTGTATTAATTTTGATGGAATATATAGGCCCAGCGAGAGACAGGTGTTAACATGACCCTGTAACTATCCAACCTTGATTTAAGAGATGACATCAACTTGTAATCTTATACCCCTAGAGACACACGAGCCAAAACAAGTGATTTCCAGGCCTGTGCACAATTAGTAGGGTTGAAAATCAACACAGAGAAAACTAAAACCATGAGAATGAACACCCAATAGGGAACACAAATAATACTTTCTAGGATTAACATAGAAGAGGTCCAATATTTCAAATATTGGCCTCATTATAAGTACAACAGATGGAACAGACAAAGACATTAAAGCCAGAACAGTGAAAGCCAGACATGCCTTCGTAACTCTAAAGCTGATCTGGAGAAACAGAAAACTTGCCTTGCAAATTGAACTTTGAATATTTAACACCATTGTAAAGTTGGTCTTACTATATGGCACTGAAACTTGGAGTCTTATTAGATCCTTACTATCTAAACTCCAAGTTTTCATAAATGCTGCATATAGAAATCTTCCATATCAGATGGCCAGAAAACAAACAAACAAAGAACGAACTCTGGAAGAGGATGTAACAGAAACCAATAGTACAGGAAATTATGGAACGAAAATGGGTAGGACATACACAGAGGCAAGACAAGAATAACATAACAAGATAGGTGTTGGACTGGATCCCCGAGGGCACAAAGTGACAAAGTAGACCAAGGAAAACATGGAAACACACAATAGAAGCAGAACTGAAAGCTATCAAAATGACATGGGAAGAAGCTAAGACAGCAGCGGGAGACCAGCAAATATGGCAAGTGGTGGAGAAGGCCCTATGTTCCACATGGAAAAGAGAAGCATAAGAGAGTAACTGTCCAACATTAAAAGTTTTAAACCAGGTTCAAGTTTTGGTATACAGAGACATCAGCATGCTTAGTACCATGGCAGACACACCACTAAAAATCTTTTAAACCTTTTTATTGAAGATACAGAAAAAGAAGGGAGGAAAAGGTTAAAGCATTTGACATGTAAATTGTTAAGTAAGGCTTTCATTTTAACAACATCCCTTGTTTCCCTTTAACTGTGGAGAGTCTTTAGAAAGAAAAAACTCTTTGTCAATAGTCTCTTAGATGGGAACCACTTTCCCTGTTGGAGGAAAAGAAAAAAAGTTAGTTAAGATGGTGGAGGTTATTGTTAAAGTTTGATCCCGTTTCCTAGAAGACAAAACAAGACAAACACACAAAAGAGAGGAGAGAAAAGAACAGCAAAAACAGAAAATGAAGCTTCTGTCTCTAGTGTTGACTCTCCCGTGCAACCTCACTGCTAGAAAAACAAATGTATGGCACACGGTCTTATTAGCCACTCTGAGGCCTGGCAAACTTGTACCAGTGTCAGGTTGCTTAGAGCATTGCATTTAGTTGCCTCTTTCTGGTCACAGGCTTACAGCAATGTTGCCAAATATACAGTCTTGGCTGGCTAAGCCAGACTTTTCTTAGAGGAAAGAAGAGAGGGGTAGGAAAGAGAAGAAATATGGCAGGGAAGGAGGAGGAAACAAATTCTCACATCCCAGGTGGTAGCTGGATTTAGCCAGAGCCGTTGGAGGTAGAGATGGTGATGTCATGTGGGTCTCTCTTTTTGGTTAGAACATCTCTCAGGATCAGAATGATGAAGGCCCAACAATGTTAAAGTAGATCTCAGGGTCCCAGGAGAGAGTGGGGGTGGCATCCATGATGGTAAAACTCAGTGCAGTGGCTGCTGGCAAACAGCTTCTTCTTCTGGATATTTTTCCCCAGTATTTTCTTGTAAGGATCCCAAAATGGGTGGAATAGCCCATCCCCTCATTATTTTGTTCACCAAGTAGGCCTAATTTCCAGCCCATCCAATGTGGTCCATTAATTGCCGGTCCTACACTTCTCTTGTTTACCAGGCATGATGATAACACAGTCCTTGAATTATACCAGTAGGCCTTTTTGTATGGATTAATACAGTCTGTCTATCTCCATTTTGCACTTTTCCCCATCAACATATGTAGTTATAAGCTATTGTGATACTTTATGAACTCTCATTCACTTTTCACAACTGAGCTCATAATTGGGTAAATTTGTAGGCCCTATTATCACAACACTACTTCACTACCACTTCCACTTTCCTAGCTTTAAACTCCTAACTCCCTGTATCAGTGGGTATGTCTACATTGAAGCTGGAAGGGGTAATTTCCAGCTCTAGTAAATATATACATGCTAGCTCCCATCAAACTAGCACACTAAAAATAGCAGTATGTGCCGATGGTCTCAGATATGATGGTAGGGTGGCTAGCCCCTCCTGCTGCTTGCACCGTCATGGCTACACTTCAGTTTTTAGCATGGTAGTCTGACCAGAGCTAGCATTGGTATGTACACCTTCCAGCTTGAATGTAGACAGACCCATAGTTACTGTGCTCCTGGTAACTGTGTTGGGACACCTTTTAGCAACTCTGTCACTTTCACTTTTTAAGCTAATGGATCTAGTCCTTCCCCTGCCTCTTGGCAGATCTACCCAAAGAGGAAAATAGTCTAGTGATTAAAACAGTGGATTGTGGGTCAAGGCACTACTTTCCTTTCTCAGCTCTACCACTTAGGGCTTGTCTACACTTGAAACACCACAACGGCACAGCTGCAATTGTGCAGCTGTGTCATGGAAGCACTTCAGCTACCTACGCTGATGGGAGGGGTTCTCCCATCAGTGTAGGAATCCACCTCCCTGAGAGGCAGTAGCTAGGTTGATGGAAGAATTCTGCTGCCGAACTAGCACTGTCTACACCATGGGTTAGGTTGGTTTTACATTATTCAGGAGTGTGGTTTTTTCACACCCCGGAGCAGTGCATAATTTGTAATGAAAGAGGTGCCGGGGCTCAAGCAATTAGATGCCGGGGCTCAAGCAATTTATTTAATTTCATAACTGATGCAACAAGCCCAGAGGTGCTGGGGCTATAAACTGCCAAGTCGAGGGGTGCTAGGGCTCAACCCTGGCAAGTCGAGGCACAAATTAAGCACTGCCCCTGAGCAATGAAGTTGGTTTGACCTATCTTTTTAGTGTCGAGCAGGCCTCAGTTGCTATGTGACACTGAGCAAATCCCATCCTTCTGTGCCTCTGTGTACTTGTTTACATAGGTGCTGACTCCGTGGGTGCTTTGGGGAAAGGGATGGGGTGGGGGCGGAAGCAGGAAGAGGGATGGGGTGAGGACTTAGGGCAAGGTGGTAGGGGCGGGGCCTGGTGTGGAGCGGGGGGTTGAACACCCCCCCGGGCCCGGAAGAAGCCAGCACCTATCCTTGTTTATACAATGGGGAAATACCTACCAATATTTTTTTTCATGGGATTGAGTCTGAGTGTTTGTAAAATGCTTTAAGACCCTGAGATGAAAAGTTCAATATAAGTGTATCATGTTATTAGAATCTAGATAAATGGTCATGATGTCTTTACATTCATTAACATAAACTGTTCCCTCTACTTTGTTTACCTAGGGTTACCATATTGCAGTCCTGGAAAAAGAGGACACTCCAAGGGCCCCCGGTCCCGCCCCAACTCCGCCCTTTCCCCAAAGTCCCCGCCCCAACTCCGCCCCTTCCCCTGAACGCTTCGCCCCCTACTCTTCCCCCTCCCCTGCTTCCCGGGAATCAAATGTTCAGAGAATGGAGTGGTCTCTAGTAGTCAAAGACCCTTCTTCCCCGTCCCCTCCAGTCTATGTCTATCCTATTGCTGTCTAACCCGCCCCAGCTCCTCATCTGATTTCAACTGCCCCCCACTACCGCTCTGGATTCCTTGTCCCAGTTTCCTGGTCCTGTCTCACTCTCCTCTCTCCCCGCCCCCATCCCTCAGATGGGATGTTCGTTCCAGATTGGCAAAATTATAAGGCTTCCCAACATTTCAACACTTCCCATTCTAAATTTTCGGTTGCTTAACTATAGGCTAGTTCTGCCCACAACAAAGCATATTCAGAACTTCTGATTAAAGAGATTATAAGTGTAGCAACCTCCATCATAGCTAGTCACCAAAGATTGAACCTGAGCCATCCAGACTTAAAAGCATGAGCTTCTACTACTTGAGTTCAAGATATAACTCCCTGTAGCTATACAGTTATCCTCTAAAAATCCACCAGAGGAGGGCACAAAACACATGTTGGACAGTGAATTACAGAAGTGCCAAATATTATTATTAGACCTGCAATACTTTTCACAATGAACATCAGCAGGGGATAAACTGGGAGTTTAAGAATATTTGGAAAACAATTTTAGAATAACATTCAGTGCTGTGGTTTAAAAGAAAAAAAACCTCTTAAAACTCATAACTTAGCAGCATTCAGTGTTTGAAAAAAAAACAACTTCCAGGAGGGATACAAGTTAAGAATGTTGAAACAGGAAGATGTTGTGCTTAGTTACCACTTGGGCAAGGTGGCGTGCTATGTAATACTTGCAAGATTTCACTGTAATGTTTTACAATATATAGCAGCGCAATGCTGATTCCATTGATATTGTTGAGCAATTCATGCTGATTTTATTTCAGCCCACATCTTAATAGTTTTGAATACTATAGATCACAATTTTCAGCTCAGTTGGTCTGAACATGCAGAGCTTTAAAATTGCTATGCTCTAAACTGTATATTAACTACAATTTTATAAACCTGCATGTCAGAGAACTGTGTGCCACTACTACTAGACAGTGGCACAAGGCAATTCAGTGTGAATCACAGAAATGTAGGACTGGAAGGGACATCAACAGGTCATCTAGTCAAACCCCTGCACTGAGGCAGGACTGAGTAATAACAACTAGACCATCCTTGACAGGTGTTTGTCTAACCTCTTAAAAAACTCCAATGACTGCTATTCCATAACCTCTCTAGGTAATTTGTCCAGTGCTTAACTATCTTTACAGTTAGGAAGTTTTTCCTAATGTCTAACCTAAATCTCCCTTGCTACAATTTAAGCCCATTGCTTCTTTTTCATGCATGTCCTGAGTGGGACGGGGGTGGGTCCAGGCAGTGGGATTGGGGGGAGGGAGGTCGAGGGAGTCGGTGGGTGTGTGGGGATGGACCAGGGGAAGCAGGGTGGAGGAACTGAGAGGGACAGGACTGGGACTGGGGGGCCTGAGGAGGATGGGACAGGACTGGGATGGGGGGAGTAGGGTAGGGGCTGAGGGGAGCATGAATGGGACAGGGTAGAGAGAGCTGTGTAGAGTGGGGTGGGGCGGGGCGGGGGAGACAATGGGGCTGGGCTGGGGAGGGTTGGGGAGAGAGACAGGGTCTGGAGGGGATGAGACAGAGGGGAGCAGGACTGGAATGGGGGGAAGTTGAGGGGGTGGGACAGCAGGGGGAGCGATGGGGGTGGGATGACGGGGGAGGCTGAAGAAGAAATTTGGGGTAGGGCAAGGCTGAAGGCAGTGGGTTGCGGGGAGCAGGGGGACTGTGGGGGAGGCTGTTGGAATGGGGGCAGGGACTGAGGGCAGTGGGTTCGGGGTGGGAGGTACAGGGGGAACAGGGTCAGGGTGGGGGCTGAGGGCAGTGGGTCGGGTGAAATGATCGGGGGGAGGGACTGTGGGGGAGGCAGAGGGAACAGGGTCAGGGGGGCTGAGGGCAGTTGGTTAAGGGTGGGGGTACAGGGGGGACTGCAGGGGAGGCTGAGGGAACAGGGTCAGGGTGGGGCCTGAGGGCAGTGGGTCTGAGGGGAGCCCCCCCAGAGGGACCTGCCAGGGGGCCAGGTGAGCCCAGCAGTGCTTACCTGGAGCAGCTCCCAGGAAGCATCCAGCAGGCAGGTCCCTCCCAGTCCCTCTGGCCCCTTCCTAGGGTCGGGTCGAGGTGAGGGAGGCAGGGGCCGGGGGGGGGGGCTCTCTGCCCGGTGGCCGCTGCCTGCTGCCGGAGTCTAAAGGCCCCGCCCCGCTGCAGCACGCAGGGGAGTGAGACCTCCCTGCCTCTGTGTGCCGGGGCAGGGGCAGGGCTGCGCTCTGCAGGCTCCTGCCGGCCAGGCGGGGGGCCCCGTGGGCTGGCGCCGGGAGCTCTCAGCTGCGCGCTGCCCCAGGGCCCAGGGAGGAAAGGTGAGTGGCGCCGGCGGCACCGGCTTGCCACGGTTCCCCCAGCGCGGCTGCCCTGTCAGCGCTTTTGGGTCTTTAAATAGCCGTCCGGGGGAAATCCCGGACATTTTTAGCTTTTTACAAATTCCCCCCTGACGGCTATTTAAAGACCCAAAAGCCGGACATGTCCGGGGAAACCCGGACATATGGTAACCCTAGTTTACCAGCATGTTTCTCATTCTAATGATACTCTGGGAGAAAAAGCCACATCTGATATGTAACCTGTAACTATCTTTCTTTAATTCTGAATTGACACAGAACCTAAGAGGGAGCAAAGCCGCCAAACCTTCATGCTCCCCTGATCCCTGGCTCGCAATTCCCTCCAGAGTAAATTAGAGCAGCTCAGGGAAGTAATAGCCCATGAGGGGGCCATTATGTTGGCTGGGCATCAATGGAGCACAGTGTGCTCAGGCTACACTTCCTCCTTCCACCAATATACTCCCTAAAAAGCTCTATGTCAGATATACACCCCAGCCAGGGGTTGCCCTCTACCAAAGAAATCTCTGGTTGACCATTAAGGCCAATTTTAAGGTTGTTTGGGCCCAAAACAGCCTCATTGGGGCTGCTGAGATGTCCCTATATCTCTTTTAGGGTTGCCAACTTTCTAATCACCAAAAACTGAACACCCTAGCCCTACCCCCTTCCCCAACCCCCCAACCCCTTCCTAAGGCCCCACCCCCCGCTCACTACATTCCCCCTCCATCGGTGGCTCGCTCTCCCTCAGCCTCACTCACTTTCACTTGGGGTGCGGGAGAGGGAGAGGGCTCTAACTGGGGGTGTGGGCTCCAGGGTGGGGCCAGAAATTAGGGGTTCAGGGTGCAGGAGGGGGCTCTGAAAGGAAATCTCTGTATGGGGTGGTTTGTTTGTTTAGTTTTTCAGAATAAAGTACATGCTGGCCTTAATTGTGCTTTTATAAGTGTTACCAAGAATCATGACATTTTCTTATGATGACTGTTTGTGATCCTTTAAAAGCTCCAGTAAACCTTTACAAGTTTCCACAATCTAACAAGTGTAGCTAATTTAATGGTGTTAAGTTGATTACCACTCAGTCTGAACTAGGGTTGCCAGTTTTGGTTGGACATATTCCTGGAGGTTTCATCACATGACATCATCTTCAATTAAAGATTAAATTCATGGAGACTCCAGGACAGTCCTGGAGAATTGACAACCCTTCATCTGAACATTTAGTTAAAACGTATGCATAGATCAAGTAGGCTTTGTATATTATGTGATCGTAATCTTCACAAGCAAGACTTCCAACCAAACCCAATGATAACCCAAGGTTTCCTAAACTCAAAAGTAAGGTCATCTCATGAAAAGTGCATTGGTATAATATTCAGGCCACCCAAGCAATTGGTTTTTGCTACGGCGTTGCTTTAATTACACAACCAAAAAGTTAAAACAAAATGGGATTCTGACTTACACAGGAAAAAGCCAGGAGAGTTAGTATTAAGGCTCAGTTTCCATCCATTGCAACACATTAAGACAAGTTAAAAGCATCCATTGTTTGAAGAACTGTTTTATGGTGAGGCATAAACAGGGATGGATTGAGGTTAGGAGTCCTGAATTTTCTAGCTTTTGTGTGTTTAAATCAAATCTTTAATGTTGTAACAGCTTCTATTAAATCTGTGTATGCAATGGCTGAAGGCATTGCTAATGAGATACAGCATTTCACCTACAGGTAAAAATTTCCCCAGGTCAATGGAACTGGAAGGGATTACTGGTTGACAGCTGTTGAGTGGTTTATGAGAAATGAGTTCATGGTTTCAGTCTAGCCCCTTATGGATGGGGGCTCCAAATCACTAAATCCACCATCACATGAGCAGCCTTGTTAGCAGTGTTGGCAGAAAGGCCTAACAGTGAATGGGGAGGAAGACTGAACTAACCTTTCGCTACTAGAGATGGTCCTTCGTGCCAGGCTTGGAGTACATTTGTAACAGAGTGTGAGCGGCATGTGCTGCTGCCTGCTATACTCACTCTGTGAATAAGTAGAGGATGGAGGCTGCCAATCCATTGCCTTCCACGAGCACTAAATTAGAACAGTAAAAAGTGTCACACAATTGTCACATGAGGCCTACGTTCAGGGGGGTGTTTGGAGGCACCACAACTCCAATTTCCTCTCACCACCTCCCCACTGAGATGGCTGAGCCAGCAGCTGCTTCTGTGAACCTCCCAGCAGTGCTGCCTGACAGCTCAGTAATCCCAGCCCAGCCAGCAGCCAAACCTCCCCTCCCCCCCCCCGCCCACTGAGACTGGAACTCCCCCCAGTGCTCCTCGGCCACCAGCACAGCCCTAACCCACCATACCTCCAAAAACTCTTCCCACTCCCCTCAGCCAGTAGCTTCTCCCTGAGAGCTGCGTTTAGCAGCAACTCTCCCTTCCATACAGCAGCTGCAGGCTAGATAGGTCAGTGCCCCCCTTCAATCCTCTCCCATTCAGTAGTCCTCCATTCCTCTAACCACTACTCCTTCCCTCCCCTTGCTACCTCCTCCTGAGTCCCCTGTCCTACCAACACCTTCCCTTTACACTCTCTCCCTGCCCACTGAGCTCAGACCCCAGGAAAGGGCTTTGCCTTTTCACCCAACCCAGTTGAGCATGTCATGGAGCCATCACTCCTTCCTTCTGTGTCTGCCCCCTGCTGGGATTCATAGGGCTGGTCATGGAGGCAGAGGGGAGCATGGGGCCCTTTTGACTTTGAGAGGAAAAGGATGATAATTTGCTTGTTTGGAAAAGATGGACATGTCTTTGCTTGCTGTAGATGTGTATGCTCCCCCCAGCAGCATGTGAACTCAAGCAGTTTTCAGATGTAGAATAGCAGAAATGAAAGAGCTATTTATGCAGCTTTGTCCTCTAAATTATGAAGAAATCTGAGCTTTGTCAGAATATGCTATCTCTTAACAAGGAGTGAGAATTACAAAACTTAAATGAAAGTTATGATGTGTATTTCCCCTGTTTTTCTCAGCCAATGAGCTCAGAATATAGGCACATAATAATGTTTAGCACTTATATAGTGCTTTACATCTTCAAAGGACTGTAGGACTTGACTAATTAGTCCATATATCCATATTAGCATATGGTTAGTAATCAGACACAATTGCCAATCTTTTCATTACTGAAACCTTTGAAGAAGAAAGTCACTATTTTTTTTAGTTTGTTGTTGTCATTTATATACCCAAAGCTACTATTCTATATCCTAAGCTAATCATTTGGGGAAATACAGCCATTCTGCAATTCAGAGACTAGATTAAAAAGTACCAGAACTAGTTAATTTAATTTTTTTACCCTTCTGAAAATTAAGGGCCTGAACCAAAGCCAACTGAAGTCAATGGTAGTATGTCCATGGGATTTGGATCAGGCCCTAAAAAGAGCTAAACTGATTTATTTAAAAAAATCTGTTAAAAATCATCATCCTTCAAAAAATCAAACCATAAAAATAGGGTCCTGAAAATTACAACACTGCCAGACCTTTAATGCAGCAGTAGAAACCCCATCGCTGTAGTACATTTATATTATTCATCCTAGCTTCTTGACTCAGATTCAGCAGACAGCTATAGTGCTGTCTTAATTCCACAGGCCTGGTTGCTATGACATCAAAGTTAGAAAAATATCTGTCAGCTCCAGGTGGCTGAGCACAGACTGGGCTTTAGTTGGGTGAACATGAGGAGTAATTTAGGGAATCATGAGGAGGTATCTAAGAGTAAAAATATTCTCCATGGTTTTTTGCTTAAGTGGGTAAGGAATTTGGAACATTATTGGGTTTACATTGCTGGAAAACCTGGACTTTATTTAGTTGTGTTGAGAGTGGAATTCTGTATGTCTAAATCAGAAATCTCCACTTCTGCTGAAAGATGCACATAGTGACGTGTGAAATATATTTTGCAAAAAATTCTAAATTAAACTCAAGACTAGTGATTAAAAACACACTGTGGGCCAGATTCTGTCATATTTACTCACCATGAATAGTACCTTACTCTGTGAGTGGCCCCATTGATTTCAATGAGATTCCTCCTGGTATAAGGTTTTAATCTTTAATAGAGTGGTAGAATTTAGCCTTTAATTAAAATCAAAATAATGTGCCGAATATAAGTATTGTTGGTCAAATTCTGTTCTCATTCACACCAGTGCAAACAAAAGCAGAATTTGTCCATACATATATTACACACACACACGCATACGTATATATTAGGGCTGTCAATTAATCGCAGTTAACTCGTGCAACTAACTCAAAAAAATTCATTGTGATTAAAAACATTAATCGCAATTAATCACAGTTTTAATTGCACTGTTAAACTATAGAATACCAATTGAAATTTATTAAATATTTTGGCTGTTTTTCTACATTTTCACATATATTGTAATCTGTGTTGTAATTGAAATCAAAGTGTATATTATTTTTTATTACAAATATTTGCACTAAAATGATAAACAATAGAAATAGTATATTTCAATTCACCTCATTCAAGTACTGTAGTGCAATCTCTTTCTTGTGAAAGTGCAACTTACAAATGTAAATTTTTTTGGTTACATAACTGCACTCAAAAACAAAACAATGTAAAACTTCAGAACCTACAAGTCCACTCAGTCCTACTTCTTGTTCAGCCAATCGCTCAGACAAACAAGTTTGTTTACATTTACAGGAGATAATGCTGCCCTCTTCTTATTTACAATGTGACCAGAAACTGAGAACAGGCATTTGCATGGCACTTTTGTAGCTTACATTGCAAGGTATTTACGTGCCAGATATGCTTAACATCCGTATGCCCCTTCATGCTTCAGCCACCATTCCAGGGGACATGCTGATGATGCTCGTTAAAAAAATAATGTGTTAATTAAATTTGTGACTGAACTCCTTGGGGGAGAATTGTATGTCCCCTGCTTTTTTACCCATTTTCTGCTATATATTTCATGTTATAGCAGTCTCGGATGATGATCCAGCACATGTCGTTCATTTTAAGAAGTCTTTCACTGTAGATTTCACAAAATGCAAAGAAGGTACCAATGTGAGATTTCTAAAGATAGCTACAGCACTCAACCCAAGGTTTAAGAATCTGAAGTGCCTTCCAAAATCTGAGAGGGATGAGGTTTGGAGCATGCTTTCAGATGTCTTAAAAGAGCAACACTACAGTGTGGAAAATACAGAACCCGAACCACCAAAAAAGAAAATCAACCTTCTGCTGGTGGCATCTGACTCAGATCATGAAAATGAACATGCGTTGGTCCACATTGCTTTGGATTGTTATCAAGCAGAACCTGTCATCAGCATGGATTCATGTCCCCTGCAATGGTGGTCGAAGCATGAAGGGGCATACGAATTCTTTAGCGCATCTGGCACGTAAATATCTTGTGACACTGGCTAAAACAGTGCCATGCGAACGCCTGTTCTCACTTTCAGGTGACATTGTAAACAAGAAACGGGCAGCATTGTCTCCTGCAAATGTAAACAAACCTGTTTGTCTGAGCAATTGGCTGAACAAGAAGTAGGACTGAGTGAACTTGCAGGCTCTACAATTTTACATTGTTTTATTTTTGAATGCAGTTTTTTCTACATAATTCAACACTTGTAAGTTCAACTTTCATGATAAAAAGATTGCAGTACAGAACTTGTAATAGGTGAATTGTAAAATACTATTTATTTTGTTCTTTTACAGTGAAAATACTTGTAATAAAAAATAAATATACAGTGAGCACTGTACACTTTGTATTCTGTGTTGTAATTGAAATCAATATATTTGAAAATGTAGAAAACACCCAAAAATATTTAAATAAATGATATTCTATTATTGATTATTTTTTTTAATTGTTCATTAATCACGATTAATTTTTTTAATCACTTGACAACCCTAATCTCTCGCTCTTTCTCTCTCTCTCTCTAATATGTTTAACAGAATATAAAAATCCAAACTTTCAAATCCTATCCATATTCTTGGTTTAGCCTCTGGTGCTTTAATATTGGTTTTGTTTTGTTTTTCAGCTGTCCACTGTTTGAAATCATTTTAAAAGAGGGCATTAATTTTCACTGAAATCAATTATTTCCCAACGTTGCTTCATTTCCAGTAAAAAAAGGAATGAGAACAAAGTATAACTTGTCTAAAATCTCATAAAACGTTCTTACACAAGAATATATCAAGCCTGGGAAAATGTGTTCTTTTGTAAAAACATATTTTCCCTTGAAGTCACTGCTAGTTGCAATAGGTCACATAGCATATCAGTATGTGTGTGTGTTTTTATATAAGATGGAGCTTTTCATCTAATTGGAAGTGTGTGATGTCAGAGTCACCATGGCAATTATTTTCTTATTGTCAAGGCTGATTCCCCACTCTGGCACTTTGAGTGCAGAAGGTGGGGTCCCGCAAGGATTTTAAAAATTAATACTGGCCACTCCCAGGCTTGTATTAAAGTCCCAAGGTCACAGCTTATCTCTGACCTTGGATGGGTAGATGCTGCCACCACCCAAGTGCAAAAAAACCTCCTTTAGAACCCAGGAAGGCACACTTGGGAAATCCTTCCTGTGGGGTACCCTCAAGCCCCTTCACCCTCCCCCAGGGAAGAGCTGAGAAGAAAAACAAAGGAAATCCGCTGTTGTCACCAGCTAATTAAACAAGATGTGCACAGATCTCTTAGGACACAAAAATCCAATCCTGTCCTTAAAAAAGATAAATTTTATTAAAAACAAAAAGAAAGAAAATACATCTAAAACCTCAGACTATTGCTAGATTTTAAAAAGAACCACTTATAAGGATTAAGCATTAAAATAACTTTATTGAAGTCCAGCTTAAAGGTTACAAGCAAAACAAAAGCACCTGGGGTTAGCACAGAGGAGTCCACAAGCCAAAAAGAGATAAACCTAATTGCGTCTTCCTAGACATTTTCTGATCTACTTACATATCTGGGGTTTCAAATGAGTAGTTTCTAGGTATGATCTGGTAATTTTCATACCTGGCCCACAGCTTTTTACAGCATAGTTTCAGCCCTGTCTCTGCTCTGACCCCTCTCTCTGGAGAACAACAGACAGACAAAGGGGAAGTTTTTTCCCCAATTTTAAAAAGTTCTAGCCTTCCCCATTGGCTCTTTTGGTGAGGTGCTCACTCCCTTCCTTTTACCTATGGACTTTTTTAACCCTTTACAGGTAAAGCAAGTAGAGAACATCTACTAACAGGGATTTTATAGCTAACTGGCTGGCTGGGTGTCCATAGAAGGGAGCTACCTCCCCCTTCATTTATCACACTTATTGATCAGCAGAATATACAATCTACTTCAGCATTGCAGCACCTTACATATTCTTCTTTTGGAGAAATGCTTTCGTCTTTACTGGACTCTGAATAAGATCATTCCTCTGAGATAGAAAAATATCATTCTTTTAACACTGAGTCCTTTGGAGTTGCTCTTTGTGGTATTTTATGAACCTGACAAAGAGCCTAATGTATCAAAAGTATGAGTATATAATGAAAAATATATTTATATACTGATTTCTTATTATAATTCTACTTCTATACTTTATATGGTCTTTCATCCAAAGATTTTAAAGCTCTTTTAATAATGCTGCACAGAACCCCTGTGAAGTAGGTATTTTATATTATTCATTTTACAGATGGATAAACTGAGGTTTAGAAAGGTTTAAACATGTCCTCAGATTACAGAGTGAAACTGGTAGAGTTGTGAATACAGCCAGTTTTAGGTGACCTGAATCCCAGCTCCCTGCTCTAACCACAATGGGCCACCTCATCTTGAATGGTCCCTTGAAGTGTTAACTACCTATGCTCAACAATCTGTTCTACCTTGTATTTAGCTGTGACATTCAGTGTCCCAGACCTGAAGAACTCTGTGTAAGCTCAAAAACTTCTCTCTCTCTCTCCAACAGAAGATGATCCAATAAAAGATATTACCTCACCCACCTTGTCTGTCTAACCACAAGACTCATTCTTTCCACTTATGCCTAGAGGTGTGTCATACCTATTATTTATTTATTATTATTATGGTGTGCAAAAGCCCCAGTTAGGATCAAGGTCCCATTGGTGCTGTACAAACATGTAGGAGGACTTGGTACTGTTTTGAAGAGTTTACACGGAGCACAAGTAAGTGTGATAAACAAAAGGGAGGAAGGGGGAGGACATGCGTAACAGTAATAGGTTTACATGAGTACACAGGCCAGTTATGTGCACAACTTGGTGGTTCCAATTTGTGTAAAATACCATTTGGTTATTTTGGTTTGCTTTTAACATTTTTTTTCTTGTTGTTTTTGGTTTTATTTATTTATTTATTCTTTATTTGCCTTCTGCCCTGGCCCAGCCACCATTAGACTGTCGATTTCTTGTAGGCATCACAGCAGAAGGGAATGGGAGATTCATAGATTATAAGGCCAGAAGGGACCACTCCTGTTAAATACAGACAATTATCTAGTTCCTGGTTGAACTAGAGCGTATCTTTTAGGAAAGCTTCCAATCTTGATTTAAAAGTTGTCAGTGGTGAAGAATTCACCGCAACCCTGGGTAAGTTGTTCCAATGGTTAATTCCCTCACTGTTAAAAATTTGCATCTTATTTCCAGTCTGAATTTCTCTAGCTTCAGCTTTTAGGAAGGAGAGTATAATGACTTTACAGACTAATTTAGGGAGGGTGCCCCATGCATAGGAGGCAGCATGGAAAAAATCACAATGTTGGTTGTACTTGTGGCACCTTAGAGACTAACAAATTTAGGTGCCACAAGTACTCCTGTTCTTTTTGCGGATACAGACTAACATGGCTGCTACTCTGAAACCTGTCAATTGTTGGTTGTGAAAGAGGTATAATAAATGTAAAAGTAAATGTTTAGTCAAAAAGAAATTATTATTTCTATTGAAAGCTAAATGTGGTAAAGGAATTGGCAACAAAGAAAGCATAATCATATGTACAATCTTAATATTAACAATTTACAAATTATTACAATGGTTTTATTTACATGCTATCCAAGAGTGCATCTGGTGAGAACTGGCTGTCAATATGCAGCAGAAAAAGCAAGGCTGAACATCTCTAGCACTTTCTTTAAATATAATAGTTCCTGGCAATTACACATCCTATTAGTTGTTATCTAAATATTTATCTTCAGCTAAATTACAAGAAGTGCACAGTCAGAGAGAAAATCCACACTCTTTTTACTGTATGCCTTAAAGATGGAATTGTGCTCAGCCAAATACTTGGTTTCTGGTTTTATTCTGTATTTTGTTTTCGTGGATAACACTGGAAAAAAAGAGAGAAGAAAGACTGGGATTGATGGCAAGCAGTGACAAAGACACTGGGACTGAGACTGTGGTTTTTAAAGGCTGTTTGCCATGCTAAGTCAGAGACCACAATATGAAATCATATTTTAAATATTTTGGCTTAAAAGGGGTCAACAACAGGCTTTCCTAGCAACAGGGTTCTGCACAGTATAGATCTTCATTTTTCTGCAAGGCAGTTGCAGATTTTACACCTACTTGTTGGGACAACTCCTCAGCTGGGGTAAATTGACACAGCTCCATTGGCTTCTGTGCAGTTGAAGCTCAGGCCCATTGTAATTAGCATTATTGTACCAAGTGTTTGAAAAGTCACCTAAATTAAAGATGGGATTGTATTGGAGAGGCAGTGGGGGCTAAGGGACTGGATTGGAGCTAGGAGATCAGGCTTCTTTTTCTGCCTTTGATAAGTCTCTGCACCTTTGTTCTCCCTCCCATCCTTTGTCTGCCTTGCTTATTAAGATTGTAACTTCTTCAGGGCAAGGACTGTCCCCCACTATTAGTACAGCGTCAGCACAATGGGGCCCTGATCCCAGTTGAGGCCGCTGGGTACTATTGGAATACAAGTAATAATATTTGAGCATATTTCTCCCCTCACCCCACAAAAACACAAAATTTCAGCAGTAACTGTGTTTATATATCTTCCTACTGTATTTTCCACTGCATGCATCCGATGAAGTGGGTTTTAGCCCATGAAAGCTTATGCCCAAATAAATTTGTTAGTCTCTAAGGTGCCACAAATACTCCGCATTCTTTTTGTGTTTCACTAGTTGTTTTGTATACTTTTCACCTATCAGTGACAGATGTATGTCCTGCAGCCTTGCGCTGTGGGGTGGTTGGTAGGGTGGGGAGAGAGTCCCCTCTGCTAGGATGTTGAGTGGTTGATTGGGGTCTCCTTTAGTTCTTTATGTGGGTGGGTCTCCCCTGACTGCTGGTGGTCTCCTTTAGCTGGGTTGGGGCGGGAGCAGGTAGCAGTACCCCTTCTGGGTGTTGAGGATCGGGCTCCAGGGTCCTCCCCAATAACTGGCTCTTTAAACTCTTGGCTGGGGCTGGGCAGGTGAGCACAGGGGGAGGGAAAGGGGAAGGAGAAGAGGTGGGCTGCAGGACTCCCATTCAGGGCAACTGCTGTTCAGCTCCACCTCCTCTTTGTGTGCATCTAGAGTGGCCAGCAGTGTGTGGGTAGAAGTGTGAGGATAGCATGGTACATCCCACAGCCAACCCAGCAGCACTGCTGGGGGATGCAGGAGTAGTGTGCTCCTAGGAGCAGCTGCTCTTGGTGCAGCGAAAGCAGGACCAATCTACAGCTCAGCGGCTGCATGCGTGGGTAGCAGCTGGTCTAGTTCCAGCCTTAGAGAGGACTGAGAAGTCAACAATCTGAGCTGATGCTAGCATTTTTTGGCAGTCTTCCAAAACAATTCACCCGTCCACCAAATGTTACCAGCTCTTCTCCTCCATGATCACAGTCCTGTGCAAAGGGTTGGCCTAGGGATTTTGGGGTCAGTGAACCGACTCTTTGCAATCCGTGCCAAGCTTAATTGACTCCTTTTACATTAAAAAGTGTATGAGTTGATGGGAAGGATCTGCAGGTTCTTTCCATCCTCTTACAGAAATGGAACCCACAACTGCTTGTTCCTTTTCACCATCATAATTGGTTTAGATATATTTACATTTTCAAGGCTGGCTGTGCAAGGAAAAGGCCTAGAAGTTTTTTGTTTGTTTGTTTTAAATTAATGAAGGTTATCCTTCATGGGACTTGCAATCTTTAAACCAAGACTGGATATCTCTAACAGATATGCTAGAGCTCCATCAGAAGTCATGGGCTTGATGTAGAAATGAATGGATGAGGTTCTATGGTCTGTGTTATGCATAGCCTTATGCTGGCCTCCTAGCTTCCAAATGCCTGGCACCATGATACGTGAGCACTGATAGAGGAGTCGCCGGGGGTGAATTTGGTCTGAGCTGATCGAGCACAGTGAATAACTACACCACCGTACAATGGTAAATGTTACACTAATACATTACTCTGATAAAATAGCATTTGTTTTAGTTTAGACTGTTTCATTGATATCTTTTAACATTTTTATTAATGCTATATACCCTTATAGCTCATTTACAAAAAGAATTATAAATGTATATGTTTATGTAACATTTTAAAATACATTAAAATGTGTATAAAACCAATGAAAGCTTTTAGACCCTGAAATGTCTCTTGGCTTTATATATTACTTCATACCACTGCATACATTCAACCTGAGCTGTTGCAACCTTGATCTATCTTTTGCTATTACCCCTCTTGCAAGCAATGACCCATACGTTAAGTTGAATGATAAAGTCAGAGAGAATGTTGTGCTCAGCTTCTTCATCTCTCCACCCCCGTTATATAGATACAAAAATAAAACAAAAATCATAACTTGGGCCTAGATTTTTTCACACTGTAAAGACACAGTTTAATTTTGAAAAATAGCAGTTTTTCCATTAATGAAGTTATGAAATTGTCAAAGGGTCTGTAAATTGTATGGGTCCAAATCATTAAAACATTGTATCCATTTTGGATGCCTGTCTTTTAGAGGTGCTGACTGCCAACCACTCAAATTTAACTCTTTGGAACTGCAGGTTCTTTGCTCTTCTGAAAATCAGCCCTTAAGAATCTCAACTAGGGGACCCAAAAACTGTGTCACCCACCATTAGTGGACACTTTTGGAAATGTATGCCTTAGTTATGAAAACACCAAGGAAATGAGATACAAAAAACTATATCAAATTAAAATTAAGCCGTAATTCTACAAAATCAATGGAAATCAATGTCTCAGCATTGTTTTGGCTAAACATTAGTCCCACTAAAGTATTACAGTGAGGGACCTATTTTGCACTCTCATATGCCAGACAATCTTGTTTTAAATCTGTTTTAGATTGTGCAGACTCAAAATGCATGCTATCTAATCTGTACTTTGTTCATTATCATGTTCTGAGTGCCACAATACACTTGGGGTGCCAAGTGACTTACGAGTCAAAGTTCTAATTTCAAAAGTGATTTAGGCAC
Organism: Terrapene triunguis; assembly: GCF_002925995.2. Classification (NCBI taxonomy): domain Eukaryota; kingdom Metazoa; phylum Chordata; order Testudines; family Emydidae; genus Terrapene; species Terrapene triunguis. The sequence continues at coordinate 8,371,920 of NW_020664492.1, read as the reverse complement.
TTCGAAGCTACTTAGCCTCCTAAGTCACTTAGGCACTTTTAAAGATTGTATCCCTAGTGTATTGTGTGTCTAATTCATAATGTCTGTGTCTGAAATTAGATTGCACACATGGAGAGGCACTATGTCTCACTCTATGTTCAAGTACAAGAAGTACCAAAATCATTGTCAGGTCTCAATTAATAATAACTTATGTGCATCTTCCACTGAAATCAGGAGATTTCAGGGGAGAACTGTGTTTCAGGGGAGAATTTTTCCCATATGTTTGTAAAGGCTGGCACAAGATTATAGTGTCCAGGATCACAATCTCTGATATTTTCGCACCAGAAAATTGTAAGTTACTGATGAGAACACTAGTAAAAATATAGCGGTGTCTATTTTATTATTTATCTAAAGAGACTTTTACTGTATTTTCACAGTATGTGCAGTTATCATTGCATAATCCACAGGGGGCAGGAGGTTTCCCTGGAGAAGAGAACTGCGAGCACCAACATGAGATATATGAGCAATGCCCTGTACTCTCGGGGTGCCTTAAAGGCATGCGCTTTGAGTATCATCAGAACCTGAAAGCTCAAAGCATTAATTTAAAAAGCTCCTTGATGCTCTTCTCTGAGACTGACAACAAAATAACCCTTCTGAGTAGATGAGGCTAGTGATAGAAAAGTAAGACCATTGTTATTCCATCAGGAAACTTGAGGTGGATTAAGCTACATATTTCAAAATTCAACTCAGCCCGCTGTGCATAGTGGTTTGTGGAATTTTCCAGCTGCAGAATGTTCATACATAACAAAGACATGGGTGAGTGAGGAATTTAACTGATAAGCTGCTATGCTATTTGTTTTCATATAACAATGTTTATACAAACACAAATGCCTTACTGAGAGAGTCACACACAATAAGCTAAAGAAGGATGGGTTAGAGCCCACAAGGGTGAGTCTAAATGTCTCCAAATATTGGACATGTGCAAAATTTGAATCCGAATCCAAATTTTGCAAATGTCCCCTGTCTTTACAGTGATCAAACCAAAACCTTTGACTCACACCCCTCATTTTTCACCCCTCCCCGCCCTCAAGGTGTTTCATATCTCAAGTCAGATCCACATTTTCCAGTTTGACCCCATCACTAATGTGAAGGCAATGCTTAAATAGAGATGATTCAGTTGCTTCAAGTGCGAGTGGTGGAGAAGCCCAGTCACAAGTTGAAGAACCACCCTCCCTACCAAGCAGTTGTGAGGAGAGGATAAAGATGTATCCAAAAATGGAGTGGAGGATTAGGTGGGTCTGAGATCACAGTGGAGTGAGTTCATGAAAGTTTTTGAAGACCAGGGGATTTTTTAATTGAATTCAAAGTATGAGAAACCAATCATGCTGACAGAAGGCAGAGGGAGTATGATCCTGCTTCCTGGAAAGAGAAGAGTCTCATCCTGTTTAGGGGCTAGGGCTTTCTAAATCCTTGTGGGTTCCCAGCAAACACTCTCAGACATATCTAATAGTAAAATAATCTTTGCTAGGAATGGCAGAAAAGAAAGGGTGTGTAAATACCCTATGAACTCAGTAAGTGGTTATTGATCAATCTAGGCAGTTATGAGAAGAAGATGCACATTTTAATTCCTAATGAAAGCCCATAGGGTAGCAGCCTAGAAGATGTGGGGGGGAGGCAGGGATAGCTCAGTGGTTTGAGCATTGGCCTGCTAAACCCAGGATTGTGAGTTCAATCCTTGAGGGGGCCATTTAGGGATCTGGGACAAAAATCTGTCTGGGGATTGGTCCTGCTTTGAGCAGGGGGTTGGACTAGATGACCTCCTGAGGTCCCTTCCAACCCTGATATTCTATGTGGGTCAGGAATAACCTTGTTCCTTAAAATTTCTTAGGACTTGTATCTTGGCTTGTCCCTTTAGATCTGTCCCTTTCCTGGAGGCAAACTTGCCTTGGCCTTTAGAATATAATGGTAGGGAACTCCAGCTGCATCATCCTTTCACTGGTCAGCTGCGTCCAGAGCTTATTGTTTCCAGCTTTGGGCTACTCCTGAAGAGGTGACAGTCAATAACAAATACCCAAAGCCAACTTGGGTGCAGCACACCCATTGTCCAACATATGGCTCCTCTCAGATTTACCCTGGTGGCCCAGCTCAAGGGGTCTGACACTAGTTTGTATGCTCCTTTCTGTATCATGAACTGTTTCCCAGTGGATTCACACTGACAATTAGGGAATGTGCCCCTGTGGAACACAAGGAGGCTTTCTCCTGGGGCTCTCCCTTTAGGAGGTGGGTGGGACACTACTGCCAGCTTACTGTGGGTGCTGGCTCTCTCCCAAAGCCTGAGGTACTAACAATGCAGCAGCACTATTTAGTCTTGCTGCCCTCTTCAAAGAGGGCCTTAGGCTGATCATCTGATCCCATTTAAAGGGAGCAGAGTAGTCTTACTTGATCCCTTTTTTGCTCCCAAATAGCAACCCTTTCCTGACACAGTCTTCTTAAGTGTTCCCACCAGGGGCCCTTTTGCCAAGTGTCTGATCCAGGCCTTTGCCCTTCTCTCCCCGCCCCCTCACAAATGACCAGTGACCCTTCCGACCAGTGCAAGAGGTGCAGGTCCCTATAATGAAGCTAATTAAAACTCTATCTTCCTTCCATGACTATCTTAGGACATAGCCACAGGCTTCATCACAAATGAAGTGGAAAACAACAACAGGGACAGTTGTCTCTCTTGTTTTGCTTTGTAATTCACTGCAAAAATCTAGTCAGAGTCTATTCATTACACATATAGCTATATCACCAGGACAAGCTTAAATCAAGGCATAAAAATGAGTCAACAGGTATAACGGAAAGGAACTAATTTGCTTCATTGGAGAGCAAGTATTGTGTTCAGTGACACTCAAGCCCAGCATGTGTGAAGTGAAATGTGGTAAACTGTGCCCTCTCTCACATGTTTTGAGGTAGACCTATTGCATAGCTTCATAGCCTGCCTACTTTAGAGGGGACAGACGATGTTCATATGTGACATTATCTAAAACCTGGCAAAGCATACTGGACATTTTTAAATGAAAGAAAACAAAAAGAAAAGGAAGGAGGAGGCGTCTCTATGCTGATGTTCTAAAGGTCATTTGGGAACTGGGCAGTCCTGCTCAAGCTCTTAGTTGCAAGAAACAGTCTAGAAATATTAACACCATCATAGTATAATGATTAGCACAACTGTAGCATGGTATAAATATTAACTAATCCAAAAGACTGAAACTATTCTTCCATTCTTTAAATCTCAGTTAAACGGCTAATATGAATGGGAAAGCAGTCCAGGAGAGGTTGTTGTATTTAAAAGAAGCTTTATTGGGGGTGTTAGGAACAAACCATCCCAATGTGCAGAAAGAATAGCAAACATGGCAGGCGACCACCTTGGCTTAACAGAGAAATCTTCGGTGAGCTTAAACACAAAAAGGAAGCTTACAAAAAGTGGAAACTTGGACAGATGACTAGGGAGGAGTATAAAAATATTGCTCAAACATGCAGGGGTGTAATCAGGAAGGCCAAAGCACAATTGGAGTTGCAGCTAGCAACGGCTGTGAAGGGTAACACGAAGGGTTTCTACAAGCATGAGAGGGTACATAACAGTTTTCAAGTACATAAAAGGTTGTTACAAGGAGGAGGGAGAAAAATTGTTCTTCTTAACCTCTGAGGATAGGACGAGAAGCAATGGGATTAAATTGCAGCAAGGGCGATTTAGGTTGGACATTAGGAAAAACTTCCTAGCTGTCAGAGTGGTTAAGCGATGGAATAAATTGCCTAGGGAGGTTGTGGAATCTCCATCATTGGGGATTTTTAAGAGTAGGGACCGTCCTGCCCGGCCCCTGAGCTCCTGGCCAGGGAGGCTAGTCCTCGGCCCCTCCCCTGCTGTCCCCCTCCCTCCCCCGCCTCAGCTCACCGAGCCATCAGCACTCTGGCCCACCACTCCTGCCAGGCAGCGCAGCGGCGTGGCTGGCTCTGGCTGGGTGACGGGGCTGCGAAATCCTGCCGCTCTGAGCGGCATGGTAAGGGGGCAGGGGATCCCGGAAGGCAGTCAGGGGACAAGGAGCAGGGGGCGGTTGGATGGGGCAGAGGTTCTGGGGGGGGCGGTCAGGGGACGAGGAACAGGGGGGGTTGGATAGGTGTGGGAGTCCCAGGGCACCTGTTAGGGGGCGGGGGTGTGGATAGGGGTCAGGGCAGTCAGGGGACAGGGAGCAGGGGTGTGTGGATAAGGATGGGGGTCCTGGGAGGGGGCAGTTAGGGATGGGGGTCCCGGGAGGGGGCGGTCAGGGGACAAGGCGCAGGGGGGGGGTTGGATGGGTCTGAGGGGGGCAGTCGGGGGCGGGAAGTGGGAGGGGGCGCATAGGGGGCAGGGGCCAGGCTGTTTGGGAAGGCACAGCCTTCCTACCCGGCCCTCCATACAGTTTTGCAACCCCAATGTGGCCTTCGGGCCAGAAAATTTGCCCTCCCCTGGTCTAGATAATACTTAGTCCTGCCTTGAGTGCAGGAGACTGGACTAGAGGACCTCTCGAGGTCCCTTTCAGTTCTATAATTCTATGTTAGCAACAAGAAGAATGTCAGGGAAAGTGTGGGACCCTTACTGAATGGAGGAGGCAACCTAGTGACAGATGATGTGGAAAAAGATGAAGTACTCAATGCTTTTTTTTGCCTTGGTCTTCACAGACAAGGTCAGCTCCCAAACTCCTGCACTGGGCAGCACAGTATGGGGAGGAGATGAGCAGCCCTTAGTGGTGAAAGAACAGGTTAAAACAGCTTTATGTTTAAGCTGTTCTTTTTGTATGGTAGGTGGTAGTTCCCAAGGTATCAGAACCTAGAAAAGTAACCAAGTATAGTGGATAGTGTGAAGAAGTTAAGCAGTGGTGGGCAACCTGCGGCCCGTGGGCTGCACGTGGTCCGTCAGGGTAATCCACTGGCAGACCACGAGACAGTTTGTTTACATTGACCATCCGCAGGCACGGCCGCCTGCAGCTCCCAGTGGCCGCAGTTCACCGTTCCCAGTGAATGGGAGCTGCAGGAAGCAGCGAACAGCACGTCCCTGTGGTCCGCGCCAGTTCCCTGTGGACAGTCAATATAAACAAACTGTCTCGCGGCACACCAGTGGATTACCCTGATGGGCCATATGCGGCCCGCACGTTGCCCACCACTGGATTAAGGACTATTTAGAAAAGCTGGACATGCGCAAGTCTATGGAGCCAGGTGCAGTGCATCCGAGAGTGCTGAGAGAGTTGGCAGATGTGATTGCAGAGCCATTGGCCATTATCTTTGAAAACTGATGGCTATCCAGGGAGGTCCCAGACGATTGGAAAAAGGCAAATATGGTGCCCAACTTTAAAAAAAGGAAGAAGAAGAATCTGGGGAACTACAGACCGGTCAGCCTCACCTCAGTCCCCGGAAAAATCATGGAGCAGGTCCTCAAGGAATCCATTTTGAAGCACTTGGAGGAGAGGAAGGTGATCAGGAACAGTCAACATGGTTTTACCAAGGGCAAGTCATGCCTGACCAACCTGATTGCCTTCTGTGATGAGATAACTGGATCTGTGGATATGGGGAAAGCAATGGACGTGATATACCTTGACTTTAGCAAAGCTTTTGATACGGTCTCCTACAGTATTCTTGCCAGCATGTTAAAAAAATATGGATTGGATGAATGGACTATAAGGTGGATAGAAAGCTGGCTAGATCATCGGGCTCAATGGGTAGTGATCAACAGCTTGATGTCTAGTTGGAGGCCGGTATCAAGCAGAATGCCCCAGGGGTCGGTCCTGGGGCTGGTTTTGTTCAACATCTTTATTAATGATCTGGATGATGGGATGGATTGCACCCTCAGCAAGTTTTCTGATGACACTAAGTGGGAGGGGGGAAGAGGTAGATACTCTGGAGGGTAGGGATAGGGTCCAGAGTGACCTAGACAAATTGGAGGATTGGGCCAAAAGAAATCTGATGAGGTTCAACAAGGACAAGTGCAGAGTCCTGCACTTAGGAAGGTAGAATCCCATGCACTGCTACAGGCTGGGGACCGACTGGCTAAGCAGCAGTACGGCAGAAAAGGACCTGGGGATTACAGTGGACGAGAAGCTGGATATGAGTCAACAGTGTGCCCTTGTTGCCAAAAAGGCTAATGGCATATTGGGATGCATTAGTAGGAGCATTGCCAGCAGATCGAGGGAAGTGATTATTCCCCTCTATTCAGGACTGGTGAGGCCACATCTGGAATATTGCATCCAGTTTTGGGCCCCCCATTACAGAACGGATGTGGACAAATTGGAGAGAGTCCAGCGAAAGGCAACGAAAATTATTAGGGGGCTGGGGCATATGATTTATGAGGAGAGGCTGAGGGAACTGGGCTTATTTAATCTGCAGAAAAGTAGAGTGAGGGGGGATTTGATAGCAGCCTTCAACTACATGAAGGGGGGTTCCAAAGAAGATGGAGGTAGGCTGTTCTCAGGGGTGGCAGATGATAGAACAAGGAGTAATGGTCTCAAGTTGCAGTGGGGGAGGTCTAGGTTGGATATTAGGAAAAACTATTTCACTAGGAGAGTGATGAAACACTGGAATGGGTTACCTAGGGAGGTGGTGGAATCTCCATCCTTAGAGGTTTTTAAGGCCTGGCTTGACAAAGCCCTGGCAGGGATGATTTAGTTGGAGTTGGTCCTGTTTTGAGCAGGGGGTTGGACTAGATGACCTCCTGAGGTCTCTTCCAACCCTAATCTTCTATGATTCTATGAGTTGTTTGTAAATCTACAGTTTGTGAAGGATTTTTCTTTGCAAAAAGTAGATTAAAAGGCAATCATTATTATCCATGCACTATCTGTAGTTCTTTATATAATTTAACTTGTTTTTAAATATATGAATATAAATACCCTATTTAAGGCTAAATTCAGACATTATTACTCATGTTATGTAGCAACTTACTCTTTTAGTTGTCTCATTGACTAATGCACTGCCCAGTATCAGGCAAAAAATGCCTATTGTTCATAGTACAGTTTTTGAGGGATGATTATCATCTTGTCCTCTGATCTTTTGTATAATCATAGGTTAACTATTTAGAATTGCGATATATGCCCGTCACAACTTTTGCCCCTTTTGCAGCAGACCTAATCCAGTGCATCATCATGACTTAAGTGAAGTCATGGTTACACAGAATCACAGCAGTCTCACAGAGAAGGAAATTGTTTAATAAACATTAAATCATTTGATGAATGGGAAAAGTTCTCTTCTAAATTTAACTTAAAAGTATATTCTCATCTTTTTATTTACCAGTAGTTTTCTTGGCCCAGAACATACTCTTCTGACTCCAGAAACTCAGAATTCTGCAAATCTCTCATCCATACAAACTCACAATCATTTGGAGTAGGCAGAACTTTCCTATGATTTTCCTATGAATTAGATTAAGTGACAGTTAACTATCTTGACTCTGCAGATGATGTTACCCTCCAGCAAACCCTTTCAAAATGTGGAGTGCGATGTTGGGTAAAATGTGGCCATTTCCATCAGTATCAGTGTAAATGTTGCTAAATCAGAACTTGTTAGTTATATGAAGGGAGAAGGAATGCAGGGTAATGTTTACAGAAAAAGTAGGTAAGTATTTTACTAAATGTCTGCTGAATGGACACAGATGGGGAAATCCAGAGGTAGATAAACACAAGAACTGGAAAAGTAAGCAATATAGTCCAGCAGCAGCTACTGAAGACTGTTCAGCTGAAAGGTCTATCTCAGAACAGAGCTGGAACTATATCATAAAAATGTCTACTTTTATATAGAGCAGTAAATTTGCCGCCTGGCTGGTTTTAAACCAGATCACCCAGTTTAGTCAGGTGTAGCCTACTAATGTATTTTTTCAGGGTTGTTTTAGAGTCCAAGGTCTAAGAATAAATATTAATACACGGTGATTATTTCAGAGCTCTTGGATAAAGCCAATTATTTTGCTAAATAAAATGAAGGATCTTAATTTTGGGGAGGATTAAGGGTCCACCCCACTTTTTGAACTAGTAGCATTATGGGAAATGAATAGAAGTAATGTCAGCCCAAACTCTCTGAGTCAGATGACTGTAACAGGTTTTCATGTATGATAAGTGTATATGTCTAAGATCCAGGTAACCAACCAAGGAAAGAAGGTTCCAATGTCTCGATAGTCTCAGATGCCCCAAACTCAGAAGCCAGTCACTAGTGTAGATGAAGAAAAGAAGTTGGAGAAGGACCAGTTGTCAGGAACTATGGACCTGAGTTCCCTCACCTAAGTCTGGGGTTAGCTGGCTGAGCCCATAGGCCAACTAATGAGCCCAGCCGGGCTGAGGCAGAATCACTAGATTGGTTGGACTACCGAATTGGCTGCAAGGAGCCTGCAAGTCTCCATTTAAGTTCAGCAGCAGTGGCAAATTGCTAGTTGCTTGACACAAGTGCAGCTGTGATTGCTCCTGCGTCTGTCCTGACCTAGTCCTGTTCCGTGCTTGGTTCCCAGGTCTAGCTCTGACCCTTGCCTCTGACTGCCCATGTCTTGTTCTGTGGCCCCAGTTGAGGAGTACAAATCATTAGTGGGAGAGATGTGGATATGGAGACCATGAAACTGCAGTTGGAAAGACAGGAGAAGAACCAAGAAATAAGGAGTGATACATTGTGTGGAAAGCAGGAGGGAAGAGGAGGGGGATGTTGTTTGGAAAATGCATCTCTTTTGTCTATGACATGGTGCCTTCCTTGTGGCCTGAGTTCATCAAATACTTATGCTTAAAGTTAAGCATGTACTTATACTTAAATTCCATTGATTTCAATAGGACTTAAGCCTGTGCTTAAGACCAGGTTCAGGAAAGCATCTCTTTTCAGGACATCATTTAAATATGTGCTTAACCTCTATTTAAGTCAATGGGATCTAACGTGTCCTGAAGAAACAAGGATGGATTTAACTGCGTACTTAACTGCATTCCTGAATTGGCACTGAGGGTGAGGGCCAGACTGTTATCAAAAATTTTGTAAAATATTATAACTTTATTGCTTTGAATAAGTGAGGTAGAAGCTACAAGCGGAGAGGAAAATTTAGTGCCTAGACGCTGTATTTATCTGATTTATGGCTTACCAGCCATGTTTAAAGCAGTAATGCTAAATAACATCATCTTTAGAATTATTTGTATGCAATGCGTCTCTGGGTAGTCATTGTTTAGAATGATGTATAAACCAGGAATATTTCATTCCAGAAAGATTTAGACATATTTCAATCATATTTCAAGCCTAGAATGTAACTCATTTTTCATAGTATAGCTACATAAATGTAGGTACTGTATGTGCCACTAAATTAGGACATATATGTTGTATAAGATTTAGATGTATTCAGAATGTATAATGCTTTTTTCATAATGTTGTATTTGTATGTATAGTTTTCTATACACCACTTATTTGAGAATTTCATTTCATAGATTTCTCCCAGGGAACTAATTTAGTCGGAAAATAACAATGAATTTGCCTTTTGGATAACATAGTGATGGGTATGTTACAGATAACTAGGTAGAGACTTTTAATTGGGATAATATTTACATAAATTCCATTTAATAAGGATGCATTTGGCTAGTGCCAACAGGTTACATGGAATTTAACCAAACAATAAATATTGGTGAAATTCTAAGCATTGGCCTTTCAATGCAGAAGTTGTCAAAAGAAGAAAAATATGACATGCAGTGAATATCCTTCTGCTCTTGCTTTTTATTCAGTATGATATATTATTGCATTATAAATCTTTGAAGATATTTTTAATTTCTTCTCTTAATTTGGATAGCTGCATAATTGGGGTGCGAGATCAGCCACAAGAATGCAATCAGAATGATTCTACTATGCAACAATGTTCTACCTTCTACCTTCAGTTTAGGGCAGAGGGAACAATTTCATGTGGTCACAGTCTTTGCTATCACAATAAAAAATGAGCAGGAATCTTTAAGACTCTTATAGTATATATCTCCAAACTCTTTGCAAACATTATTAATTAATTAAGGCTCAAAATGTCCCTTGTAGGTGTTGTTATGCCCCTTTTATAGAGAGAGAGAGAGTGAGGCTCAGACACTTAGTGATTCGCCCAAAGTTGCAGAGTAAATCATTTGCAGAACCTGGAAAATGCCCCAAGAATTCTGATTTCCAGGCCTGACAACTAACTAACCACAGAAAATATAAGAGAAACGCATCCACCCAGATCCAGGCTCATTGTAAAGCAGCCATAGACACGGTGGTTCCAAGCACTGGACAACTCCACCCTGCATAGAAGGATAGCATCAGAGCCTATTGCCCTCCTCATAGCCCCGGTGCTGTAACCCTCTGGGTGCCCAACACAGGGAGAGTAGCCAGGAAAAAGGGGGCCTGGCTGGGAAGTTGCTGTGGCTGACTGATCCCCAGCTGCCTTGACCTGCCACTCTTATTTATGCAGGGGACTGGCCCAAGTCCCCAGCAAGCCTAGAATGGAGGAGTGCATTGGGGCCTCCCCATCCTCTGCCTCTGCTTATGCCATCAGTACAGACTACCTGAACCAGAAGATTTTGTTCTTACTAGTACCCCGTATTTCTCCCATTGATGTCAATGGAGGTTTTACCATTAACTTTAATGAGAGAACTGGATCCTAGAAATCTGTAATAAGACAAAGGTTAACTATCTGAAATGTTGACCTGTCCTGCTTTGCCCTTCAATCCAAAGTTACCTTCGCCATGAAATAACATATGAATCAGTTGCAGTAAAGTTTCTATTTTTATTCTGAAATGAAGCAATGATGATTCAGGTGTACGCAGGTCAGAACAAAAAGTTATAAATACCTTTTTAATAGTGTACATTTCTATTAATCTTACTATTTGGACTCCTGCTCAGTCCCTGATTTAACTGTTCTATGCAAGTCCCTCTTGCTAATATTCTGAGGCCCTGCAGAGGGGCAACCTACGTTAGAAATGGAACAGAAGGTTAAGAGAAAATTCAAGCAATCTGGCTGGTTAATGTGCACAGCATCAACTTCCTAAAAATGATCTGTCTGTACTTTTTGAAAATGCATCTCCCATAAATAGAATGCAAACCTATTTCTCCCCCCTACCCCCACCTTTCAGTTTATAAGAGCACTAATGTCCTTTATATGAAGCATTTCCTGGGGATTAATAACCATTTGAGGGTTAACGACCTGAGGTTGTGATTCAGGCCATCAACTCCTCCAAGCTGCTCATTAATCCCTAGGATATGCACTATGCTTCCGTCACCATTGCTTAAGTTAAGTATTTCCTCAGCATCTCCTAAGAACAATATTCATCTTCAGGCATTTCCTCTGGAGAGGCCTAGAAGTTGGACATTTGTTTGTCCTTATGTTTTGTTAGGAGAGAGTTCACAACTGCTTTTTCAGCTAACTGTATTACAAGTTGTAGCATTTATTCATGCTGGCACTGAGGCTCTGTAATGATGGGCACATTTAAAATGGCTAAAATAGATTATTAAATTGTGCATGGAAGTATTAACATCTACTTGTTTTAACTGCTGACAACCTCATAAACTAAATTAAAACAATAAATTCCCCATCCTAATTTGAGTAAATGGTGCATTTCAGATTTACATTTATGGATCTTACCACATCCTGCTAAATTATCTCATCATTCTGGCTGCAAATGATGTCCCAAAATGCAGAGCTGTGTGAAGGTAACAACCAGGGCTGGTGTTAGGTGGTAGCAAGCAGGGCAATTGCCCGGGGTCCCATGCCACAGGGGTCTCCGTGGAGCTAAGTTACATCATATCTACAGAGTCACTGAGGGAAAATGTAATGTGAATATTACAGTAATTTAATCTCGAAAAGTGGAAATAAATCACACTAAAGCAGAAGTTTCTAAGCTGTGGGGCATGCCCTCTGGGGAGGGGGGTACAGAGGAATATTTTGGGGTGGGGATGAGCAGCAATGCCAGGGGCCACTTGGGCTTCAGCCCCAGGCAGCGGGCTCGGACTTTGGGTTCAGCCCCAGGTGGTAGGAGGTGGGGTGGGGGTCAACTCCATAGTTTCTGCCCGGGGCCCCAGTGGGTCTAATGCTGGCCCTGGTAACAGCATAATAGAAAGTGACAGACTGTAAAAGAAGTGAGATATCATTTCCAAATCAGATTCCTCCTATCTTATGAAGTCCTGAACTAGAGATGGTGTTGTGGTTATAAAGCATGGTACTGCAGCAGAAGTGTACTATATAGGACATATTTGCTGCTTGGAGATACATACTTGTGAGCAGTAAACTTGTTTTTATTTCTGTTTATCAGCAAAAGAGCGATAGTTACTATTCGTTATATTTTTAGATAAAGTTCTTCCTAGATACAGTTGATAGTAACTTCAGTAGTTAAGCCTACTACTTCTAGATTTCATCATCATATTATTAGGGCTGTCAATTAATTGCAGTTAACTCAAGCAATTAACTCAAAAAATTAATTGTGATTTAAAAAATTAATCATGATTAATCACACTTTTAAATAATAGAATACCAATTGAAATGAATTAAATATTTGTGGATGTTTTTCTACATTTTAAAATATATTTATTTCACTTACAACACAGAATACAAAGTGTACACTGCTCACTTCATATTATTTTTTATTACAAATACTGGGCACTGTAAAAATGATAAACAAAAGACATAGTATTTTTCAATTCACCTTATACAAATACTGTAGTGCAATCTCCTTATCATGAAAGTGCAACTTACAAATGTAGATTTTTGTTTTTGTTACATAACTGCATTCAAAAACAAAACAATGTAAAACTTTAGAGCCTACAAGTCCACTCAGTCCTACTTCTTGTTCAGATAATTGCTCAGACAAACAAGTTTGTTTACATTTACAAGAGCTAATGCTGCCCTCTTCTTATTTACAATGAAAACCTGAAAGTGAGAACAGGTGTTCACATGGCACTTTTGTAGCTGGCGTTGCAAGGTATTCTGTGCCAGATATGCTGACATTCGTATGCCCCTTCATGCTTCGACCACCATTCCAGAGGACATGCTTCCATTCTGATGATGCTTGTTTAAAAAAAAAAGCGTTAATGAAATTTGTGACTGAACTCCTTGGGGGAGAATTTCTCCTGCTCTCTTTTACCCACATTCTGCCATATATTTCATGTTATAGCAGTCTCGGATGATGACCCAGCACATGTTGTCCATTTTAAGAACATTTTCACTGCAGATTTGACAACAGAAGGTACCGATGTGAGATTTCTAAAGATAGCTACTGCACTCAAGCCAAGGTTTAAGAATCTGAAGTGCCTTCCAAAATCTAAGCAAACCTTTGCAAAGGTGGGTATGTATCATTATCCCCATTTGCAAATGGAGAAAGTGAGGCACAGAAACGTGAAACGACTTGGTTAAGGTCACAGTTGGTTAAAGGCAGATCTCTTTATCTCTAGAGATATACACTTGTCCTGTGTATACATTTAAAAATTGATAAGCAACCAAGCTACATGACAAAATGATTACTATGCATTAAGAACCAGATTCAGCAAGATACGTATAAGCACATGCTTAATTTTAAGTATGTGACTAGTCCCAATGATATCTGGTATGTAAGTTCTGAGGCCCCTGCAACAGTGAGGCACAAAGATGTGTGTTATGGACAGAGTTCCAGCCATAAGTGCGGCAGCTTGAAGGAGTTTCCATTATATATAGGGTGACCAGATAGCAATTGTGAAAAAACGGAATGGGGGTGGGGGGTAATAGGCGCCTATATACGAAAAAGTCCCCAAAAATGGGACTGTCCCTTTAAAAACGGGATATCTGGTCACCCTAATTATATACAGGGATTACAGTTTGGTTCAAATGGCTCTCAGCACCCACAGTATAAAAATTGTTCCAGTACCCTGACTCCAGCGTTAGCTCTGAATTTCCTGGCAGTTATTGGGTTAAGACAAGCCCTTAGCATCATTTAACATAATTTGTAGGTGTGTGAATAAAGTTTGGTTTGGAATTTCCTTTTTAAGGTCTATTGAGAATTTAAATGAGAGCCAGATGATATTTTTCTTCTTCATTGAGAAGACAAATGCAAAACATCATGAGAAATGTTAAAACTTGGCACTCCCTGGCAACATTCATCACAACATTTGCAATGGTTGGCTTCCTGAAGAAGTTCTTTCCTAGGGATTAGAGCTTGCAAGTGACAATATTTGTTAAAAGAATGAGGAGTACTTGTGGCACCTTAGAGACTAACAAATTTATTTGGGCATAAGCTTTTGTGGGCTAAAACCCACTTCATCAGATGCATGCAATAGAAAATACAGTAGGAAGATAGGTATATATATATATACAGAGAACATGAAAAAATGGGGGTTACCATACCAACTCTAACGAGACTAATCAATTAAGGTGGGCTATTATAAGCAGGAGAAAAAAAAACTTTTGTAGTGATAATCAGGATGGCCCATTTCAAACAGTTGACAAGAAGGTGTGAGTAACAGTGTGGGGGGGGAATTAGCATGGGGAAATACTTTTTAGTTAGTGTAATGACCCATCCACTCCCAGTCTTTATTCAAGCCTAATTTAATGGTGTCCAATTTGCAAATTAATTCCAGTTCTGCAGTTTCTCATTGGAGTCTGTTTTTGAAGTTTTTTTGTTGAAGAGTTGTGACTTTTAGGTCTGTAATTGAGTGTCCAGGGAGGTTTTCCAAATAAATTTGTTAGTCTCTAAGGTGCCACAAGTATTCCTCATTCTATTTGCTGATACAGACTAACACGGCTACCACTCTGAAATATTCGTTAAGTTTGCCTGTTCCTGATTATGAAAACCTGAATCAGCAAATAGTGATTGGAGGAAGTGTTCTGATATATATTGAACACACGCTGGTCTCAGGGTATGCCTGCACTACCGTGTAAGCCCAAGGTTTGAACTCAGGCTCAAGTTTAACCCCCTTTCCATGTACAAACAAATCATGCTAACTCAGGCTCAGACACAGGGTCCCAGGATCCCCTGGGGTAGACAGTCCAAGACTCAGTCAATCCAGGACCCAGAGTTCAAGCCCTTTTGCTTTGCAATATAGACATTGCAACTCTGGACTCATGCTCTGAGAGTCCGCCAAAAATATCTCTGTCTCATGGGCTAACTTTCTTTGTTTTCTGGACAGTCAAGTTTGGTGGACAGTCATGTTTTCCCACACTGCACCACAAGCAAAGGGCTAGAATGGCCACATTTTGCAAGGGCACTAGGAAATCTGGAATATGGGTGGTTGGACTTGGACCCGCATAATGCTGGAGCCCCAGGTTGGGACCCAGGGTTCAACAATTCCTAAACTGAGGTTACAAATGAAAGTAGATGCTCAAGCCCTAGGTTAACAAACCCAGGGTCTGGTAATCCTGGGCTTATATTGCAGTGTAGACATACCCTTAGGCTATGGTTTTTTCATAGAGTCAATTTTTAATCTTCTTTTAGCAACTGGCCTTGATTTGTGGCCCGAGGAGGCATAAGGGCAGAGCCTCCTCTCTACCACCCTTAAAATCAATAAATCCAGGAAAGACATGCCGAAGTCAGGGTCAGTCAATCAATGGAACATCATATCTGGAATGTTACCCTTTGGACAATGTGGGTACTTCTGGAAGAGGCACACGTCCCCACACATTCTGTCGTGCCTGTAAATAGATGGAGAACTTGTACATATTATGATGTTTTGGTGATAGCTTATCTCCAGATGACTGGAGGATAGCTAATGTGACACCAATTTTTTAAAAAAGGCTGCAGAGGTGATCCTGGCAATTACAGGCCAGTAAACCTAACTTCAGTACCAGGCAAATCAGTTGAAACTATAGTAAAGAACAGAATGATCAGACATGGAGATGAACACGATTTGTTGGGGAAGAGTCAACATGGCTTTTGTAAAGGGAAATCATGCCTCACCAATCTATTAGAATTCTTTGAGGGGTCAACAAACATATGAACCAGGGTGATCCAATGGATATAGTGTACTTAGACTTTCAGAAAGCCTTTGACAAGATCCCTCACCAAAGGCTCTTAAAAGCAAGCAGTTATGTGATAAGAGGAAAGGTCCGCTCATGGATCAGTAACTGGTGCAGAGACAGGAAACAAAGGCTAGGAATAAATGGGTCCAATTTCACAATTGAGAGAGTTAAATAACAGGGATCCCTGGGTACCTATACTGGGACCAGTGCTGTTCAACATATTCATAAATGATCTGGAAAAAAGGGTAAACAGTGAGATAGCAAAATTTGCAGATGATACAAAATTACTCAAAATAGCTAAGTCCAATGCAGACTGCACAAAGTTACAAAACTGGCTGACTAGGCAACAAAATGGCAGATGAAATTCGGTTTTTTTAAATGCAAAGCAATGCACATTGAAAAACATAATCCCAACTATACATACAGAACAATGGGGTCCAAATTAGTTGTTACCCTCAAGAAAGAGAACTTGGAGTCATTGTGAATAGTTCTCTGAAAACATCCACCCAGTGTGCAGTGGCAGTCAAAAAAGCGAACAGAATGTTAGGAACCATTAGGAAATGGGTAGATAATAAGACAGAAAATATCATAATGCCACTATGTAAATCCACAGTATGCCCACACCTTGATTACTGCATGCAGATCTGGCCATCCATCTCAAAAAAGGTATTTTAGCATTGAAAAAGGCACAGAAAAGGGCAACCAAAATGATTAGGGGTATGGAACAGCTGCCATATGAGGAGAGATTAAAAAGACTGGGACTTTTCAGCTTGGAAAAGAAATGACTAGGAGGGGGATATGATAGGGATCTATAAAATTGTGACTAATGTGGAGAAAGCGAATAAGGAAGTGTTGTTTACTACTTCACATCACACAAGAACTAGGGGTCACCAGATGAAATTAATAGGCAGCAGGTTTAAAACAAACAAAAGGAAGTATTTCTTCACACAATGCACAGTCAACTTGTGGAATTTGTTGCCAGGGGATGTTGTGAAGTCCAAGACTATAATAGGGTTAAAAAAAGCTAGATAAGTTCATGGAGAATAGATCCATCAGTGGCTATTAGCCAAGATGGTCATGGATGCAACCCCATGCTCTGAGTATCCATATCGCCTGACTGGCGGAAGCTGGAAGTGGACAATGGGGCATGGATCACTCAATGATTGCCTTTTTTGTTCATTTCCTCTGAAGCACCTGGCATTGGCCACTGCTGGAAGACAAGATACTGGACTAGATGGTCTGACTTAGTATGGCTGTTCTTATGTTCCAAAAGTAAAAATCTGTCAAAGAAACAAGGAGTTGCAATATGCAATTTACTTTTCATAAAGCCAGCAGAACCCCTTGGTCCATGAAGGGAGCATTGTGGGGGGAGAAGGGAGCACTCCAGTGATCCCGGGAGGAGCGGGGGCAGCAGAACAGTCCTTGGGGACTGCTCCGGCCAGTTTAAATTAGAGCAGCCCCATGGATTGGAGAATATGAAAAGATGGCTAGGAGCTCGTGCTTGGCACAGCTGCAGATTCAGTCTAAAAAATGTATCCTCACAATATCCTCATGGCATAAACAGCTATTGTTCCCATTTTTATTTTTCCTAAGTGAAAAAGAAATTAAACATTTTCCCCAATGTTGCACAAGAAATCAGCGGCAGAGATGGGAAGTGGATCCCAAACTTCGGAGTCCCAGTACACTGCCTTAACCACAAAACCATTTATCTTCTCCTCTTTAATCATACCATTTTAAAACTCGGCAGAATTATACTACCAGGCAGATTGTCTTTCATCCCTCCAATCCATTGTAAATTTATTTCCAACTTCTACTGCCAAAATATAGTATGGCATTATAATTGCATGCGTTCCTTCAGTGGGGAGCACAAAGCAGCTTCTGTTTAGCGGGAGTACATTGCAAACCCATCAGTGACATACTGCGAGCGCCGGAGAAAATTATGAAACATATTCTGAAACTGAGTAGACCGTAAACACTTCATTTTTCTGAATTAGGCGCATAACTTCTGTGACTCTGCTGGGAGGGATGATGGATGTTCCCAAAGCTGGAAAATATTTATACTGATCTCTGTGTAACCACGTAGCACACGTTGAACAAGCAACAAGTGTTAAAATGTCTGAGTTCCAAAAGCGCTGTAAAGTCTGGAGGAAATATTTCAAGCATGCCCTTGGGCACTCGTGTCAATATTTATAAAAGCTCATGATCTTTATTTATTTTTTTACTCAACTAGCCTTTATCTTGGATTAAACTAAACCAAAGCTAAAACTCTTGAACATGTAGTGACATTTTAAAAAATCCGTTAGTGACTAATTACTAAATTATCAGAAAGCAGAACGTAGTTCAGAATGAGTCATTAAACTTGTACCAATGGCAAAGATTAAATAGTTCCATGTACAAAACATCTGTCATGGGGAGTAAACTTTAAGGGGTTTTTTTGTTTTTTGTTTTTGTTTTTCAAGTACTGCAGCACTAGGTTAATTATGGACCAAATGCCTCAGTGGCATGGAGCTCTCAAGAGGTCTGCAGCACACTGTGACTACAGCCATGGAAGACAAATGCAGAGGAACTTGCCTCTGAGGTGCCCAGAAAGGTATTAAGTGACCATGCCAACTTCTCTGTCCATCCATCTTAGGTAGCTGTATGGCCCCTTTTTACCGTAGTAGCCGAGCACCTTCCACTCTTTAATGCATTTATTCCCTTCCCTGTGAAGTAGGGATGGACTGTTACACCTCCCCTCCCCCCCATTAACTATGGGGAGCTAAGGCATAGAGAGAATAAGTGAGTTGCCCAGGTTCCCACAGCAAGCCTGTGGTGGAGCAGGGAATTGACTCTTGATCTCCTGAGTCCCATGCTAGCACCCTAATCAATGGACCATCCATCTCTTTTTCCTGACGGTTCAGTCCGTGAGCTCCCATAGGGACACTTTGCTCAGAGTGGCATATTTTCAGTTCGATTCATCTCTCATTTTTATTGCTTTTTAATTGTTTTTAAAATATTTTATGGGGAATTTCTGATTGTTTAAGATGTGGGCAGTCCTGGACATGTAAGAGCTCTAATTATACACAACACTGGTACTTGCATGGGCAGTGTCAGTGCAAGCTTCTGCTGGCTGTTCTGCCAACATACCTCAACCTTTACATGCAGGGAACACTTTTAGGCAAGAGAAAGTCTATTCAGTGCTTCACCTCTGTTGGGACTACCCCAAAGGTGCCCATTGTACTGGCACTGTCCTTTGGGATCAGGACTGAGACTATGAAACTGATTTCCCATCATTCACTAACAGGCTGTGAGATTATATTTGGATTTGAGCTAGCAAACTAAACGTACCAGGGTCTGTATCTTTTCCCCTCACATTATACTGCTAAAAGAACGAGGAGTACTTATGCTCAAATAAATTTGTTAGTCTCTAAGGTGCCACAAGTACTCCTCGTTCTTTTTGCTGATACAGACTAACATGGCTATCACTCTGAAACCATTATACTGCTAGAGACACTTGCATGAAAATAGGATCTTTGTGCCTTCCTAGTTCTACTTCTCCTCCTGTCGAGCCCACAGAATCAGTTTCCTGCGCCTTCAGGAGGCAGCCATTGGCACATCTCCATCCTTCCAGATGTCTTCCCCTGCGGTAATACATGCACATAGCTGAAGGGGAGGATCCAGCTTTATGGAGCGGTGATTGCAACATCTAACTTAAAGTGAGCTTGTCCGTGGTATTTCGGCACAAAAGCAATTTATTTCTTTTCTGCTCATAGTTAAAAAATAACAGTTACCAAGTGTTCTATTCCTGGGTGGTGAGATAATTAGTTCTTTGCTAATTCTGCTTTATTGCTGGGAGTGATTACTGGCAAGTAATTAAAGAGTTCCTATGAATCTGGCTTCCATGTGTTGCCTTGGTGTAACAAGGCTGAGGAATGAGAAGTGTCAGTGTAACAGATACTCAACATTTTTTCTGAATTCAGCAAAGTCATACAGGGCATAGTTACTCTGTTGCTGTTTTAGTGGCTATGAATGGATCTAAATGAGGTACAAGCGTGAAAGCTTGAATTTATATTAAAGTTAGAGATTTAGGAGTCTGTTCTCATCTTTATAGGAGCCTATAACCCCCACTAGTTGCCTTTAAAAGTAGCTGCACATGAGTATGGAAAGGAGACTAGAACCTTTAGCCAAAATGCTAAAACCATAATAGCTCTAACTATGGTAGCCAACTAGTCTGTTCCCCATTCGCAAATAGCATGGATGGGTGAAAGTTTATGCACAGCCTGTGTGTGGCAATCATATTAGTCTGAGTATTCACTGTTCATATGTATTTCTGTGTAAGCAGCTGTTGTATCAATACTTCAACTTCCATGACAAAAACAACTGAGCAAACTAAACTGATTTATGTGAAGACAAATTCTAGAAATCTTCTAATTTAAACTTCTAGCTCCCGAGTTTCAATTGACTAATGACAGTGTTCTGTTTTGTACCCTAGTCTTAGTTCTCACTTGTTGGGTCAGCATTTAGATATATAGTTTCAGAACAGTGTAGAATACATCTAGTACTCCAAATCTTGTAACCCAACTCTGAGTTCCCTTCGTTATTCTATGTTAGAGTCCAAGGGCCAGATTTTTTATGGTATTTAGGCACATACAGGCACAGATAGGCACCTAGTTTGATAGGCACCTAAATAACTTAAAAAATCTGGCCCAAAAGCTCATCTTTTTTATCTTAATAGGTAGTTTTTAAAATCTACTCGTAATTAAGAGTAAGGTCTGTGGTCAATACAGAGATGAAGTGATGTGGTGGATGGCTAAGGTTGTCTCTGAGTTTCTAGTTCACAGCATAGTTGTATCAGGTCAGTGTTAAGGTTCCTTTGGTAACTTAAAGTGTTATTTTGGAAAGGTTAATAAAACAACCTCAATTTGGATTTTTCCAAGCTTTCCAACATCTTGAACAACACTCTCTTAAGGTTGGAAGAATTTTTTGGTATAAGTGATAGTTAACCTCAAATTAAAATGAAAGGCATCTAAGATTTTGCCTGGAATTATATTAGTAATGAAATAGGGTCACGTAATTAAAGGCTGTGGACTAAATTATTCCCAAACTTACTCTAGTGTGACTCCACTGACTAGAATAGGGTTGCACAAACATAAAAGAGGGCAGAATTTAGTCCACAGCCGTTAATTACACGACTACACACTATATCTCCAATAATACAATCCCAGGCAAAAACATAATGGTTCTGTATCTTATACACACAAGGACAGTCAAGGTTGTGTGCTCAGTTGTAACTTAGGCATTTCTTGACTTTGTAGGGCTTAACTGTGTAGCTTTAGGCCTAGTCTACACCTAAAACTTAGCTTGACCTAGCTATTTTGCACATAGGTGTGAAAAATTGACACCCCTGAGAGACGTAGTTAAACCAACCTAAGCCATGGTGCAGACACCACTTCCATCAACCTAGCTACCACCTCTCAGATAGGTGGATTTACTACAGCGATGGAAAAAACCCTTCTGTCTCTGTAGCAAATGTCCACACTATGGCGCCACAGCGGCACAGCCACAGTGCCACAGCTACGCCACTGTAGCACCAATAGTGGAGCCAACCCCTTAATGTTACATTAACGTGGGATCTGACGCTCATAAAAGAACTCCCATAACTTCTATGGGTGTTGGATCAGGCTTATAGTTTTACTGGGTGTTTTTTCCATTTCAGTGTTATTGGTTTTTCAATTCTTTATGTACTAATGAGAAGATATTCTGGCAGTTCTGATTAGTAATACAAGTGCAGTAAATAGCAGCTGAATCAAAACTGTTAAACAGTGATGTGTGTTTGATGTTTAATCCTCTCAGAAACTAAGAAAAAGGCAGTCATTTAAATTAAGTAGATGTTCCCTAATTATGTTAACTTAGATTTTATAAATTATTCTCCACTAACAGTCTTGGGGCATGATGAAATGTTAATACTGTAGATATAATTTAATGGTGATAATTACAGCTCCTGTAGACAGTATGGTGAGTCTGAACCAGAGAGAAATCATATGGCTGCTTTAGTAAAAGTGATGTCTTTCAGAATAATGTGGACACTAAGGTGGCTGGATTACATATTGATGACAGCTCTTCCAAGTCATGCAAGAATAAATTACTGACATTCTACAGTCTGTTCAAATAGGCTTTTTAAAAATAATACCTAATAAAGGAATACTGAACCCTAATATACAATGCCAGATACTCAGCTGGTGTTCATCGGCACAGTTCCATCAACTTCAGTGGAGTGATGCTGATTAACACCAGCTGAGGACTCAGCACCACCTATTAAATTCACACAAGCTGAGGATCTGTCCCTCTGGCTTACATATTACAGTTCTTCCTTAAGTGCTGTATAGTATATCTTTTTCTTATACTGTAAAGTACCTTCCATCTTACTTGGCACTAGACAACATTAATTAATTGAATATTAATTTATGATAAACAACTGATTTTGTTTATGAATCCCTCAGACTGTAATCCAAAATATTATCTGAGTTCTTAATGTTTAATATAAATTCACAGTGTGAAGACCACCTCATATGGATAAAGCATTTCTCTGTCATATATCTGATTGCCTACAAGTAATTTGCATGTCTACAGACCATGAAGTGTATAATCAGACAGTAATTAATATGGTGATAAGGATTTAAATTACACACTTCTTCCTTGCGTAATTCAAAAATTAAGAACATAAGAATGGCCATACTGTGTCAGACCAAAGGTCCATCTAGCCCAGTATCCTGTCTTCTGACAGTGGCCAATGACAGGTGCCACAGAGGGAATGAACAGAACAGGTAATCATCAAGTGATCCATTCCCTGTTGCCCATTCCCAGCTTCTGGCAAACAGGCTAGGGACACCATCCCTGCCCATCCTGACTTATAGCCATTGATGGACTAATCTCGGTGCCACTAGAGGGTACAGAACACCACACCCAGGAGGTGTGTGGGTTACACTAGTTTCTGGCAAACAGAGGCTAGAGACACCATCCCTGCCTATCTTGGCTAATAGCCATTCATGGACCTATCCTTCATGAATTTATCTAGTTCTTTTTTGAACCCTTTTATAGTCTTGGCCTTCACAACATCTTTTGGCAAAGAGTTGCATGGTTGACTGTGCGGTGTGTGAAAAAATACTTCCTTTTGTTTGTTTTAAACCTGCTGCCTATTAATTTCATTTGGTGACCCCTAATTCTTGTGTTATGAGAAGGAGTAAATAATACTTCCTTATTTACTTTCTCCATATCAGTCATGATTTTATAGATCTCTATCATATCCCCCCTTAGTCGTCTCTTTTCCAAGCTGAAGAGTCCCAGTCTTATTAGTCTCTCTTCATACGGAAGCCGTTCCATACCCCTAATCATTTTTGTTGCCTTATTCTGAACCTTTTCCAATTCCAATATATCTAAGATGAGGGATGTATAACAGTGGATCTGAATCCCCTTGTTTCTAACCTCTAACTAAACCACATCATTTAGATAAAACAGAGCTATCTGACCTGA
Organism: Terrapene triunguis; assembly: GCF_002925995.2. Lineage (NCBI taxonomy): Eukaryota > Metazoa > Chordata > Testudines > Emydidae > Terrapene > Terrapene triunguis. The sequence continues at coordinate 8,348,495 of NW_020664492.1, read as the reverse complement.
TTTTGGATTTCAGTGTGCTTTGTAAACTGTTTTCTTATCACTGCATATTATGGCTGAGACTTTCAAAGAAACCTAGCAGAGTTCATTGCCAAAATCCTGTTCATTTTCAGTGGGATTTAAGTGCCTAATTCTTTAGATTCCTTTGAAAATCCCCTCCCATATCCATTTACTATATATCTCAACACAGGGTTTTTTCATCTAGCTGGGGAATCTGCATAATCAGGAAGTCTCCTAGTCAACCAATTTAGGCCTAAAAATACTTGAGGGCAATGACTGATGCTTGATGGGGATGATATTTCCACTTAGTTGGGAGGCCTTCAGGTAATTTAGTGTTGTTGAGGTCTTTGAATGTGTCTCACTCCCATACTGCTTCTGTCTGCTTGTTCTTCTAACAGCTCCTTTCAGTCCCTCCTCAGCTAGCCATCTCAGAGTGCAGCGTAGTAAAGCGCACAAAGGCCTTTCCTACAGGATTGTTAGCAATTCTCCCACTCATGCATTACCATTCATTCATGAAGCACCATCAGTTTTAGCAATAGTAACAGCAATAGGGTAGATCCCATACAGGCATTTTTTACAACCATCTAACCGTGATCTAGGTCCAAGAAGGTCTAGATGAGATCATGGTAAAAACAAATTTTAAAAAATGCTGGACACAAGTGTGTCCCCTTTAACCAAATTCTGCATGACCAATTGTGGGAAACAAAGGAATTGCCACACTGGGTCAGACGAATGGACCATGCAGGCCTGTCTCCAATAGTGGGAAGTATCAACTTGAGTGTGTGTGTATCTATATCTATATATGTGTGTGTATATAGATAGATATAGTTAGAGCTGGGGAAATTTTGTTGTGTGAAACATTTTTGCAGGAAAATGCAGATTTGGTGACACCGAAACTTTTAGCAAATTCTTGTCAATTTCACCAAATTGTTTTGGTAAAAACAAATACGAAAAAATCAAAACTTTTTGATATTTTTGGTTTGAAACTACTCTTTCTTTCAAAATTTCTATTTTAATTTTAGTTTAAAAACAATGAAAATATCTTAAATGGTCAAAATCAAAATGAAACATTTCAATTTTGTTGAAACTAAATGCTTTGTTCGAAACCAAATTTATTTGTTACTTTTCGATTTGCTAAAATATTTTTTTTAATTTGTTTTCAGTTTGACCCAAAACAATTTTTTTTGACTTGCCAGTGATCTGAAAAATCCATTAATTGCACAGCTTGATATAGGATAACCTGCCTGGAAAAAATTTCCCCCAGTCCCATTACAGCTCCTAGCTGAGTGCCCCTTCTTGGCTGCCCACCAAATTACTGTGAGGAGAGGCCAATCTTCTGGATCCCAGGATGTTTTAAGCCTCCCTGAACCTGAACAGAATCTAGTCACTGCCCCAAGCTTGGTATCTCTAGGAACACTCTTGGGGTGCAGACCTTCCATATAACAGCCCCCTCCTGAGTGTTGGAACCTGCTGTCCAGCTGCCTATCCTCTGGGATCAGTGCTGGCCCTTCAGACTCCCACATTTCTTAAATACAACCTCTCCCAGAATCCTACCAAAGGTATAAGCTTCTGGGCTACAGTTTTACTCTTTCAGGAGGAATGTGGCAGTTGTGAACCATATAACACACAGAGGCACTTTGCTCAGAAGTCTTATACAATTGCTGTTCTATACTTAACAGATAAAGCACAAGAAAGTACATATCATACAAAATAACATCTATCTCCCTGCCTCAGTTTCCTCACCATTTCAGAGCATTCCTTGCGCTGGAGTTAGTACCTACTGTTCCAGTGCACGTTTCGTTTCATGTGCTAAAAACATGGTGTCTCCTCCCCCAGCTCATGCCACCTTACTTCCTGCTCCTGCCCATAACTTCCTGGGTGTCACTCACTAAGTCCCCTCTGAGAATCCTTATGTAACCCCGGGAGTGGTCACCTGGTGTCAGGGTTCCTTCCCCACTCTGAACTCTGGGGTACAGATGTGGGGACCTGCATGAAAGTCCCCCCATGCTTATTTTTATCAGCTTTGGTTAAAAACCTTTCCAAGGCACAAATTCCACCTTGTCCTTGAACAGTATGGTGCCACCACCAAGTGATTTAGACAAAGAATCAGGGAAAGGACCACTTGGAGTCCTATTCCCCCAAAATATTCCCCCAAGCCCTACACCCCCTTTCTTGGGGAAGGCTTGAGAATAATATCCTCACCAATTGGTACAGGTGAACACAGACCCAAACCCTTGAATCTTAAGAACAATGAAAAATCAATGAGGTTCTTAAAAGAAGAATTTATTTAAAGATAAAAGAATCATCCCTGTAAAATCAGGATGAAAGATAACCTTACAGGGTAACAAAAGATTCAAAACACAGAGGATGTCCCCTCTAGGCAAAACTTTAAAGTTACAACAACAACAAAAAACAGGAATAAACCTTCCTCTTAGCACAGGGAAAATTCACAAGCTAAAACAAAAGATACTCTAATGCATTTCCTTGCTATTACTTACTATTTCTGTAATATTAGATGTATCATTTCAGCTGGATTACTTGCTTGGTCTCTCCCTTTGTCTCCAGGGAGAACACCCACACAGCACAAAACAAAGCTCCCCTCCTCCCCCCAGATTTGAAAGTATCTTCTTTCCCCATTGGTCCTTCTGGTCAGGTGCCAACCAGGTTATCTGAACTTCTTAACCCTTCACAGGTAAGGAGGGATTTTATGCTACCCGTAGCTGTATGTTTATGACACCTGGTTTCTCTTGTTCTGTGTTTGGATAATTTCCCACTCTCTCTTCTTCCCCTTTTCTTCAAGTAAGGGGCAGAAGTACCTTCTCCCTGCTGAGCAAACCCACTGAGCATAACAATAAACAACTAGTCCATAGATAAGTACATCCCATTATCTGCAGTTTGGTGTGTACTTGCCGCAGGCCTAGTCAGCAAAAGATTCCACATTTATGGAGGCATTCAGTGATACAGCCATTTCATAATACCCACTTCACGAGATCAACCAGAATTAATAAACGTGTATAGATTCCCAAATCGTCATATCCCCCCTCCAATTACTAGCGGTTGTCTTATACCCTGAAGCATGAGTTTATATCCCTTCCAAAATGCTTGATGTTTTTTTCTACATTCCCTATTAATTCTGGACAGTTTTCTTATCCATATAAATATCCAAATTTTCTTTTTTTAAACCTCACTCAGCTCTTCAGCTCAATGATGATCACAATGGTCCCTTCTGGCCTTGGAATCCAGGAATCTGTTCTGTGGCAATAAGTTCTACAGGCTAATTATGCACTGTGTGAAAAAGTTTTTCCTTTTATCAGTTTGACTTTGACACTTCTCACTTTCACTTAATAGTTCCTTGTCCTTGTGTTATGAGGCAGAGTGAACAGAAGTTCCCACTGCTCTTCTCTATATCATTCATTATTTTGCCTACTTGTATCATGGTCCTCTCTTTTTTGTCTCTTCTCTAAGGTAAACAGCCTCAGGTTTTTTCAATCTCACATAATATGAGAGTTTTTTTCCATATCCATAATCATTCTTGTTGCCCATTTCTGACAAATGTAAAGGCCTACAAAACGAAGAATTGTTGACACTGCTCTTAAGCTTGAAATGATTTTTATTGTGACATTTAAATTATTTTCAGCATCAGTAATTTAAAAATCCTTATACTATTGTACTATTACTGACAGCACAATATTCTGCAGAAAGCTTTGTCTATTAAAATCATGCTTTGACAGCTTTATTTGTTCCCCACTTGCAAAACATAACCTTGGTTCTAACAGTAATTATACAACAGGATATAAAATCAATTGAATGCAATTCTGCCTTTGAAAACCTTCTTATCTGGATTTAAGGAAGAGTGGGCACTACAGTGTAGTAAAACCATATAAATTTCAATTTATACTTATGTTTTGTTTTATTTGTGCTAGAATTTTACTGTAAATGGTAATTTTACAGGTTCATTGTCCAGTTACCACTGGATTATTGTTGGAAGCCTTATGGAAAAGCCTTATAGAATCGAATTTAATAAAACCATTAGGTTTCTATGGAAATGACTGTAAAAACTTAAGTAATTTAATAGAGAATGATATCCTTTGTGTAGAATTAAAAACCATCCTATAGATAGAATTTAAAGAAATATATCCCTGTTATAGAATTCTATACCATAGTTTAAACATTCCATAGAAAATGTAACATTCTTTATTAAGTTGTATGGGGCTTTCCTATAAGGGAATCCTGAGGATCTTTTTATTTTTCCACAATCAACACCTATGTGATGGGAAGGAGGATGGGCTAGAGGGTAGACCTGCGTTCAAGTCTGTGTTATGCCAGACATCCTGCATGACCTGGGGCAAGTAATTTGGCTCAGATGGCACTTGAGTTAAATTGGAGTTAGGCACTTAACTACCTTTGAGAATAGGGGCCTGGGTGCTCAACCCCAATTGATTTAAATGGCAGATAGGTACCTAACCTGCTTAGGTGCTATTAAAATCCCTCTAAGCATCTATGTGAATCTTTAGGCACCTCAATAACTGAAAATCTAGCCCTCTGTGCCCCATTTTTCCTGTAAAATAGGGATAATAGTATTTCTCTACTTCACAGCCATGTTGGGAGGATAAATGCATTAAATTAATACATTTTAATTATGATAAATACATTAATTGGGGATTGGTCCTGCTTTGAGCAGGGGGTTGCACTAGATGACCTCCTGAGGTCCCTTCCAACCCTGATATTCTAAAAAAAAAAAAAAAAAAATTAAGATTGTGAGGAACTGAGGCCTGGATTCACAAGATACTTAAGTGCCTAAATCTGTGTTTAGGTGATTAAATCCTAGTTTTGGCTCCACTGAGATTCACAAAACTCCCACAGAACCCCGTAGGCAGCTCAACTCACTTGGTGCCTAAATTTTCAGGGTAAAATTTCAGCACCTAAATTTTTGCCTCTGAGCATGAGCTCTGCTGCCTCCCTCTGGGCATCTGGACGCCTATCTCCCACCATAGGCCCAGAGCGAATCACAAACCAGGAAAGATAAGCGCTCCTCTCCCTAACTTAGGTGTGAGGCTCAATCAAGTAGATGAGCGCAGAGGCTGCATACCTGGTCAGGTCCCATTCAAAATCTGGGCGAGAAGGGCACCCACCTTATAACTGTTAGCCCAGTGGCTAGAGTACTCAATTCCCACCTCTGCTTGAGGAGAAGACAGGATCTCAATAGAGGTCTCCCACATCTCAGGAGAGATCCTTAGACAATTGAGGGGCCTCCATTTTAAACATATCAGTTGCTACTCCTGAATAAGCTGGAGGAGTTGCTATTAAACAAATTGTTTCTGCAGTGCCCCAGTTGTTTCTCAGCCAAAGGCATGAGAACTCAGGACCAAGAATTAAATATGTGTTGAATGCATGACATTGCATCAAACTTAGCAAGCAGAAATATCTATGCGCTGTAACTAACTTACTACTTTATTTCCAAGTTTGGGATGTTGAGGGGAGGCCTGTTCTTTCCACAAAACTTGTGTGTAACTGCCAGAGGGATTCTCTTACAGTTATTCACAGAAAAACGGGCTCCTGTCTAAAAACTTGATTAAAAATTTTAATAAAAGTTGCTAAAGAACATACTTTACAGCTATTAAAATTATATTTAAATGAGGTCAAATATGATGGGTACGGTATGTTTTTGTTTAAAAAAATATGTTAAGAAAGTAAATGAGCATGAGTGATGAGTAATGGCAAAGAAATGAAAATTAATTCAGCCTACTGGAAGGATAAATTTTATCAAGCACATAAGCAAAAGTGTGTCAGTAACACACGAGGCAAGGTGATTATGTACCACATTATTGCTCCTGTTCATTGCGATTTGGTGGGTTGCTTCAGTGAGTACCATAAGGTTAAATAAAAGTTGTTGTTGGAATCGAGGAGAAAGTGAAGAAGCAGAAGAGAGAAAGAGACAGATGGAGGATAGAAAAGAGGAGAGTGGATAAGAAATGTTGTTGAGAGAAGGGAGTGAAGTAGCGAGGCCTTGGTAAGCAATATTCATGGTCTATAATGTGGCACTGTTCAGAAGTCCCTCGCAGAAAAATGAATTCATTCTTCTCATGAGAGGGTAGTGTTCTCCAGGAGAGGGATTCAGGAGCTCTCCTGCTCCCTTTCACTCAAAGGAAGAGCAGTCTGGGGGGGTTAGTTTTGTTTGTTTTAAAGACTAGACAAATTCAAATGTAATGACCGGTGACTAGGTGTCATGGAGGGTTGTGATAGGAGAAGTCTTTCACCTGTATGTCAGCTGTTCCTTGTAGCACTGGTTGATAGTGACCCAAAGTAGTTCCCATTGAATAGCTGTTTGGTGGTCTTTTTGATTGATGGCACTCCATAAAGAAACCTAGGATTGATGGACTTGAAGACTGATCTGTCCTCTCTTCCTAGAGTTAGACCCCCTAGAGCAGAACGGAGGCATACTGGTGGGACAGCACGAAGAAGCTTTCACTGTCGTAGCTGGAGATATACCTGTTCTGTGGAATAACAGAGGAGTTTAATTCCCAGGGCTGAACACTTAGTGACAGAATTCCCTTTTCTATCAACATACAAACTTAGCAAAACTTGTTTCCTGTCAATTTGCATGATTATTTCAAGTTCAGTTCTTTTGAAAAATAATGTTAGCTATGTATTTACATTAGTCACTGTTTGTGGCTAATTTATTATATCATTCATTGTTATTAACTATTTCACTTACTCAGTGCCTGGTCAAAGACATGCTTGTGTGGACAGCTGCAAAGCATGTTATTAATGGATTCTCTGCAGAATATAGAGTAGAGTAAATGGGCAGGGTCGTCCCATCCACATCACAGCACACATACGTGCATGCATTCAAAACTGCTGGGGTTCCCTTTATTCTCAATCTGGGAATAACCAAATGTAAACCATAGCCTACGTTTCCTCTTGGCTGGCTGGCTGTTTCTAAGCGTGTCCCCTGCAAGCCCTCCTGCCTTAGTTCTTCCTTCCCAAGAAAGGGATGTGCAAACCCTTTTATACTGGGCACTCGAGCTAATGAAACTCCTCTGGCCTCACATAACTCAGCAGAATTGCCCTGTCTCTCCCTCATAGCACCTGCCAGCCTCTTACAAGTAGGTTTTCTTACAGAGAAATGTACATTCTGGAAAGAATTCCTCTTGATGACAAAAAACAGGGAAACTTCTGGCTTTGTTTCTAAGGCAACACACCAACCTACATCCAGCTTTTAATTTCTGTTGGGTATCCGATTTATTCTTACTGCTATGCAAGGTCCCACGGTTCCTTTGTCTTTTTCCTGTCTGGCTTTGATCCTCTCTGCCTTTTGAATATAGCACAGCTGCTGCGGCCTGGGTCTCACACCTGCACTAGTCAATAGATGAGAGGCTGGATGTGGGAATAGAGCTGGGCCAATGCTGCAAAACATTGTTTCTATAAATTTCCGTTGACATTTTTAAGGAATTCATTGTAGCTCTCTGCTCGCCCCTTCCAAGAGGAGTCTTCACTAATATCAGAGCCAGTAAATTAACAGAACCAGCAAAATTTAAGCAAATATTAAAGAATATTCATGGAAAATGAATGTTAAATCTGCTGTCTCAGAGCATTTTCACAAGGGAGCTTATTCTAACCGTTATATTCATCCAATGGGGGAACTGGGCTGTACCAGGGGCTAGATGATGTATTGGACTACATATCCATCCAGGGGAGGGAGGGGAATAAGGAGTCCCACTCGGCCCCTGCAGAGGAATAAGCAGGTGCTGCATGCCTGCTTACATATCCCTGGAGCAGGTAATGGGGGGGTGGCTAGGAGGCACAGGGAATGGTGGATCCTCAACTCCACTGGCCAGTGCAAATGAGCCGGTACGAGCAGTGTCATAATTTGCTGCTGGGCTGGGTCTGGCCACCACCAAATTATCACCTCTTCCCTGCCCAGAGCAAGAGAAAAGCAGCGGAAGAATTGCAGAGGGTGTCTGAGTTCTAGTTTCTTCCCAGGGCCGCTCCTGGGGTGGTGCGGTTTATGCAACCCTTCTTCAGGGCTGCATCTAAATTCACAGCCCCTTGTGTTCTAGATGATCATCCACGCAGACTATATTTTGAATACTTGCACCAAACTGCTCACAAAGGAGCAAGAGACCAAGAAATGGTTCTGCCAATCTTTCTGGGTAATGGATGCATTCAAGAAAATTGCAACCTGCATGTGAACAATTTGCAAAGAGAAAGAAAGGCAAAATTCACTATATTAGTTATTCCTTGCAGATATTCATCCATCTCCACTGAAGACCACGTGGCCTTCCCTTGGGCCACAAGAAAATTCCTGGCAGGCCACACTTGGAGTAGAAACTCAAAAACACATTGAAATCTGAGAAGCCCTTAGGGACATTAGCTGCAGATTTCTCCATTACACACAGTTTCTTCATGTTGTTCTTCCAGTGCAGATGAAACTTGACTATGCAGCTGTTGTGAGTTGTGAAATATATTTTCCAAGAGGATCAATTAATTTGTGTTTCATGAGACTGTATTTAACAAACAAACAGACCAAGAAAGTAACAGCCCTTGTCTTTTTTCCAAACACTGAATGAAAATATTCTGTCACACTGGAACATAATAGAGAGAGTGCACTTTCAGCATGCAGATGTACAGCAAAAAGAGCCTTGTTTTATGTTCTTTTGCACAGTTGTATGAACTCAGTGTACTCGCAAATGCTTTTTGGGGGCGGGAGGCTGTGACATGAATTAATGTCAAAGCAAATGAAGTAAAATGACAGGCAGAGAATCAGTTGCAGCACTGCTGATGATCCCATACATTGCAGATCTGTTATTGACCATCTAATTATCTTTGGAAAATTGTGCTTTCAACAAGCAGGCCTTTTATCCTGAATTGATATTTCTGTAACAACTACTGGTGGAAGTCAATATGCAGAGGAGCAAAAAGGTGTCTGGGTCTCATACTGTACTGTATATTCAAAGGAACACACATTTTCCCAAGCAGGCTGTTCAGTGAGCTTCAGTGGGCCAGATTCAATTGCTTTGACCAGAGTTAAGCCAGGGGTGAATTTGGCCCACTGTCTGCACATGGAAACTATGCACTTCAGTACGAAACAGATTTACACCTGGTTTTAGCATTCATGGTAGGACATTCAGAAGAGTAGCAGAGTTTGATTTTTTTTTTCTTTTTCCAGTCCAACCACCTCTGCTGTCTTTAATAGACATTGTGTGGGCCAGATTTTCTAACATGGCTGCTAAACTTGCATCTACAAAATCTGCATGTGCCAAACCCTGGTGTTTGCATTCTCAGGTTAGATGGCGACAGGCATAGAAATCTACTCCCTGGAGCCAACATGCATCCAGATTTTGCAAAAGCACTGGATGTGCCTGCCTGTCCCTTGGGGCCCTTATCCTGTAAATACTTCCACACATGGGTAGTCCCCGCTGGCTCAGTGGGAGTATTTGCATCGTATGGTTGCAGGTACAAGGCCTTTATTGGTTCTTTGGAGATGCCTAGGCCTGAAAAGAGGGTCCTATAGTTGATATTATAATTTTGTATTAAGACTTCAATTTTTCATTACTACTTAGCACTCAGATACAGCAGATCAGCCCCTCCCACAGTAAACGCTCTGGGAGGGAGCCCATGTTGTCTGACCAGGTGGGCAGGGTTCTGCTTCCTCTCCCCCGTCCCCCCAAGAGTGTAGGACCTGCCCACAAACCTGGCAGATTATCCCCTGGGTATGAGGGCCATCCCTGTGAAGGCCCTGTTCCTCTGCTAAGGCTCTGGTCCCTGGTGTGGCTCCCTCTGGCTCCCTGACAGCATGTCTATATTGGAGCTGTGCTGGCAGAGCCTGCAGTGGCTCTCAGGACTCCTGGAGAGTTCCGTGGAAAAGGAAATACTCCCGGGTATGCGTTGCCTTTCCTTGGTAAGGTATGTGGGGCTGGAGGAGGGATGCTGTGCGTTCCCTTTGGCCCAACTTCCAGCCTGCCCGATCTCCTCTCCCCCCACCCCCGAAACTAGACCATGCAAAGTGCCCTCTGTAGGGTCTCAGTGGAGAACCGGAAACAATGCCACAGAGCTGGCTCATCAGCCCTGTGTGTGGAGACAGTCGTCTCTAGTATTGATCTAAGGGTGACGATTTGGCCCATCGTGCTTGAAATCTCCAAAGTGTTGTGCAAACCTCAATAGCGCTGTGAGGCAGGTGGGTATGTTTCCTAGACATCTGTTTGTTTGATGTCACATAATAATAACGGTTACATTTAAAAGTGTTATAGGCACTCAAAAGGAACATTAAATCCTCTCGTTTCTTCCTTGTAATTAAAATAACTCCTGATGCAAAACAGCACACTGTGGATCTAGGATGAACCTAGTCTCCTTTCTCTTACTCTTCAGAAATCGAAGCAAAGGAAGCGTGTGACTGGTTACGAGCTGCTGGATTTCCACAATATGCTCAGCTCTATGAGGGTACGTTGTTATTATTTCTATTACTCCTAAAGTGTACTGAACATCTCAGCAGACACAGACCTGGTCTAAAATGTTTACAATATACAGTGTTGCCAACTGTTGTGATTTTTATCCTGAATCTTGCAATATTTCGTGATTTTTCTTAGAGCGCCAGCTCCTGGACTCATGTGAATATGTGAAAATCTCAGCTTTCATTTTTTTAAAAAGTACATTTCTAGCCCTCGTGTTTGCAGAGAAAAGCTTGAAAATGTGGCCTGAATCAGACCCAAAGTTCAAAAACCAGGATGCAAATAAAAAGAAAACAAAATGTATTTTTTTTACTCTCATTAATTTTAAGACCAGCTGATGATTTTGGGGGCCTGACTCATGCTGTTGAATGCTTGGGGTTCGCAATACTGTATCTAATGTCCTGCTTCTACAAATTACTCTGCCAGATAAATCTCTCCACGTGCACAGAGCTGCTTGCGGATCACAGCCTAAGTTTAGACATAACTTCTAGTTAGACTTGTCATAATGAGTGAATTGGAAGGAACAAGGAAGGAAAGGAGAGACAAGAAGGATGAAGATTAAGAGCTCAGTTCTTTTAACACACTGATGGGAGATGGGACACTCAGAAATCAGAGAAAGAAAAATAATTGTTATGGAAAAGAAAACACAAAATATATAGAAAATGAATCTGAAAATGCAAACTCTCTGTCAAGCTGGTTGTAAATCTTCTAACCTGATCTTCCCACATTTGTGTGACTCTCAATGGAAGGCAAGGACAGCAACCAGCTCAGTGATAATTCAGATCCCAGGTGTGCTGAACCACTACCCCAGAACTGGGTGAAGTTAGTGTAGCCAGCAGCGGGAAGATGGGACTCTTCCCTCTGGCTTCTCCTGCTGGTTGCATCCAGAGCTGGTGATTGGAGGCTTTCTCTCTTCCCAGCTGCTGTTTGGCAGCTTCTCCAGAAGGAAGTGGAAGAGTTTAGTCTTGCTGCTGCACACAACAAACAGCACAGTGGGGGCCAGGATTGGCTTCCTCTTGTTTCCCTCCCTCATAGCTCAAAATTGGGGCAAAATTATTGCTGTTGCCCCGACTTGAAGGTTGGGGAGAGAGCAGAAGAATGTTCCCATCACCCCGCCCCCTCTGCCCCAGTAACTGGTCTGTGATGAACATCCACAATTCCCTTAAAGTCAAGAGGAGCCAAAGGTACTCAACATCTAATAAAATCTGCTGGAGTATAGTCATGATACTGGGATCCATCCAACTGTTACAGAAACACAATAATCTGTGTACACCCAAGTCACTTTTCATTACAATTGTCAGTTTCCAGCATTTCCATCTTGTTTTTAAATTTCAGACTAATATTTGGGGTGACTAGTATGGTCAGCTCACTTCTCATCTATTGCTTGAGTTACCCTTTGTTTAAACTCTTTGTTATTGTGTATTGTGCTAACAAAATAGTCAAACCATTTCTACTGCATGGTAAAGTCTGTCTAGCAAATATTTCACTGACTCGCTAGGACAGGAGTGGATGGCCTTACTGCCCATGTTGATGATTAAAGTGTTGTGGTAATTCTCAGATCTCATTTTTTGGGGATAGTGATCAGGTAGCAATGCTAAGCATCTAATATCTTCTTATAGCCAGAGCCATGTTGCTATCTCTTTGGTTCACAGGACTGTCAACTCCCCTTTTAATATAAAAAATAAAATTATGTGAAGTGACCAAACAAGTCCTGGAAGCCATACAGGGAAACAACTAAGGCCAAGTTAAATAAGTCATACACCATTTCTGCCGATAAAATACATGCAGTGCATCTTTGAAATAAACTGTTTCCATTTGAATAAAAAGTAGTTGGTTTAATACTATGTTTCCTTTTTACAGATTCCCAGTTTCCTATTGACATTGTAGCTGTAAAGAAAGATCATGACTTTCTCGACAAGGACCTTGTAGAACCCCTTTGCAGGTAAATGACATCCACTGTTTCTTTTTTTGGTATCTTAAGAACCTTGGTGGATTTTTGTTTTGAAAGTAGTGGCCCAGCCTAAGAGATGTTTGTTTGTCCTTGTCAATTAAGTGGGTGTAATCTGTAGTTTTTTTTTTTCAGAATAAATGCTAGAAACCTGGATTCATTTCTCTCCCAAAAATCCTACAGCAGGGGCCAATTTGCTCTCTGAAAATTCACAAGATTTAAAAAGGGTCCAAATCTATCAGCCCATCTCATCAGTGGAGTGAGGCTGGCTGCCTTTTGGAAAGAACAGTGCCAGCAAACCCAGCATAAATTAGGGATCTGTGTGTGGGTAACACATGGGTAACTCTGCCCCTGACTACCACAAACAAGAAGAAACCCCATTGCCCAGAACCTTCTTCCCTCTGACAGCAGGGCTACTATGCTGCCATTGGCTCCCAGTTGTTGTTGTTATTTAATTGTAGTACCGCAGCCCTTAGGAGCCCTAGTCAGTGACCAGGACCCCATTGTGCTAGTGTAACACCAACAGACCCCCATCATCAGCGGGCGGGATCAAACCTGGGACCTCTGTCTGGAGCTAAATGCATGAGCCTCTGCCACATGAGCTAAAAGCCATATGCCTGTTAGCTAAGACTGTAGAATTTCATTAATCTCGCTCTCTCTCTAAGTGGTCTCCATGCTACTATCTGGGACAGAACACCACACCTGGGAGGTGTGTGGGTTACACTACGTGCTATATAAATACCCAGTTGCAGATGCTCAGAGCTCCACCCTTGCCAGAGAGTTAATGTGTTTCTGTTTGTGTTGCTTTTTGTTCTTTGCCTGACGGGAGTGTGCCACACACAACTTATGCTTTGCCCCACCCTAACCCCTCACCAGCTGTGGAGCACCTACCTTGTGGTAGTCCTGGAAAAGGACTTTGGGTGGGGGAGAGGAAATGACACTGCAAAGGCACTGACTGCTCCCCTTTTCCTTCTCCTGTGCTCTACTTGGGCTGGGTTCTGCTCCTCTCTACCTGAGTGAGTACAAGGGAGCATCAGGCCCATAATAAGGCAGTGTCCACTACATGAAACTGCAGCTTTCACAATGTCAATAACACATTAAGCCTGGAAGTGATTATTGGTTCTAGACATCTTAGACCCACTGCATATGGGGTGATATGCATGCAAGGAGTGATGAGCCTGGGGCAGGGGACTTCAGAGCGGCATTTGGGAGAAGCCAGTGGAAAAGGTCCCTCAGGATACAGCTACACTCGAGCTAGGGATGTCATATCCAACTCGGGTAGATGTACAGGCACTGGCATGCTAGAAATAGAAGTGTAACTGCAGTAGATTGCACAGATGTTCAGACTATGACTGTGCTGCTCTCTGAGCTCCATTGGGCTCCTTGAGCTTGGCTCTCCTACAGAGGGGCTTGAATGTGCTGGTGGAATCTGCCAGGCTCCTATGTCTAGGTTAATTTTTGATTGATGGGGAAAACAAAGTGGTGGTGGTATGACCCAAATGCCACCTACTTGTGGCACGAAAACATGGCCTCACTCACAGTAAATTATGCAGGTATATGATCCTGCCTCTCCTTTCTTACATGAGGAATTAAATAGTTAACAGTGCTGACATTTAAATTATGATCATTGGGCATCTGAGTTAACACCTCACTGAGATTAGTGGGGCAGTTCACATTCGCAGAGCTGCTGTTCCGAACTCTGTGCAAACACACAAAAACATCCATGCAGCGGTCACACCCGGCTCACATTTTTGAGGATTTGTTTGCAACCGGAACAGTTAGAGACCTTTTTTTAAATGGAAGATGAGATTCTGGAGAACAAGGTAGCAGCTGGAGAGGTGTGTCGTTGATCCACCATAACACTGGGCTGTGTTCTAGGCTCTGGTATAGTCTAGGGCAGGGGCAGCCAACCTGTGGCTCCAGAGCCACATGTGGCTCTTCAGAAGTTAATATGCGGCTCCCTGTATAGGCACTGACCCTGGGGCTGGAGCTACAGGCACCAACTTTCCAGTGTGCCGGGGGGTGCTCACTGCTCAGGCCCTGCCCCCACTCCACCCCTTCCCACCCCTCCCCTGAGCCTGCCATGCCCTCGCTCCTCCCCCCCCCGAGCCTCCTGCACCCCACGAAACAGCTGATCAGGAGGTGCGGGTTGGGAACGGGAGGCGCTGATAGGCGGGGCTGCCGGTGGGTGGGCGGCGGAGCCCGGGCCATCCCCCTTGGGGAGACAGGGTGGGAGCACCACCCAGCCCCACTATGCCCCCAGAGCAACTCACCCCCAGACGCAGCTCCACTCCACCCCTTACTCCGCCCCCAGCCCAGCTCTGCCTCCAGCCGCAGCTCCACTCCACCCCCTGCTCTGCCCCCAGCCCAGCTCTGCCTCCAGCCCCAGCTCCACTCCGCCCCCTGCTCCGTCCCCAGCCAGATCTGCCTCTAGCTGCAGCTCCACTCCGCCCCCAGCCCAGCTCTGCCTCCAGCCCCAACTCCCCTATGGCCCCTGCTCCGCTCCCAGACCAACTCCAACCCCAGCTCCACTCCACCCCCTGCTCCGCCCTAGCCCAGCTCCGCCCTCATTCTCTCTCCATCCCCAGGCCAGCTCCACCTCTAGCCTCAACTACTTTCCCATCCCCAGTTCTGCCCCCAGCTCCACCTTCAGCCCACGCTCCTCTGCTGAGGAAGCCTTGGCTGTGAGTAATGGTGGGGGAGGGGCAAACATATTCCATTACTGGTAAGGGTGGGGGGGAGTGACAGGAAAAATTTGGGCACCACTAGTCTAATCCATAGCTGTATGGGGAGAGTAAGACTGTATCTACCATACAGGCAGGGGCAGAACCATTATTCTGCCAGGTGTTAAATTGTTTGGAAGGATATCTTTTCAGATCCCAGATTTTCATTGTAATATGATCAACTCTTAGTTGAGAGCCATTGGGTGCATCTGGCTGTCGATATTTGTGTCCCAAGGTCTATACATAGACACACCTTTCTTACAAGTTTCTGTGTTAAATTGGGGCAAACGGAACCTTGCTGGCCCACAGCTGTATTTAATTTCTCCAAACGGAGAGGCCTCATACCCAACAAGAGAGCCTCTCAGAAATCATTATTGTCAATATTTTAATTGTTATACTGACCTAGTGGGACCTCTGAGGGACAGGGGAAGGGTCAGTTTTTATTTCCCTATATTCGGTGGCCCATATGAATGAGTTTGCTCAATTTCAAGGTTCTATTTCAACAGGAACAACGAATTGTGCTGGCCAGTCACACACTTACAACCCTCTGTATTTTATTAGCTATCACATTTTTCAAAACCATGCAATATACTTTAACCCCCCATAGCTTATCTGACCACCATAGGCAAGCTCCAGGCCCTCCCAGTGCTCTGTGATGGCTGGGGCATTACTACAAGATGCTTGCTGGGGTGTCATGTAGGAAACAGCTGGCCAGGATGTCCACTTGTAAAATGGAAAACAAAAAAAGTCAACTATTATTTGTGTGTGCTGAATGTCCCTCATAGGGCCCAATCTAAAACTCCCACTGACTTCAAAAGAATGCATGACCAAGCCTTTAGACTGATTAGTGAGACATTCAGCTCAACTACATAGATTTTTCATTTGCAGCGTAACTTTGAAGCTGAACTATCAGAGCAGCTCTTTAGGCTGAGCAGAGTTTGAACTCTGGACCCCCTCACACAGACTTTTACCGCTAGAGCTTAGGCTCTGAATTTCTCAGCTTTTGTGGACAGAAGTCAGCCCTTTAACTTTATTTCAACAATGTTTTTTGTGTTATAATGAAGTGTAAAAGAAAATATGAGCGACATCACAAAGAAAGCACTTCTCTTATAGGGTAGCTAGTAGCAACCTCTATTCAGAAAGCCTAACACTTCCCATTTTATAAAGTCTAGTGATTTTCTTTTTGAGCTAGTCTAATACCTCCATTGTTTGCAACAGGCCTTTTAAATTTTGCAGGGGGAAAGCCCTCAATTTAGAGAAGTACCTTTTCTTTGTTCCCATGAGATTTTATTCCGGTTTTATTGAGGTATAAATGGTAGGAAATCGTTGTTTCCTTTCTCTCATTTGCATTCCTGAGGCAAGATTTGTCAGATAGCCAAAATAGAAATTGAACATTAACATTCTGTGGCTGGGCCTACTTCCAAAGCAGCAACAATGGACACTGATTTGGGAAGATGTGTGA
The DNA here is from genome assembly GCF_002925995.2 of Terrapene triunguis. Lineage (NCBI taxonomy): Eukaryota > Metazoa > Chordata > Testudines > Emydidae > Terrapene > Terrapene triunguis. Next base: position 8,331,917 of record NW_020664492.1, on the reverse strand, counting down.
ACTTTCAGAGCAACTGTTGGAGGGGAAGAGCCAGGCCAAGTTCCACCTGCCTTCTCCCTAACTCATCACATGGCCCCCGTGGCCCAGCGGTGGAGCAGGATCTCTCTCAACTGGTTTGTTCTGGGCCTGGCTCTCCCCAAGCAATTCCTGGACCCACCACCTGGCTCCAGTGGACAGTCCTTCACTGAGAGATAACAGCTTCTTTCCTGCTACTGCCATCTGAAATTAGTCCTATAGCTCAAGTGGCATAAGCATATACTTTACTGGTGAAAATTCAGCATTCAAACCCTGCTTGTGAGGCATGGTGGAGACTGTTACAGCTGTGTGTAATAGTCTGTTTTTACCTTTTTCCTTAAAAAAAACCTCTAGGAAATAATGTGCAAATAAACTGCTTTAAAAGAACATTATTTAGGTTGCACAATCTAGCACTTAAATGTTTGACTTTGCAACCTGAATAGCATTCTTTTAACATACTGTTTTTCATGTAAATATATTGACCAAGTTTTTTAACATGTGTATAATTTTTGAGTCTTAAACCACTGTTTAGGCCCCTAAATAAGTGCCCTTATTTTCAAAAGTGCGAAGCACTTACCAGCCCCTATTGAATTCAATATTTTTAAACTGTGACCATTCATTCTTTACATACTTATTCTCTATTTCATAGCTTGTAATTGCTCCAAGGGGCACTATATACTATATAGATTATTATACTGGTAAGGATTGTTTAAATGTATATTATATACTCAATACTCTACAGTGTTGATACAGAATTCCAGATTTTTTAAAACTTGGGTTTTGAAAAAAAAATTGTTCAAGGTGCCATTAGAAGATCAAGGCACAGTAAAAGCCCAATCTAGTTCAATTAAAGGCAATAGACAGGCTCCTAATAATTTCGTTGAGGGTTGAATCAAGCCCCAAGGCATATACAGAATATTGTAAAGTCTAAGAACATAAGAATGGCCATACTGGGTCAGACCAAATGTCTATCCAGCCCAGTATCCTGTCTACCGACAGTGAGCAATTCTAGGTGTCCCAGAGGGAGTGAACCTAACAGGTAATGATCAAGTGATCTCTCTCCTGCCATCCATCTCCACCCTGTGACAAACAGAGGCTAGGGACACCATTCCTTACCCATCCTGGCTAATAGCCATTAATGGACTTAACCTCCATGAGTTTATCTAATTCTCTTTTAAACCCTGTTATAGTCCTAGCCTTCACAACCTCTTCAGGCAAGGAGTTCCACAGGTTGACTGTGCGCTGTGTGAAGAAGAACTTCCTTTTATTTGTTTTAATCCTGCTGCCCATTAATTTCATTTGGTGGCCCCTAGTTCTTATATTATGGGAACAAGTAAATAACTTTTCCTTATTCACTTTTTCCACACCACTCATGATTTTATATACCTTTATCATATCCCCCCCAGTCTCCTCTTTTCCAAGCTGAAAAGTCCTAGCCTCTTTAATCTCTCCTCGTATGGGACCCGTTCCAAACCCCTAATCATTTTAGTTGCCCTTCTCTGAACCTTTTCTAATGCCAGTATATCTTTTTTGAGATGAGGAGACCACATCTGTAAGAAGTTGGCCCTACCTTGGATTTATATAAGGGCAATAAGATATTCTTCGTCTTATTCTCTATCCCTTTTTGAATGATTCCTAACATCCTGTTTGCTTTTTTGACTGCCGCTGCACACTGCGTGGATGTCTTCAGAGAACTATCCATGATGACTCCAAGATCTCTTTCCTGATTAGTTGTAGCTAAATTAGCCCCCCATCATATTGTATGTATAGTTGGGGTTATTTTTTCCAATGTGCATTACTTTACATTTATCCACATTAAATTTCATTTGCCATTTTGTTGGCCAATCACTTAGTTTTGTGAGATCTTTTTGAAGTTCTTCACAGTCTGCTTTGGTCTTAACTATCTTGAGCAGTTTAGTATCATCTGCAAACTTTGCCACCTCACTGTTAACCCCTTTCTCCAGTCTTTTATTTTAGAGCTCCTAGAAGGTGCTGGATTGATAGCACTGGAAAACTAAATCTTGTGTTTAGCCATGGAGCAGGTACAGCAGCGTCCTTGGCAGTGCAAGCTTTCCCACGCCACCTCTAGGGAGAACCTCACTCAGGGAAGGTCTGTACCACTGCTTAAGTTGATGTAACTTAAGTCGCTCAGGGATGTGAAAAAGCCACCCCCTGAGCGACGCAAGTTACATTGACCTAAGCACCATCCACACCGCTCTCCTGCCAGCATAGCTTCAGCCTCTCACGGAGGTCGAGTAATTATGCCGACAGCAGAGCACTCTCCGATCGGCATAGCGCATTTTCACCAAACGCGCTACAGCAGCACAGTGTCCTCAGTGTTCAGTCCTTGGCTCCTATGCAGAGTCTCCTAACACAGGATCAGATGCCCCTTCCCATAGACTAACCCATAATAGGAGGCTAGGCTGCTGGCAAAGTTTCCTGCAGATCGTCCCCTTGAGAAGCCACAGAGTTTGGGGGGCTGAGTCCTCTCCAACCCACGTATCTTGGTGTTACAGTAAAGGGTGGCCCAGATCAGCAGGGGCCTAGGTGGCTGACCCCTCCATTCTATGCAATTGCACTTAGTCCCTCCTGGCAGCATAGCTTCTGCGTGACCTTGGCATGCCATTGGCTGGGTTCCCCTGCAGCTGCTACTGAGCAGCTGCAGTCCAGACCCAAATGGAGTTAATACAGTTCCAAGCCACTTTAAGGATGTCTGAGGATAATCTGGAAGGCTGTTTAAGTGGGACAATAGGCCACCCACTGGGCTGCCCAATTACACAGCTTCTGCTGTACTATACTATTTATTTATTTATTAATCACTGTTTGGTGCTGTGTATGTCACAAAAGGAAGACAGTTCCTGAGTCTGAAGAGCTTACAGTATAAAAGACAGGAACAACAAAAATTGAATGCCTAGGTAGTATATCAGAGACATATGACATTGATGATTCAAATTGCACTGCCATTGTGCTGTGAGGGACACATTAAATTGACGTCAGTGTTGCTGTTTTTATAGTATGATTTGCAAGCTTTCCCCAAATTCTGTGCAGCTTTCCTGACAAGTGTTTTGGTACATCCATAAATATTTTTAAAAGCCCAACCCTCCTGAGATAAACTCTGGATTTTATGTCTTTCCTTCAAGCTCAGATGTCATGTTTTGTTAAAGTTCTAAATATACAGCCCTCTCCCATGACTTGAGGCAGTGACGTGAAAGTGTAGGTAGCATCTCAGTGGCCTCTCTTTCTTTGATCAGAACATCAGTGACAGTCTTTTTGCCATCAGAGCCTTTTGTTTCTGTGAGGGTTTGTCTATCATTCACGTAACAGATATAAGCAGATGAGGAAAGCTGTCTGCTGCCATTGGCACATCAACAGCATGTGAGAAGTTCAAACAGACTGGATTTAATTTCAGATGCCGGTAACAGGAAAGCTAATAAATCTGATCATTGGTCCTCTAATTTCACCAGCAGAATCTTTTCACAATATTGGAAGAACCCCAGAAAGCATGCCATTATTTTATAGATGGCTAAATCTAAAAGCAGGGGTTGAGTTCCTGGTTCCTATTAGAAGATAGTTCTGTGTTTTGATGGAGTGGGTTCAGAAAGCAGTCATGATAATACTGTAACTTTCTGTCTGCAATCCAGCTAAGTAATGAGATCAACTCTTCCGCTTCAGTACTGAAATAATCCTTGCGTTCTGATAGGGTCAGTGAAAAACGAATTGCTTTTGTTTTCATTGTTTGTTTGGCCAAATGATTTCAGTATCTTTCCACAAGGGAGCTGGAGGCCTCTTTTAAAATATTGAGACAAATTGTGCCTTTGGTTAGACCTGAGCAACGCCATAGAATTCAATGGGGTACCTGAATATAAATGAGGGCAAAATTTAAGCCACTGTCTGTAGGATCCTACTTCCCCTTCTCCCATGAATAATTATTTGCTCATTTGTTCTTCAAGTGCATATCACATTGTACTGATGGCAAGGAGAGACTTTGCCCCTTGAATCTGGAATGTTTTCTCTTTCTACTCCATTTTCTCCTCTTCATCAGTTACAGATAGGCGATGAACATAGGGCTCCTTTTTAAACTATTTAGAAAGCTGCTGGCGAAATCACCTCTTTAGGTGTGTGGAGACACAACGCTTACACTGTCCCTCGGCTTTTCAGCAGATACCTCTCCAGTGCCCATTCTCATGCTGACTTCTGGAGTTAAAGATTGATGACCTGATTGAGGTGCTGAGCAATTTCAGAGAGAATTGCAGATTCTCAGTAGCACTGAATATCAGGTCAGGAAATCACCTCTAAAAACTTGAGTCTATCAGTTAGCTACCTGGTACAGCCACACAGAGAGATGAGCTGATTTTGCAGTAGTGTATTGGCTTATTCCATTTTGAAGTGACAATAACACCATAGCAACTTTATTTAGATAGGCTCTAAGTGCTAGGCTAGTGAGTATAAGTGGGGCATGGTGACAGCTCCTCCTCCTCCCTCAATTTTTCCAAGAAAGGACTGACCGGGTGTAGGTGCTTAACTCCAGGACAAGGTTCACAGCTGTGAATCCCAAGCAAAGGGAGGCACCTCCTTTTACGTGCCAAACATCCTTTGAGGGACAGGGCTTATGGCAAACCCGTCTTCTTGACATTTCCTATTGGCTAGGTTAGGTGGCTCCCCACTCAGAGTACTGGCTGTTGTGAATCCCATTCTTAAGTAACTAACTGTCCCCATGCAGTGTATAGGGAGCCTGGGTGCCTAACTCAGGACTGAGGATTCTCCTAGGTGGCAGGGTGCCTAGAAGTTAGGCTTTGCAATTCTGACTCTAAGTCCCCTTTGTGGATCTAACCCTAAATGCCTAAAGTGAGGAATCAAATCTTAAATGCACTTTTTGTGGTTCTAATAAATCCTTTGGGATCTCATAACATTTGTTAGGGGTTTTAGAATGATAACATTATACACACAGTGGGCAAGTCACATTTTCACTTTGTGCCTCATTTAAGCCAGCTATAAAATGGGTTTAATGATCTTTATAGCCTTTATAAAGTGCTTTGTGATGTGTGGATGAAGAGCTAGGCATTAGGTAGTGACAGCGGTGACATGCCCTTCTGATGCACAAGTCTGTAGCATGGAACAAAATGAAGTGTAGTGAATCCTGCTGTGTAAAGTTACAACCCCACAAGCAGATGAGAGGATAACTTTTGAAATCATGAGAAGTCATGCCCTTGAATTAGTGGGATGCTAATCTTTGGATTTTGCTTTATCTCTAGACGACTGAACACATTGAACAAGTGTGCCTCAATGAAACTCGATGTGAACTTCCAAAGGAAAAAGGCAAGTATCTTTGTTCTTACCATTGTAATGCGAGCTCCTGCAATCAGGCCCCAAATCAGGAAAGCACTTAAGTTTAAGTTAAGCATGTTTAACTCTAAGCATGTATTTAAGTGCTATCCTGAATAGGGATGGTTTCCTGATCAGGGCCTTTAAATGTGAAATAAAGATAAATAGCTATGAATAGTACAGCAGGGTCAGTGTTAAAAGACTTACATAGACACATGCCGTAATTTAAATGTTATATATGTTCAGTTCCAGTCAAGGGGAAAAGGGTATCATGCCTTGGTATTATAGTGTATTGTCACATTTCCCCATGCCATGTGATCACATAATGGAAAATCCTTCCAGGAAAAAATGGAAGCTTCTGTATAAACAATAGCTTTCCTTCTTTCTCGTGCTGACTTACTACCAGTTAACAATATGAAAATAAACCATGCCGTACTTACAACCTCCTTGTATAACACAGGCAATATTTAAGGCTTAAAGGGTTTCAATAAGGAATGCAGAAAATGTTTATTGATTTAAAGAAATTGTAATGGATCCAGCATAACAGTTGAGCTTTTTAGTTTACTCGTGACATTGGCCCAAGGGCACTTTATAAGCAACACCATCTAATGGAAATCATTGGTTCTGAGATGTTGCTATATACTGTATCACTTTTTCCCTCAGAGTGTTTGTCTAACACGTTTGAAAACTGCCCATAGGAGGTGCTCCTCTTGATACCACTGGCAGTTTAATCTATTTCTATCCTGCTGTCTATGTAAAGGAATTCAGACAGAAGGTGTCCAGACATTTTCTTACCTTCTATTCATGCCAGATTGTTCTTGTGTGCGATAGTCATCAAACAGTCTGTCCAGCATCCTTTCTGGCCATTCTCTTCCAAATTGTGTATACGCCAGTGAGGTCCCATCCTTTTTTCCAACTTCAGACTTGCGGGGGTTTTCCTGCCTTTGATAAGTGCATGTAACCTTCATGTTAAATCCCTGTTCTGGCCTCTCAAGAACAGAGTGCCAATCCACCAAACCATGTGGCGGCTTTATGATGTGGACAATTGTGTGCTATAGGAAGAGACTCAGCTCATCCAAATTCATTTCAGTGTTGAAATATACACCCAAGTCTCATTGGTGAAAGCCTAATGCACTAAGCCCATTTAGCTGCTTTAGGTGGTTTCATTTTTCTTATTTTTATCAAAGACATTGCGGCTTAAACAAGAGAGGGAATAGAAAAAGCAAAACATGGATGAACATTGGCTATGCTATTTAAAAATTGTTGAAATGTTACTTCCTGCCCTTCTTCCCTGCATCCATTCCAGATCAGCAAAAGGGAAAGTGGAGATTGACAATTTAGGGTTCTATTCACAGTGTAGGGTTTTCTGCACCATCAAAATCTGTGTAGATGCAGTTCATGGCTGTGCCAAACCTGCCAGTTTCAGTGCAGATGCCTTCTGTCCTCATTTTTTGGTAAACTTAAAATCCCCACCTTTCTCCTCTCATCCTAAAACATTCAAGGAATGGCCAACTGACCCCTATCACTTCTTGACAGCTGGCCCTTCTCCTTCCCCACCCCCACAACCTTGCCTCTTCAGAGGCAGAGACCCCCACTCATGTGATATTATTGCAAACCTCATGATTTTAGGTGGGTGGTTTGGGGGGTGGCCTTTTTTTTAAAGCTGCTCTTTACGTCAGGAAGAGACAAGGATTTTCTCACTATCTTTGCTGTTACTAAAGATAGCCACCATCCCCCATTGTTCTGAATAGAACTGAACTCACAGGCTTCCCTTATTTAGCATGGCCACTATTTCCCTACAGCCTTGACAAGTGGAAGTGCCCTAGTAAATTTAGCCGCCATTTCAGCGCAACAGAAGCTGGACAACCAACGCTCAGTGTAAACTCTTGCCCCCATAGGTGTATGAGGCAAGAGAGGATGAGGGAACAGGAGAATGTGCAGGGGCAGGAATGAGAGTTGGGCCAGCAGGCATGGAGGATGACTGGAGCAGAGGAAATTGTGGGGGCAAAGAAATGTGAGTGGTGGGGAGGAGGACTAGGAATCAAAGAAATATTGGGGTCTGGGTGGGAGACTGGGGACAGGGAGACTGGACAGTAAAAGAATGCATGGAAGAGCTTGCAGTTGTGTCTCCACTCAACAACGATAGATCTGGGAAATGTTCCTGTGGTCTAAATGCTGTCTGTACAAATAGCCTTTACGATAAGCTGTCTTACTGGAACACAAAAGTAGCCTACTATTACCTGGTTCAGAGGTTCAACATGAATGTTTTGCACAGTTCTAGTCTGCACCTGCTTGACTGATTCATGAAAACACAGCTAAGCAAGCTGCCAAACAGCATTATCGGGAAGGCTAATCTGGGTGAAAGCCTGTTCCACTGACTCTCCCCACCTCCACCTACCCAACCACACATCACTCGAAGAGATACATTTGCCATGTGGGGGATTTAGTCATTCTGTTTCCATTAACTTCAATGAGATTTGCACAACTAAATCTTCATATATTGTGCTGAAAATATTCCCTTAAGTGATTTGGACAGACAAAAATTAGCCTTTGGATTAGCTGCTTTCTGCAGCTGTGGATTCATGTGGATTCCCGCCCTAGCTAGAAAAATTTGGCAAAATTCCATTCAAAATAAACCGGCTCTATTGCATTTTGTTGGTGTCTATCTGGGGTTTGAGGAAAATATGCCCTTAATCAGGGTTTTTCTATTTTTAACCAATTTGAATTAATTATGTATCAAAAGCTCTCCCTGAGTCTCTGGCAAACGCTGCCAGTCACTCTTAATGAAACCTGCCCCTCCTCTCCTTCCCATGCATAATGATATTAGAGGGCTCCCTACACATGCCTGTTGGAGTCCTCGGGCTCTTTGTTACTGTTTACATAGAGAGATGCTGAGAGGTGGGAACGGAAGTTGGGTGAGAGGAGGAAGATCATTGGATCAGAAGCAATGTTCTGAGGCCTTGAGAAGACCTGTTTGAGTCAGCAGTGGGGATCACACTCAATAGATGCTGAGCCACAGATGGCTCCAGAGGGTATAAAATAATACTTTTCAAAAATCTTGCAAAACAAGGCAAGAATGTAAAAGTGACATTTACCCACCTCCTTTCTAGGCTCCTTGGACATCACTAGTATATTGCATGATGGGGTACCACAGCAGAATGGAAGCTGAGAATCCAAGTGGATGTTATAGAACAAAAGAAGGAAAATATGTGAGAATGCCCGGAATGCCCCTCTGTCCCGACACTGGGGCAATTCCCCATATATTGCTGAAGTTGGTGGGATGGTGACAGTTAACTTTGAAGGGAGAAATTCTTTCCTATTCCCCATTGTAAACAACAATGAGAAATCTTATTTGGAAAAGTCCATGACATGCGGTAAGCTTTTAGTAAGGCAGGATGCTACAGTATTTCAAACTGATTTCTTTTTAAATTATACACTTGAGGCAGGGGGAATAGATCCAGAGCCTTTCATTGCAAAATTGCAGTATTTGAATTCACCCTAGGTCAGTAGAGATTGTTGAACTCAAATCTGTTCTTAGTGGGCAAATATAAATATCAACATATCATCGTAACTGGCAGTAATTGCCATCTTCGTTGAGAGACTCATCATTACATTTTGGAGGATTATCTCTATGTTATCAGGGCAATCTGATATCTAACAAGAGCACTAGGGGATTCAGGCTGTTCATGGGTTCCAACATCCCTTTTGGAGCCTTCCAAATATTATCGCAGAGAATGTCTTTTTGATACAGTGTGAGGGGGTTTGGCACAACAACTGCCAAACAACTCATGTGACTGCGGTGATGCACCATCTTCCCCTCAGCAGGTGCATAGTGGGAGATGTAATCCAACCATGGAGCCCAGTCTATAGGAGGGAATGACAGTATCAGGCACCTCTCATGAGGAACCAAGGTGACATTACAGAATCAAAATTTTTGTGTTTTTGATTTTTCAAGGAAGGCTGACAATTTTCCATGGAAAATTTCAACACGACAAAACTTTTTCTCATTTTCACTGCAAAGTTCCGGGGGGGCGGGGGGCGGAATCCATTTTCCAACCAGCTCTAGTCAGCAAGTAATCCTGGCTCTGTTGTGCTGGGATGTAGAACTCATTCCCCACCACTGTTCATGTTCATCTCTAGCCACTGTTTAAAAGTATCTTTAAGCCTTTTGTCCTCCAAAGGATATTTTAAGTAGAAACACTGTTGGCTTCATATTTACTGCCCTTTCCCGTCACACTCCCCCTCTCCCTGAATTTTCTTGCGCGTTGTTTCCACCACTTTAGCTTTATTTCTTTGGGTTTTAAGACAAAGGGACTAGATCCTCATCTGGTGTAAATTGTCATAGCTCCAATTATTTCAATGGAGTTCTCACAATTTATACCAGCTGAGGATCTGCCCCAATGTCTTGTATTATGTTTGCAGTGTAGCTTACCATTTATTGTTGTGTGGTACAGGCCCTCAGCACCTAGGCAGTGGACTGCGTTATAATGGCAGATGAAATTCAATGTTGATAAATGCAAAGTAATGCACATTGGAAAACATAATCCCATCTATGCATGTAAAATGATGGGGTCTAAATTAGCTGTTACCACTCAAGAAAGAGATCTTGGAGTCATTGTGGATAGTTCTCTGAAAACATCCACTCAATGCACAGCGGCAGTCAAAAAAGCAAACAGAATGTTGGGAATCATGAAGAAAGGGATGGGTAATAAGACAGAAAATATCCTATTGCCTTTTTATAAATCCATGGTATGCCCATATCTTGAATACTGCATGCAGATGTGGTCGCCCCATCTCAAAAAAGATCTATTGGAATTGGGAAAGGTTCAGAAAAGGGCAACAAAAATGATTAGGAGTATGGAACGGCTTCCATATGAGGAGACATTAATAAGACTGGGACTTTTCAGCTTGGAAAAGAGACAACTAAGGGGGGATATGATATGATAGAGGTCTATAAAATCATGACTGGTGTGGAGAAAGTAAATAAGGAAGTATTATTTACTCCTTCTCATAACACAAGAACTAGGGGTCACCAATTGAAATTAATAGGCAGCAGGTTTAAAACAAACAAAAGGAAGTATTTCTTCACACAACGCAGTCAATCCATGGAAAACTCTTTGCCAGAGGATGTTGTGAAGGTCAAGACTATAACAGGGTTCAGAAAAGAACTAGATAAATTCATGAAGGATAGGTCCATGAATGGCTATTAGCCAGGATGGGCAGGGATGGTGTCTCTAGCCTCTGTTTGCCAGAAGCTAGTGTAACCCTTACACCTCCTGGGTGTGGTGTTCTGTCCCCTCTAGTGGCACCGAGACCACTTAGAGATTAATGGGTCTGCTATAGCCTTAGCTAAGAGGCATATGGCTTTTAGCTCATACAGTAGAGGCTCATGCATTTAGCTCCAGAGGTCCCAGGTTCAATGCCGACGACCGGGGTCTGTCTGCGTTACACTGGGAATAGACGACAGGGGATGGATCACTTGATGATTACCTGTTCTGTTCATTCCTACTGGGGCACCTGGCATTGGCCACTGTTGGAAGTCAGGATACTAGACTGGATGGACCTTTGGTCTGACCCAGGATGGCCGTTCTTATGTTCTTATAAAATAATGGTTAAAATATTTAAAAGTTCTACCCTAATGTTTTTTTTAAATATTCCTGTTGTGGCACTTGTAAGACCATAACAGGTTGATTTTATAAGTGCCTCACTTGTTTTCAGTCCTCCTGCCCATGAATTCCCCCTTCAATAACGAGCTGTCACACAGAACCAGAAGGCATAGCTGTCAAACAGTCCATCCCTTTCCCTGCAGAAAAGATTACCAAAGGAGGACCAGCTGTCTCTAGCTCTTTTTCTGCTGCTGCTCTAGCTACTGAATTGTTTGCTGCCCCTAGCTGCAGTAACTGAGGTTACTCCTGTGAACTCGGGTCGGCGGTAGAAGAAATGTGTGCTACTCGTTATTCATAATGCAGAAATGAATCAAAACAGCTTTTCTAGTTCAGCAGCTTTATTTTATTTTACAGTTTGGACAAGATCTAAAATTGATGTGTCAAGCTTTAAGTGATGACCTAGCAAAAGCTTACAACGACAATATGGCTTTAGGGTGATCTGCCACTTACTGATTACATCACAATGTACATCTTTCAAACTTCCGTTTTATTTAAGATGTATTTTACAAATTATTTTATATTTTCCAGTAAGATTAAGCAGCCAGGTTCTAGACTGGTGGGAGATAATACAACTTTACCATCAGAACGATGTATAAAAATACTGCTAAGAATAGATTTTTAAAATGAGAATTTTCCAGTCCCAAAATAGTCTTTTTAGTTTACGCCTTGTTTTAGTCTGACAGCCTGTCATATTTTACTGCCTTACTGCTGCTTTCAGGAATGAGGGAGGATAAGACGACTGTTTCGATGTCATATAGGTGAAGTTAGTTTGTTCTACTTTAAAACAACTGTACAGGAATAGCTTGGTACGGGACTGGTTCAAAGTCAATGGAAAGACTCTAATTGACTTCAGTGGGCTTCGGATCAGCTCGTTAGTGAGTAGTGAGCTAAACAAAAACTGCATGGCGCAAGCTGACAATTTATCAGTTTTGTCTGGGACAACTGAGTAGCAGAATCTCATATTGACCTTTGGATCTTTTTATTTTAATGATTTTTTTATTTTATTTCACTCAATTACTACATTGTTTCCATAACTTATGGCGCTTGGTATTTTATCTCTAAATGTTTATATTTGTCTGGGGGGGTATGTGTGTATAAATGAACAAATCTAACTGAAGACTTAATCTTCCTACAGGTTAATTCAGATGATTAACTAGGTTTTCTGGCTGCGATTGCAAATGTCTGTTTACTTCTCACAGCAAAATGAAATATAATGGGGGATAGTTTGCTTGAGTTGCCCCATTACTGTAGCATCTCATAACCTCATAATCTTTAATGTATTTATCCATCCAACACTGCTGTGAGACAGGGAAAGTTAGGTGTCTGCCATTTGTGCCCTTGAAAATCTCCCCCGCCTTCCCCCCCCCCCCCATATTCTTAAAGAACTGCTCAGGCTACAATCCTGCATTGCGCAGCATGCAGGCAGATTGCTTGTGCCTGCTCAAAGCCCTGCTGAAGTTAACAGGCCCTGCATGGGCACATAGTCTACTCGTGAGCTCCACAAGGCAGGAATGGGGCCTTATTCCTTCTATGGTAGCATGTTAATTGCAGAGTCTTTGCTCTGGAATGAGAAAGGCTGCAGTAAAAGAGCTGATATCCATTATGCTAAGAACAGACTAGTCTTCTAGAGCCACGTTGCCATCTGTAGCTTTCACTGTCTGAGCAGAGGGTTCATGTTTGTTACAATGTAATCAGAAAAAGAAAGAAAAGTTCTCTGTTGAACAAAGTGTAACATGCTGTTTTCCAGAGTGAAGACTCAGATGAAGAAGACTTCTGTGCCATCAGTAATAAATGGACTTTCCAAAGGACAAGCAGAAGATGGTCTCGGGTGGACGACATTGACACTTTGCTTCACCGATCAGATAGACATGGGTCTTCAGGGGACATTAAAATGAAAAACACCCCTAGCAGTGAAAGTGTCCTTACTGATCTGAGTGAGCCTGAAGTCTCATCTATTCACAGCGAGAGCAGTGGAGGAAGTGACAGTCGGCATCAGTCTGGTATCAACAGCACTATCAGGGAGATATGTGACTGCTCGGGACAGCATAGTATAGAAAACACACTTACACGTTACACCACTCCTGTCAACTGTACTTTCTCCCAGGTTCCAAAGGAGACCACAAATTACTCCTGTAACCTTAAGAATGAGAAACCAACACGAACGAGAGCCAAGACCTTTCTAAAGCGCATGGAGACGCTAAAGCCTAGAGGTGCACATGGAAAACTAAAGGGCTTGGGAAGGCCTGGTGTCTTAGAGATAAGCGGACCTGTTCTTCAACATGAGCCAAAATCCTTAAAGGACATGCACTGCATGCAGATAGTGAATGGAGATGCAGCCAAAAGAGGACTTTCCTTTTCTGCCAAATCCAGCAGTGACAGTAGTCAGTCAGAAAACAGCAGCAGTGGCATGAGCACACCATGTTTTAAGGAACGCAAGTGTTATGAAACAAACAAGCGAGGTGGTATGTACCTGGAGGACCTGGACGTTCTTGCTGGAACAGCCCTGAGACAAGTGGTAGACGAAAACCGTAAAAATGAATTTCACTCCCAAGAGAACCTGGTTGTGCATATTCCCAAGGACCACAAACCTGGAACTTTTCCAAAGGCACTTTCCATTGAAAGTCTCTCACCGACTGACAACAGTAATAGTGTAAACTGGAGGACAGGCAGCATCTCTTTGGGCAAACAGAAGTGCTCTACTCCTAAAGAGCCCAGACTCATGGCTTGCAGTCCTAAAGAGAGTAGGGTTAGTATTTATGACAACGTGCCAGGTTCCCACTTGTATGCCAGCACTGGAGACCTTTTGGACTTGGAAAAAGATGACCTTTTCCCTCATTTAGATGACATTTTGCAGCACGTCAATGGACTTAAAGAGGTTGTAAACCACTGGTCAAAGGATTTACAGCCAGAGCTGCAAAGCAATGATTTATTGGTTGGGGAATCTGCATCGTTGCCATTCCAGTCACCCACCCAAATCACATTAGACTTTGAAGGGAACTCTGTTTCTGATGGTCGTACTACACCCAGTGATATGGACAGAGATGGAACATCCCTCAATGAATCAGAAACCACTGGTATTAGGGACAGGAGAGACTCTGGTGTAGGGGCATCTCTCACCAGGCCAAACAGGTTGGTAGCATAATTCCTTAAATAATTCCTTCTATTTTTCATTATTAATGGGGTAGGTTGTGAAAAATGATATAATAAAGCAGGGGCACATTATCTGAGCATTGTGAACAGTTGTCAAAGGGTCATGATCACCCTGCCTTGCCCATATTGCTAAATTGGGAGGAGGGACCCAGCTAGATGGAATGGCGACTTCTAGGAGAAGAGGGCCCTGGTATGAAAAAGGTGGGGAGTCATCGTAATAGAGCAAACTACAGTGCACGCTTTCTTCCACAAAGTATTTTAGTTAAAAAACATGGTGTCATATTCACAATGGGATGTATATTCAAACTGGCCTCTAAAATGTGCCCATCAGTTTGTGCAACCAGGCAGGCACCAAATTTTCATGCACAAGATTAGAGTCTGCTTTGAAAAAGTGGCCCTGTGCTGTTATGTAAAATTTACAATGTTTCCCCAAAGCCCCCCCATAGTTGGTTAACACCCAGTGTATTTGTTAATGGAAATGTTAGGTTGGAACTCCCTAAGTGACACCGAGTGTTTGGAAACCCATTCTGCATTATTAATGAATTTTGTGAATTTGAGAGAAGAGGCTCCGTTGTGCCCTGAAGACACAGGCCTGAATAAGGGACTTTGTGAAGCTGCACTGCCGGGGGTGGGGGTGTCCGAATGTGCAATGGGAGTGTGGCTGCCAGGCATGGTGCTGTGCACTCTCCGCTCCGCGGCCAACTGCTTCCATGTGCTCACCCACAAAGGTTCCATTGTTTTTATTTTGTTTTCAACAATTAACATGAGAAATCTTTGAAATCTCCTGTTTGTTCTTTACAGCCCTGGACACCACACAAAAAATCAAGCTTTGAGATACTTGAGTTTTATTTATACCCAAACAGCACCCTCTCACACCTACCTTTGCTTTCATTTCTGTATAGTTCTCTTAGCACTGAAAACTCACTCAAGTGACACTGTACATGGCCCATGAAAGCATCATTGGTTACCCCACAA
Organism: Terrapene triunguis; assembly: GCF_002925995.2. NCBI lineage: Eukaryota > Metazoa > Chordata > Testudines > Emydidae > Terrapene > Terrapene triunguis. The sequence goes on along the minus strand of NW_020664492.1, from coordinate 8,316,789 downwards.
GCACATGAGGTTTTGTTAAAGATGGCTTCAGTTAGGCAGCCTTTGTCCAACCCACAAAGCAGGGGATACAGTTACTAACTAAAACATATCATGTGGGAGAGGCTCCAGGAGGCAGGAAAGTGAATTTAAAAGAAAAGATACCCACACACTCCCTATAGGCTATGGAATGTATACCTGGGAACTGCTCACAAACGGAAAGAAACTTGGCACTTTAACTATTCTGAGGGACTCTTATGCTATCACTTAAATCCGTCATTTGAATTACTCTGGATTTACGCTGCTGTAGCCAAGAGCAGAATTTGGCCCTATGTATTTTGATCTATGGGTAAAAACGCACACAGATCCAGACGTGCATTCAAAGGGCTTAAACTGCAATTACTTACAACCAGCCATATTGCTTACTACTGTGTTGAATTCCACAGAAATCAAGGCGACTACTCATATATTAAGCGCATGCCTAAATGTTTGCAGAATTTGGGCCAAAGTTCATACCTTGAAGAAGAAATGCAAATGTTATCTTCAATTGTCAGTATATAAAATGAGTCAGTATATAAAGAAAGTATCTTGGGTTAGATTCAAAGCTCGTTAAAATCAATTGGATTCTTTCCATTAACTTCAGTGGGCCTTGGATCAGGCTTCCTAGAGCCTCACAGAAGCAAGGCACTGCATTCTCTGTCCCCAAGAACAGTCCTTTTCACAAGAAATCACTGATTTCACATTGACAAATACTGTATATCATCACATTTTTCCTAATTGTGGCACCATATAATCTCATTTTCCTTTTCTCCTTTCTTTTGCTGAAGGCGATTACGCTGGCATAGTTTCCAGATCTCTCATGGCCCGAGCCACTCCACAGCATCACTACAGCTCAGTAATCAATCAGCAGCTCAACTGAATCTACTGCAAAAATTTTCCTTACTTCGCCTTACGGCCATCATGGAAAAATACTGCATGTCAAACAAACATGGCTGGACATGGTAAGTGCATTATGTGTCTCACAAAACAGATATATTTAGAAGGAAATTGTTTCTCCCAATTATATTATTATCATTCCACTAACTTAGCCCCTTTCATCTGAGAATCAGAAAGTGCATTTTAGTCCGTAGTTATATAGTGAGTCAGTGGCAAAGCCAGAAATAGAACCCAAGAGGTCTGATCCACCTCCCTGCTCTAGCCACTAGACAACCCACCCTCTCTCTAATAGCAGCCAAGTACCAGAAAAATAAACAAGAAGAGTAGGAGTGAATAATTACAAAGAGGAAATTTTAAAATAAGGTTCTCTAAAACTAAAGTTATGGTTTGAAAGGAGCAACTGTTGGTCGTACATCAAGTGTACAAGTTTGTTTTATTGTTGTTTTTTATATTAAAAAGGAGTGATTAGCAGTGGGTAGGTGGAAGTCATCTAGAAAATATTATTCTCCCGTATTTGCAGAAACATTAGTTCAATAATGATAATAATAATACTTCACAGTGAGACAGTGCTTTGCACCTTCAAAGCATTTTACAAACATTAACTAATCCTCACAAACTCCCTCTCTGAGCTTGGCAAAATAATTAAGGTATCGCCAAAGGTACACACATGGAGAAAGAGAGATGAGAGGTGAGGAGCTAGAGTCACAAAAGGACTTACCTCCCACGTTAGGTGCCTAACACCAAAATGTCGGCACCACTGGCATTCACAAAACCCCTGCTCAACTGCTGGCTAACCCTGGAGGAGCCTAAAGGTCATTAGCATCTCAATTTCCACCATTAAAAGTCCCCTAGCTGCCTAAGTTTCTGGTTCTGGGCATGCACACAGCTGCCTTAGTCTAGATGCCACGGTGCCTAAATCCTAGTGGGATGCTGCAACTAGGCATTTCTTGGCCTAGCTCAGCTGTGGGGCCCAGTCCAGTAGCTGTTCTCAAGGTCTGTCTAATGTTACACAAAACAGACAGCACGAGGCAGGGAGGCAGCAGCCTCTTTTATAAAATGTATCCCACTGGTCAGGGAACTCAGCTGAGATGTGGGAGACCCTGTTTCTATTCCCCCCTCTGCATGATGGGGAGAAGAGAGGTGCACTTGGTTCTCCTGCCTCTCCGGTAAGTGTGCTAGCCAGTGGGCTCTGGGGGATCCTGATGTAGGGCTCTTTCTCAGTCTCTCCTGTTGAAGCTGTTCCACTGTGTACAAATACATAAATATTCAGTGGGCCAGTGGGTGAGTGAATGATTCTGTAGTCCAATGGTTAGGGCATCCACTGAGAGGTGAAAAACCCCTGTTCAAATCTCATTCCCTCAGGCAGAGGGAGGAGTCTCCCACATCCCAGCTGAGTGCCCTAATGGGTTAACGGTTAAGGGCTCTTCCTCCAGCCATTTTATGGCGAGTTAGGCATCTTTCTTGAAAGAACCCTCCAGGAGAGGGTTTATGGCTGTTGATCCCAAGCAAAGATAGCTCCCTCCCTCCAGCCCAGAGTTAGACACTAACTCTCTGAGAGGCATGGGGTTTAGGACATACCCCTCTGGTCAGCACATGCTATTGGTTGGTTTAGGGAACTCCCTGTTGAGCGTGCTGGCTTTTGCGAATCCCGTTCTTAGGATCCTAACTCTCCCCATGCCTTGTATAAGGAGCCGTGACACCTAACTCAGCTGTGAATTCCACAAGGTGGCAGGGTACCTAAAAGTTAGGCACTGAAACGCTTGGCATTGCAATGACTAATTCTCCTTTGGGAATCTAGCCCTAAGGGACTTACTCAGGGCCACAGAAGGAGACTCGGTGTCAGAGCTGTGATTAGAACTCGGCAGTTTCCGGAACTTGCTGATTTGCGCAAAGTAGCTCTCTCTCCTGACAAATATTTTCAGTGATCACATAGTTGATCTGTAAGGCCCAGATCCACAAAGATACTCAGCTGTTTAAAACCCAGACTTAGGCCCCTAAGTCCCATTTTTAGGCCCCGCTGCAATTCACAAAAATCCTGCTCAGCTGCTGCTTAACCCGGTAGATGCGTAAACTTACTCAGTGCCTAAATTTTTGCTGCAAAGGCTCCCTAGAATGCTAAGTTTCTGCTTCGGAGCATGCATGTTGCTACCTCACTCTAGGCACCGTATACCTGTCTCCCAGCCTCAGAGCAATCCACAAAGATATGGCAAGGAGCGTCTATCTCACTCATGGAGCCCAATGCAGTAGAGGCCATCTACTGGATCAGCTCCCATTCCAAATCTGTCTGGAGGAGGATGAGAATGTGGTGCTGGTAGCATGCACCTTATAATCTTTAGCCCAGTGGTTAAAGCACTCACCCAGGTTCAATTCCCACCTCTTCCTGACAGGGAGAAAAGATTTGGGCAGGGGTCTCCCACATCCCAGGAGTGCTCTAATCACTTGGCACCTTCTCCTCCAGCCATTTTGCGTGAAGTTAGGCACCTGCCTCACTCATTTTCACAAGGAATGACTTAGGTGCCTAAGCCTCCTGACTCCAGGAGAAGCGTTCCTGGCTATCGCAAGCAGAGATAGAGTCTCCCTGCAACCCAGAGTTAGGCATCTATCTATGGGGGAGGGGGCTTAAAACACACCCCTGTGGTTGGCATCAAGGTGGCACCCCACCTAACATGCTGGCTTTTGTGGATTGCATTGTTAGGCACTTCTCTCTCCCCATTCATTGCATAGGGAGCCCAGGCACCTGCCTTAGGCTTTGTGGATCTCATTGGTGTTTGTGTGATTTTCTAGGTAGCTAAAAGTTAGGCGTTGGGTTGCTGAGTATCACAACACCTACGTTCCTTTGTGGATCTGGGCCTAAGTTTTCATGCTCAGCACTATAGACAATTGGAATTACAAGTAGTTGTGGTGTTGTTTTCCATACTCCTCCAGTGGGTCATTTAGATTCAAATGTTAACTCCTTCTCACACAAACTACGAAACCTCCAGCCATGTTCATCCATGTTTTAAAACTGCTGAAGCCAAGATTCTCACAAAAGGGAATCTGGGCTCTTGGTCTCTTTTCCACCATCATTTATGGGAGAAAGAAAGTTCACCAAGTTTAGTTAATGTGCTTGATCAGAAATCATTTGAGTTACATCAAGGATGCATTTGCCACATAATGGTTTCTCAATGTAATTTATTACTGTAAATTACTGGACAGCAGAAATGCTAAATCACAAAGCTGATATCATAGAAATCATTGGACCCATTAAAGAAATGAACTTGCACTCTTTTAGATACATCTTCCACTATGTTTTGTTGTGCTGCTCATGCCCATCCATGCCAGACATTTTGAAGGCAAGCATACAGCCACAGGCAATCTGCTGGTAAAGGCTCTCAGGAAGACCATAAAATGTGTAGACTTTAAAGGATTCATATATCATGTATTAGAAAGGAAACTTTTATTTAGCTGTCTTTATTAAAGAGGCTGCCTTCAGAGTTACTGGCTTCCCTCAGTAATGTTAGACAGTAGGATCATGTAAGTACTCTCACAGTTTAATGCTAACGGTGTGAATTTCAGGTCTGTGCCAAAGTTCATGAAGAGGATGAAAGTTCCTGACTACAAGGACAAGAATGTCTTTGGTGTGCCTTTGATAGTTCATGTCCAGAGGACGGGGCAACCCCTTCCACAGAGCATGCAACAAGCACTGCGCTACTTACGCAGCAATTGTCTAGATCAGGTATGGACTGTACATTCCTCACTAAATTTCAAAGGGTTTTTAAACCACAGTCTAGTGACTTGCATAGCCCGACTGGCTGGAAAATGTATCAAGCCAGTTGAAATGGTTTTACTGTCTAAACATTTTACTTTGCCAGCTCACATCAACGTCACACCATTCTAGAGCACTATGCAGGTTATGGTAGCACTGGACAATGACTGACATATTACTAACACCCCTTTTGTTGCTGTATTAACTCACTGTGCAAGGGACATAGCTATTATATCTTTTTTGTTCCTCCCCCAAAGATAGAGCTCTATGTATATGTATATACATAGCAGGGAGTTGGACTAGATGACCTCCTGAGGTCTCTTCCAACCCTAATCTTCTATGATTCTATGATACATGCTTACAGCATATATTGTGGCCAGAGAGCTCAGACAGCAAGTTGACATTTTGTTCTGCATTGCAACAATGCTTGCCCAGCTTTAACATTGGAGCAGCATGTTTCCCACATGCCCCAAGGCCCACTTCTGAATTTTCCAGAGTTTCTGCTCCTTGCTCTGCTTGTGACATTGTGCTCGCTGCAGGAGTGGATCTGATGCTTTGGGAATGGCCTAATGAGAGTTTCAGCACTGTGGGCAGAAATGGGAAGATAAGTACGGGCAGGGAGGAAATCATTCCACAACTCGGTGTAGCTAAGTTCTCATTCAGTGCCCATCACCATGGTATCTGGGCTTGTATAGTGAGAGTGAAAGAATTGGGAAGCAGAGAGCAAGGAGGTGAAGCAGGTGGATTAAGTAGTGGAGTTGGGGGAATGGAAATGTGTATAGGAGAGCGAAAAGGAGGACAGATGGAAGGGAAAGGAAAGGGAACAGAGAACAAAATAGAACAGAGACAATAGGGAGAAATGAGGAGTAATGGGGGAAGAAAGTAGAAAACAAAGAAAAACAGGACAGACACCAGAAAAAGAAAAAGCAACAGAGAGAATCCAGCCAGCCAGGAACAGCATCTCTTGTGACACGGACAAGTCTCTGCTTCAAGAGGCCACTGGAAGGTGTCAGAGCAATAGGAGAAAGCCAGCTCCGCTCTCCTAATGGTAGAATTGAGGAAATATTAAATAAAAGGTAAAGGTAGAGGGAAGGGTTTAACGTCAAAGTGCTTCCAGACTGTGAACATTTAAAAACATATTTGTGCAGAGACTTTCGCCCAAACCCAGATATAGGATTTCAAATGTTCAGTTAATTCAGCTTCTGCACTTGACACCTCCTCTCCTTATCCCATCTAATTCAGAATCAGCTAATGCCTGGCCATTGGCTTCGTTAGAGACCTAAGCAGCTTCCAGCACCTCCCTGTACAATGCATGTAGGGAGCTAGCCTAGAGCCCTGCGCTTCTGGGTCTGCCACTGTACGTACTTAACAGAGTTGCAGTTGTTTATATATATATATATATAAATTGTAAAGTATGGCCATGGGCACTTGAGATAGTTATGACTGTTCTGAGATGAAGTAAGGAAATTCAGGCCATTAAGGATTGAAAATGATTATTCACATACAACCCTGACAAAGAGAAGTCCCTGTATCTTTCTTTGTTGGCTGAGCTTTTATTTCTATCCTACATCAACTGTGCACTTGCAGAATAGACTATCCACAGCACACAAAGAAAATAAAGAGAGTGGGATAAATTAATCTCTGGTGTAAATCCATTGGTGTCTGTGTGTTTATGGATCTCTTGTAGTTACAGGATACATCTCTAATACTGTGGAAGAGATCCTGAAACACCTGCTTTTATGAAACCAAGAACTACCCCCTCTTGATGAATTGAGCATTTTTCCAAAGAAAGGGAAATAGGAATAACATCATTACACAATAGTAGAGATTAGCAGTAACTGGATGTCAGGCACCAGGAGATTGTTTTGATGAAATTTGATGTCTGACCTCTGATTCTAGCGTAACTGTGAATTTTTAAAGGTTGTTTATGCCAGCAAGGAGCCTTTGCCCCAAACACAGATGTTTTGCTTCACATTTGTCCAGCACGCTCCAGAGTTTTATACTTTGAACAGAAACAATTGTGGCCATGAGTCTAGTGTATTCAATATACCAGGCTGGGGGAGCATTCAAAAGGGAGAGAAGAAATGATGGACAATCCAGATGAAAAGAGCCAGACGCTTCCTTGTATTTCATTGTCAGATCTAAGGGCAGCTTTACCTCTGAATATAAACATAATCCACCAATGTGCACACAATGTAGATTTCAGTTCTGTAATTTCTACATATTACTTTAGATTGCAAACATCACAGACATAACTCACTTATATAACTTGTCCTAGACATAACAGAAAAATCTCAAAGCCGCTATTTGCAATCTGACACTGTATTCCACTAGCAAACTAATACACAGCATGCACAGAACTACGTACAGTTTAATTTACGAAAGCCACATCATCTCTATATTAATCATCAAAACATTTCAGTATATGACCATTGAACATGGAAGGATTTCAAGAGCATCCATTATTTGTTCAGGATGAGGATGGAGCTACATGAGCCTTAGAATGGAGGCTGCAAAGTTGAGCATAGGATGTTGCATGACTGAACTGCATATTTAGTTCCTTTCATGGTTGGAGTTGGTGGGATATGCAGTCCAGTAACCTTGACTCCAAGTTAACAAGACAAATAACTACCTATACACAACAGGCAAAGAGGAAGCAAGCTTTATAATTTAAAGCCCAAAATATGCCCACTTTATTCTTTTTATAGATTTTCTCAGTATTTCACCTCTTCTCCTATAAACTGAAGAAAAACAACAGGAATACTTCCCAAATGGAACAACAGAAATTCACTTGGGAATAAATATGTGGTTCATGCTCAGGAATTCACCACAGGGGAATTCCACTTCCGAGAACTACTGTAAAAGCACAGCACTGCTGTGAAGGCACTAACAGCGCTCATTTTAAGAATTACCACTTCCTTCAGAATAGAAAACAAACAAGATAAAAATGTATCTTAGTGTCTCTACACAAATAATCCCTCTGCGGCCTCTGCTTTGCAGGGCCGCTGAGAGCAGGTTCAGGCCCCGGTGAAAAAAATTTTTCGGGCCCCCCAGCAAGGGCGGACTGGCTGAATAGGGCTGATGAGATGGGGGGAAGCTGGGCCCCGGGCCCCGTTTCGGACTGCCGGGTCCCGGTAATTTGTACTGGCTTCCTCCCTCCCTCGTCGGCTCTGCTGCTTTGTAACTACTAGGTTTTTCAGTGGAATTTGAGGAAACTTCGGGGAGCAGAGAACAGGAAGGGGAAAAATAGATTTAGCATCTTGGTGTTAATCCTACCAGGATGTCCCAGTCTCTTGACACATAGTATATTACTTAGCTGAGGATCCTGTTGTCTTGTTAATCTTCAAAATAGATAGACATGATAAGCCAGATTCTCAGCAGGGGTAAATCAGTGTATCTCCATTAAAGTCAACTAGTTATGCCGATTTACGCCAGCTAAGGAACTGGGTCATAATTTTTAGGCAATGTCATACACACATACCTTCTGACCTTTTGGTGTGCGATTTGGTATAATAGGGAAGAATTATTAGGTGTTATAGTCCTACAGCAAGAGTATGTAGCTGCTTATGATTTCTCTTGTGAACAAGTCTACTGGCATTTCCATTAATGTAAGAATCTTGCAGTTGTTGTTATCTACAATAGTAAAACAAGTAACACAACTTCCTCAGTAAGCAAAGCCTCTTGTAAGAAATACTTGAAAGAAATGGCTGTTTAACCAACCCAACGTGGCTCCTGGTTTAGGTGGGTCTGTTTCGAAAATCAGGAGTGAAGTCCCGAATCCAGGCCCTCCGTCAGATGAACGAGAGCTCCCCTGAGAACGTCAGCTATGAAGACCAATCAGCCTACGACGTGGCAGATATGGTAAAGCAGTTTTTCAGGGACTTGCCAGAACCTCTTCTCACCAGTAAGCTAGGAGAAACCTTCCTCCATATCTATCAACGTAAGTAAAATGGTGGTTATTCTGAATGTTACCGAAGTGTCAACCATGGGCCTGATTCATTCAACTAACTTCAAAGGGCTCAGGCAAAATATGATTGGTGCTGTACACAGCACAAAATAAAGACAGTCCCTGCTACTAGAGGCTTTGGCTGAGATTTTCAAAGCTACCTCATGGGATTTGGGCATGCAGCTCCCTTAACTGTCATGAAAATTGGGTGTCCAAATCCCACATGCAGCTTTGAAAATCTCACCCTTCCAATCAAAAAGAAGCACACAGAGAAGATGAGATGCACAGGGAAAGCCAAAGGAGGAAATAACCTGAAACAGTTTATATTATAATATCATATTTTTACAAAAAATTATTGACTCACTTCATCTTGGTAAAAGTCTTTTGAATGTGGAGAGGATGGCGGCTTGGCCTTCAAAATGAGAATATTAACATGCAATGAATTTTCATGAGGATATAGCTTTTGAGGGTTTGCATTTTCATTATATCTACTAACATTTATATGTACTCTAGTATCATAGTTTAGATCACAAACTTAAGTCCTGTTAAGAGATCTAATAGGGGAAGAAAAGCTTAAGGGTTTTTTCTTTTAATTTCATTCCTCAGCAATGTCTGAACCTCAAACACATCAGAAAGATGTCAGTGCATGTGAGCCAGAAAGTGAAACTGACAATTCTAGTCTAATTGTCCAAATTAGGGGAGGAGCCAAAAGTAAACAATGGAAATAGTGAAAAGTAAATTAACAACTTAAAATGTTCTGTTGTAGGAATTACAGGCGATACTGATAAGAGAGAAACCATTTTAAAATACCATATGAGCCTAGACTAGTGACCTAATTGTTGACCCATACTTCCTCTTTCTGCTTTCATTCCCAGAAGCTGCAGGGTCACACTGAACTTCAGGCACATTTCATAGCACTTTATAAAAAGCACCTGTAATTACTTGCACCAATAAAATTGCTCCCATAATTACTTGCATCACCAAAATAGCAGGCTAAGTAGAGGATATATCTAATTCCAGGGCCATATTTTATGTTCTCACATGACTCTTTAATAAAAGTATGTGTTCTAGCCATTGTTTGATGAAGACTGGGAATGCTCCTGTGTTAACACAGGAGGGAAGGCCAGCCAACTGTCACATCTAAATGCCCACGTCTCTAAAAAGCACATATGGTTTCAGAGTGTGGAAGCTCATATAAAACTACAAAACCAATTTAAAAAAATCTCCTTTTAGGATGTTGCTAGGCCTTGTAGGAGCTTCTGTTTGGGGAAGTCAGATGTATTTTATTTATAACTAAAGCTGGCCCTGTAATACTCTAGTACAGCACATTGAGGAAAGATTTAAAGAAGGAAATTGTGATATTCCACTTTATGGATCAGCCTTTTACCATATTCTTTTGGTTAGGAAAATGCCATTTATGAAAATGATAGTAAAGCCTCGATGTACAGTATATATAGGGAATAAATGAATTCCAGGCATAATAAGGCTAAAGAGATTAAGCCTGTACTGCTGGGAGAAGAAGAAATGGCTCTAGGAAGGATTTCTTTGCACTATGTGAGTAACTTTAAGGACTTCAGTATGGATCTGTTTAAAATAAAGCAGTAACAGGGAAACAGGTGGGCTTTCCTACATATTGAGAAACAAAGTTTAGATTAAAAACATGTAGGATTTTTTCCTCCATACATTCAACAACATTTATATTTCTCTGCTTCAGGTAGTACTGGAAGAACCACTCTTTCCGGATCAAAAAAATAAATAAAAATGAACAGTTACTTGAGTACCTGTGGTATCTCATAAAGTGTGGGGTTAAATCAGGGTAGGCAAACTACGGTCCACAGGCTGAGTCTGGCCCATCAGACCTTTTAAACCGGCCCTTGAGCTCCCACTGGGGAGCGGGGTCGGGGGCTTGCCCCGCTCTGCACGTGCCGTAGCTCTGCGTGGCTCCCGGAAGCAGTGGCATGTCCCACCTCTGTCTCCTACGCGTAGGGGCAGCCAGGGGGCTCCGTGTGCTACCCCTACCCCAAGCGCCAGCTCCACAACTCCCATTGGCCGGGAACTGTGGCCAATGGGAGCTGCAGGGGCGGCGCCTGCAGACGGGGCAGCATGCAGAGCCACCTGGCCACACCTCCACGTAGGAGCCAGAGGGGAGACATACCACTGCTTCCAGGAGCTGCTAGAGGTAAGTGCCATCCGGAGCCTGTCCCCCTGCCACCCTCCTGCACCCCAACCCTCTCATCCCCAGCCCAGAGTCTGCACCCCCAGCTGGAGCCCTCACCACCACCACCCCGCACCCCAACCCCTTGCCCCAGCCCAGAGCCACCTCCTGTACTCTGAACCCCCCAGCCCGGAGCCTCCTCCCCCACACCCCAACCCCCTGCCCCAGCCTGGAGCCCCCTCCTGCACCCCAAACCCCTCATCCCCAGCCCCACCCTGGAACCTGCACCCCTAGCCCAGAGCCCATACCCCCTCCCACACCATAACCCCCTGCCTCAGCCCGGAGCCCCTTCCCATACGCCAAACCCCTCTGCTCCACCACCACCCCCCAGCCTCCTCTTGCACCCCAAACCCCTCATCCCTGGCCCCACCCCAGAGCCCACACCTCCAGCCAGAGCTCTCATCCTTCCCACATCCCAACCCCCAGCCCGGAGCCCCCTCCCGCACCCTGAACGCCTCATTTCTGGCCCCACCACAGAGCCTGCACCCCTAGCTGGAGCCCTCATCCCCTCCCGCACCCCAACCCCCAATTTCATGAGCATTCATGGCCCGCCATACAATTTCCATACCCAGATGTGGCCTTCAGGCCAAAAAGTTTGCCCACCCCTGGGTTAGATAGATACTTAACTTTGGGAATTTTTGTTCATATGCATGTAGTTTACTTAATCACCAAAATTGGGGTTGGGAAGGATTCTTTTCCCCATGACATACTGGCAAGAACTTGAGGAGCTGGGACACTGTTGATATATCCAGAATGGTTGATTTCTGTGATTGCAGGGGGATGGGAATATCACAGTTCAGATTGTGCTCAGTTACCCTACACTTGGCATAGCAGTGGTTTATGTTACTCTGCTTAACCAAAACGCCCAGTTAACTGAAGTGGCGTCCCTCAAGGTTGTATTGTATTCTTCATTATGTGCCAGAATCCAATGGTGGGAGGGATGAGGGACACATTGCACAGACTTACCAAAGATTCCTCTGAGTTTTCTGAAGGTTTCCTGTGTCCCTTGCCACCTCTAGAAAGTCAGGGTTGTACTATATCAATTTGCCATTTTTTGTCTGAAACCTTTTAAAATAAAGTGGTTGCATGAGCTTTCCAAGAGACAGAACTTAATAGCTTGCTGTCACATCAATGGTAACTCAGGCTTTGCTCTTCTTTCGTAGGGTTATATATAATGTATTAAACACCCAGAGGAGTTCTCTTAATCCAACCTGAGGAAACTTATGGTAGCTTTAGAAATAATTCTGTCCAAGATGCTATTCAAGCATATCCATTACTACTTTCATTAAACTCTTCCTAGGGTCAGGACATAAGTGCAAGCATTTCCCCAAGCATTCCTAATGCTTTTTGAACTGCTCTCCCAAGGGCAGAAAAAGCATAGAAAATAGCATTTAATGCTATGGCACTAAGTACTGTTCTCACATCATAAACTCTAAATGAAGTACGGTCTCCTTCTTAGAGACCCACCTTCTCGGGGACAGAGAAGGGTAGTAAAATAGGCTAGACAGGCTATGCACTATGGAAAGATAAAAAATATAATAGCACTTAAAAGTTCAGACTCAGTCCTCTTTAGTACAGGTAGGTATTCACTTTCCAAAACATGGAAGAGTAGGAGCGAGCAAGCTCAGAATATGTAAGAAAGAAAAGCTCAGGTTTTCATAGTCTGACATTTACAAGGTGTTTTCCCCCTCCAAAAAAAGTAGTCACCACAGTGTGAGTTTCTGTGTTCACTTTATCATGTTCCAGTGTCTTTACATGATGTTATGATTAACCCCATTGAATGACACTTGCTTTTCCTCAGATGTTCCCAAAGAGCAGAGACTTCAGGCCTTGCAGGCAGCCATCATGTTGATGTCAGACGAAAACAGGGAGGTTTTGCAGACTCTGCTGTGTTTCCTGAGTGACGTCGCCTCTGTAGAAGAGAATCAAATGACTCCGATGAATGTAGCTGTGTGTCTGGCCCCTTCCCTTTTCCACCTTAATATATTAAAGAAGGAAAGCTCACCAAGGTAAGTAATTGTCTGGGCTGTCCCCTTATCTTTTACAGAAAGGGCTGGAGTTTAAAACTTAAATAATATTGTATTAGCATGATACTTTTGATGTTTAGACCAACATTTGGGATCAGATTTTCAAAGGCGACTGTTGACTATCGCACCCCAAGATTTGGGCATGCATTCTTTGAGAAGGCATTACAGAGCCAAAAGGGCATTTACACACAGAGAAAGTCATTTAATTCTTGCACAAGTAAATGCCCATTTTCATCTCTAAATTCAGTGGGTGTGTGAGTATGTTTTGTAGGGGTAGTTTTGGCTTTTGAAGGCACCGAGCCTGATTCTGCTGCCATTGGAGTCAATGGGACTTTTGCCATTGACTTCAGTGTGGAGAAGATAGGTCCACAGTTTTGTGGGCATGGTTTTTAACAAGCACATTTTCAGTGCATGGTACAAGGTTGCAGGCACACAATTCCTGTCAAAGTCAATGGGTGTGTTCTGGCTTAAATCCTGTGCAACCCCAAACTTCACCCACATCATTATTAAAGAGGCATCATGGGAAGGAGGGGTAAGCATGGAACGCTTGTGTTCTAATCCCAGCTCTGCCAATGACTTGCTTTGTGTATACTTGAGTAGCATTCTGCTAACTGGAAAATTGAGCTCATTTCAGGCCATGTTCCTGTAGTTCATAACATGGTGAATATAGATTAAACGGGGCTTAGATCCATCCAAACATTGGTGGCCCATCTAAATGCCCCCTCTGCATTCCCTTCCCATCCCTGCCAAAGATATTACTATGACCATATTTGGAATCTGTTCAGATATATGGGTCTGGAAAAGTCTCCTTGTAGCCAGTGCCTTGCCAAGCATTTTAAATGATGACAGGATAGAATACTGGGCATATTTGTTGATGGTCTGTTGCAAAATGTATGATATGCAATGTACAACATCTTTAAATGTTCATACTTTTAACTTTGGCTTGAGAATATTTTAGGTAAACACTTTTCCTTTGGAATCAAAAAAAGGTTTTGTGTGGTCTGAATGATCTCTTTGAATTTTAAATTTAAGAAGATTTTCTCTGTGGCTATGAGAACATTGTGCCATTACGTTTACTTTCATATTAAAAAGATCCAGCTCCTCTTACCTGAGACACTGAATTCAATTACAGAGTAATACAGAAAAAATATGCAACAGGAAAGCCAGATCAGAAGGATCTCAGTGAAAACCTGGCAGCTACTCAGGGACTTGCACACATGATAATAGAATGCAACAAACTTTTTGAGGTGAGTGGAAGACTCAGTATTATTCATGGAGACCACAGTACATAGTAGAGCAGCCTTTGAAATATTTACAGTTTAGACTTACATTTCCTCTCTCATTTTAGCTTAGAGAGCAATGGTTCCTAACTTACTTATAAGCTTGTTCCATCTGAAGTTTATTTCTCATTTCTTTTTGACCGTCTCCTTCTACTTTTCAGAGATGCAGATATTAGCAACATTGGTTTATTATCCTTGGGAAGTTTGCAGCCCAAAATTCTGGGTTAACAAATTTTACTTTAAATGTTAAAACAACAGATTTTACTATAATTAGTTATATGTTTTAGTATCTTACTTTTAAAAAAATCCAAAAGGGAGCTTACATACTTTGTTCTGTATGTAGTGTAACAAAGCTGTAGTTGCCTAGGACTACACAGTAATTACTGAACTATATGAACTGGCACTTGCCATTTCAGGGATAGAACTTGTATCCTCCTGCTCCAAAAGTACATGCTAGTCTTTTTTGAGCTAAAGGAGAATCTCTATTAGCACTAAAGGGTCTTTGACATACAGTTGAACAGTCTGATTCCATCCAGTAGAGAGCTGTGGCTATTTCATTATCATATCTTGATATCTCATGATTAACAGTAGGCAAAGATAACTGTGGGTATCTGCTTTCATAGATTCATTGTGCTTGTGTGCAGGATAATACATCATGCTAGAGAATGCTTCTCTTAAAGGGCAGTTCTCAAAATAAGCCTCTACCTCTAAGTTTTACCTGCTTTCTTTGGAGCAGGTCCCCCATGAGATGGCAACCCAATCTCGGAACTCCTATGTGGAGGCTGAAGTGCATTGTCCAACAGTGGAGGAACTAGGAAAGCAAATGGATGAAGAAGGAGGAAATTACCAAATGTACCTTGAAAGTCTGATGCAGAACCTTCAGAAAGAAGCAAAAGAGAAATTCAAAGGATGGATCACCTGTTCTAGCATAGAGAACACAGACCTCGCTTACAAAAAGGTAATTTCAAGAGATGTGGAAGAAGTAAAAAACAAAACAAATTAAAAAAAAATCGAATCTACCCATTTCTACCCATAGGGCCCATTGGTTCATTACATGGCTGAATAAATGCCTTTACTATTTTTTAAGTCTTCTACAGGCAGGTAAACAATATTCTTTGCGGGGGGGAATCCTGTTAAAACTTCCTATATAAATAAATAATTAATAGAAATGTAACATAACAGTGATCTATGTATGATATTCCTGGAAGTGGGCACACAGAAACCGTAGTAAGATCTCAAACTAACAGGCAGAGGAAGTGATAAAGCAAACCATGAAAAGATAGAGAGAAGAAAAGAGGAAAAATAGATTGTATTACTTGAGTGAGTTGTTTGAGAAGGGGATGGATAACTTTCCTGGCCTTCTGCTTCTCCTGCAAACAGGTCACTGGAACATAGTAGAGAAAGTTTTCTAAAGCTTGAGGAGATTTGGAAGGTGGGGGCGGGGGGCACGGAAAACTTTGTTAATGTAGATACCGTATAGCTTCCTGCCTGTTCTACCAGGGTAGTCCTGCACAGTTGTTGTGAAAATGTTAGATCTATAATTTTAGGATAATTTTGTCACCACTCTATTCAGATGGAGGCTTTCCCCATTACAACAAGGGGGAAGTTAATATTAACAAAGGGGAAGGAATGCAAGCCAAAATAGGGAAAAACAGGTTAAAGAATATTTAGATAAGATAGACATGTTCAAGTTAGCAGGACCTGATGAAATTCATTATAGGACACTTCAGAAACGAGCTGAAACAATCTTGGAATCATTAGCAATTATCTTTGAGAACTCCTGGGGGGTAAAGTCCCAAAAGACTTGAGAAGGGTAAACATAGTACCTGTCTCTAAAAGGGGGAACAAAGAGAACCCGAAGAATTATAGACCAGTCAGCCTAACAATCAGTTTGTATGCACCCTAAGGAAAATAGGGTTATCAGGAATAGCCAGCATGGATTTGTCAAGAACAAATCATACCAAACCAACTTCATTTCCTTCTTTGACAGGGTTACCGGCCTAGTGCATTGGGGGGAAGCATGACATAGTATATCTTGATTTTAGTGAGGCTTTTGATGCAGTCCCACGTGATGTTCTCATAAGCAAACTAGGGAAATGTGGTCTAGCTGAAATTACTATAAGGTGGGTGCACAACGGGTTGAAAGACTGTACTCAGAGTAGTTAACAACAGTTTGCTGTCAGACTGGGAGGGCGTATCCTACCGAGGTCAGTCCTAGGTCTAGTACTATTTAGTAGTTTCATTAATGACTTGGATAGTGGAGTGGAGAGTATGCTTTTAAAATTTGCAGATGACACCAAGCTGGGAGGGGTTGCAAGAACTTTTGGAGGACAGAATTAGAATTCAAGATTACCTTGACAAATAGGAGAATTGGTCTGAAATCAACAAAATGAAATTCAGTAAAGACAAATGCACAACTACAAAATGGGGAATGACTGACTAGGTGGTAGCACTGCTGAAAAGGGCCTGGGGTTATAGAAGATCACAAATTCAATATAAATCAACAATATGATGCAGCTTCAAAAAAGGTTAATATCATTCTGAGCTATATTAAAATGAGTGTTGTATGTAAGACACGGAAGGTAATTGTCCCACTCTACTTGGCACTGTTGAGGCCTCATCTGGAGTACTGTGTCCGATACTGGGTACCACACTTTAGGAAGTATGTCAACGAATTGGAGAGAATCCTGAGGAGAGCAACCAAAATGATAAATAGTTGAAAAAACCTGACCTATGAGGAAAAGTTAAAAGAGTGCATGTTTAGCTGTGCTGTTAAGGGCTGTTATAAAAAGGACTGTGATCAATTGTTCTCCATCTCCACTGAAGGTAGAAAAAGAAGTAATGGGCTTAATCTGCAGTGAGAGAGATTTAGGTTAGATATTAGGAAAACCTTTCTAAATATAAGGGTAGTTAAGCTTTGGAATAGGCTTCCAAGGGAAATTGTGGAATCTGCATCATTGGAGGTTTTTAAAACAGGTTGGATAAACACCTGTCAGGGATGGTCTAGGTTTATTTGATCCTGCCACAGCACGGGGGCTATCCCTTCCATCCCTACCTTTCTATGATCTTGGACTTTCTGTGGTTTTCTCCCCACTATGGTGCTGTATCAAGTAACAGAACCCAAGGGCTAGTGAGCAGAATTTTTGCTATAAAAGCTATTTTCATACTTTTGGGGCCCTAGAAAGAGGAACCTTTATCCATGCAGACACTAGAATGAGTCACCATGTCAATTACTCTTGAAAACTGTGGTTAATGCAACTCCACTGATTAGCCAAAAGGGTTAATCCTCTGTACACAGCATCACCTCAGATTGCCCAAGTGTTTCAGAATGAACATGGGACTCTTTCAGGGCAATCAGAGTTTCGGGTACTGGGCCAAGAAATCAGTCTTATTCTAATCATAATGTATATCACCTACCCTTTCTTCAGTCCCTCTTACCAGCTATTTTTCAAACATTCTATGACCTCTTCAGGGAAAATCCCACGTTCTACTTAATATCTTTGAGGTATCAGGGGATAGCCGTGTTAGTCTGTATCCACAAAAACAACAAGGAGTCCGGTGCCACCTTAAAGACTAACAGATTTATTTGGGCATAAGCTTTCGTGGGTAAAAAAACTCATTTCTTCAGATGCATGGAGTAAAAGTTACAGATGCAGGCATTATATAATGACACACAGGGCCGGCTCCAAGTTTTTTGCCACCCCAAGCAAAAATATTTTCCTACGCCCCCCCGGTCCCGCCCCAACTCCGCCCCTTCCCCACCCCATTCCAACCCCTTCCCCAAATCCCCGGCCCCACCTCCTCCCCCGAGCGCGACGCATTTCCCCTCCTACCCCGCCCTCCCAGGCTTGCCTGGGAGGGATGGGGCAGAAGCAGAGTGGCGGCGTGCTCGGGGGAGGAGACGGAGGCGAGCTGGGGGGGGGAGTGGTTCCTCTGCCCCCTCCAGGGTTACTTCCTGCGGCCTTCCCCGCGCCCCCCACTGCCGCAGCTCACCTCCGCTCCGCCTGCTCCCCTGAGACTGCTGCCGCCACTCTGCTTCTCCCCCCTCCCTCCCAGGCTTGCCGCAAAACAGCTGATTCGCGCGGCAAACCTGGGAGGGAGGGGGGAGAAGTGGAGCGGCGGCGCGCTCAGGGGAGCAGGCGGCAGTGGAGCGGAGGTGAGCTGGGGGGGAGCGGTTCCTCTGCCCCCCCACCCCCCAGGGTTACTTCCTGCAGCCCTCCCCGCGCCCCCCACCGCCGCAGCTCACCTCCGCCCAGGGCCGGCTCCCGGCTTTTTGCGCCCCAAGCAAAAAAAATAATTAATAAAAAAGGAGCCGGAGTGTCGCTCCTTGGAAAGTGCCGCCCCAAGCACATGCTTGGAGCGCTGGTGCCTATAGCCGGCCCTGATGACACATGAAGAGAAGGGAGTACCTCACAAGTGAAGTGAACCAGTGTTCACAGGGCCAATTCAATCAGGGTGGATGTAGTCCACTCCCAATAATAGATAAGGAGGTGTCAATTCCAGGAGAAGCAAAGCTGCTTTTGTAATGAGCCAGCCACTCTCAGTCCCTATTCAAGCCCAAATTAATGGTGTTAAATTTGCAAATGCATTTTAGTTCTGCTGTTTCTCTTTGAAGTCTGTTTCTGAAGTTTTTTGTTCAAGAATAGTAACTTTTAAATCTGTTATAGAATGTCCAGGGAGATTGAAGTGTTCACCTATTGGCTTTTGTATGTTACCATTCCTGAGGTCCGATTTGTGTCCATTTATTCTTTTACGTAGGGACTGTCTGGTTTGGCCAATGTACATGGCAGAGGGGCATTGCTGGCACATGATGGCATATATAACATAAGTAGACATGCAGGTGAATGAGCCCTTGATGGTGTGGCTGATGTTGTTGGGTCCTCTGATGGTGTCTATAAGTGAGGACTGGCCTGCCTGTATCTTTGTGAGCCCTTGGGAGGCAGGCCAGTCCTCGCTTACAGACAACCGGACTCTTTGTTGTTTTTGAGGTAGGAACTTTGGGCCAAATTGGCATCTCAGTCCCACCAATATAAATAGAGCAATGCCAGTGCCATTGAAGGATCTAATCCAGATTTACATTGGTGCGAGAACAGAATTTAACCTACTGTCTCATTTTTCTAAGTGTCAGCACATGTATATTTCTATATAAACAAATAATATTGAACATGCCTGTAAATATAAATGCTGTGAAACTTCATCTTAAACTTGAGCTCTGAGTCCTCGCCAGAAATTCTTTAATCATTCCACACCGAGAACATATTCATAGTTCCAGCATTTCCATTTTTTCTTTATTGTTTACTCAAGGTTGGGGATGGCAACCCACTCAGGCTTTGGAAAGCTTCAGTGGAAGTTGAAGCACCCCCATCAGTTGTACTGAATCGAGTTGTAAGAGAACGTCACCTTTGGGATGAGGACTTCTTGCAATGGAAGGTCGTAGAAACTCTGGATAAGCAAACAGAAATCTACCAGTATGTATTGAACAGCATGGCACCCCATCCTGGCAGAGACTTTGTAGTTCTAAGGTAAACTTTCTAAAGGCAACCTTCTAGCCTCTTACTTCTCCACCAGGAGTTTCTGCTATTAGAAAGATCTGGTCTTATATAGCTTTCTCCTTAACATTTATACACTAAGTATACTATGTCATCTACATATAGGTTGTAATATTTTATTTCTCAAAGTGAATTTAAAACTATGCACTTAGAGCATACTGATCTTTTCCTCAATGACATTTGAGCAACAGTCTTGCAAAACCCATGTATCAGAACATAAATATTATTCATTCCTTAGGACAGATGCCTGATAATAGCTGCTCTCAAAATAATGCAGCTATAACCCAACTGTTTTTTCTCCTGCTTTTGCCATGCTGTTTGGAAAATGGTGGATCTCTCATTTTGCTTGAGTTTGACGAGCCAGCTGTTTAGTAGAAAAAAATGCTAATACATTTAAGTTAAGGTTACTAGATAACATTTAAAAATGGAACATTTGTAGACCAAGAAATGCTACCATTTTTTTAAAAAAGCTAAATATTTAAAAGTATGGAAATGAACTATCAATGGAAGGTAGATCCATATTCATATATCCTCCATGTTCATGCAGTGTCTCAAATAAATGTGTATGTGTAAATTAGCTCATTGGACATTGCAAAAACAGCCTTAACTCTGCTCACACACAACCTATAAACAAGAAACCCTCTTAAATGCACCTGCCCCTTTGAAACCTTAATGGTTGGTTCTTGGCCCACCCATCAGGGCAAAAAACTGGAACGGTGTGTAGAAAGATTTCAGCTACAGAAGAGCTGTCCCTAACTCAGCCATCAGCTGTTGAATGTTTCCTTCTGATTGATTGTGTGCATTATTGTTCTGGGCCTCTGCTTTCTCTTATTGGAATGATATGCCACTGAAATGATATGCAGTTTTGACAAAGGAAATGATCCAGCAAATCAGAATTGCATTAGGGAGAAAAATGATGTAAGGTAATAGAAGAGCCCAATGAAATATAATTAGATCAATATATCCCTTTTATTGTTAACTTTTGTATTCTGTCAGAGAATAACAACTTGCAGACATTATTGGTATAAAGGAAAGCACTACTGGAATTCCTAAGAGAAGTTTAAAAATACTTTCTGTACTTTCTTTCTGATCAGAAAATATTAGACCTTACATTACACATTTTCCTTTGCCTGCCCAAGATTTACTGACTGGGCTAAATTCCTCTCTGGTATAACTCTATGAACTTCATTTCATTTACACCAGAGATTAATTTGGTCCACAGTGGCATTCCCTCCTTGCCCCAAGAAGATTGTGGAGCAGCAGTCAGTGAGGTTTTTAACCACCTTTATTCTGGGTCATATTCTTTTCCTTTCAGTTCACCATACGTCACAGTGTTTTATGTTCCTGAAAAACCCACAGTGCAGTCACATTCATCAAACAAAATCTTGAGAACAAGTTTTCATTCTCATCATTAACCTAGCCAGGATGGCTCAGCAATGTATATCACTGAATGAAATATATATATATCATAAAAGGGAATCCTGGCTGGTTTATGATGCGCTGAAAACAGGTAGGAGAGACCAAGCAGTAGGCTTGTTGTTTACATCCTTTGATTTGTGTTGAGGCTGGAGCTATGTTAACCAATCAGATTGCCTGTCCTAATTAATGCACCTTGATTGGCAGCAACTGAGTTCAGTGAAATTATTAACCTCTAGAGAAGTGAGTTATTCACTTTACAGGACTGCTAACTTCCATCTCATCTTCAAAATATTCGTTTTATACTTTTTAAATTCAGGGCTATCATTGAAAGGTATCAAAATGTTTCTAAAAATGATAATTGGGATATGTGGAAGAATGCATATGTCTGACTTTACATTTTGGAATGAATGTGAGCCTTAGAGGGGGGAAATATTGATATACAGTACTTTGCACTTATATAATACCTTTCATCAGAGGATCTCAAAAGGCTCAACATTAATTGATCCTCACAAGTGCTGTAGTGCAATCTCTTTATTGTGGAAGTGCAGAATTTTTTTTACATAAGTGCACTCAATACCAAAACAATGGAAAATTTTAGAGCCTACAAGTCCACTCAGTCCTACTTCTTGTTCAGCCAATCGCTAAGACAAACAAGTTTGTTTACATTTAGGGGAAATCATGCTGCCTGCATCTTATTTACAATGTCACCTGAAAGTGAGAACAGGCATTTGCATGGCACTGTTGTAGCCGGCATTGCAAGGTATTTACATGCCAGATATGCTAAACATTCGTATGTCCCTTCATGCTTCAATTTGTAGGCGTTAAAGTTTTACATTGTTTTGGTTTTGAGTGCAGTTATGTAACACAAAAAAAATTCTACATTTATATGGTGCGCTTTCACAATGAAGAGATTGCACTACAGTACTTGTATGATGTGAATTGAAAAATAATATTTCTTTTGTTTATCTTATTTACAGTGCAAATATTTGTAATCAAAAATAATAAGTGAGCAGTGAACACTTTGTATTCTGTGTTGTAATTGAAATTAATATATTTGAATGTGTAGAAAAACATCCAAAAATATTTTTAATAAATTTAAATGGGTATTCTATTATTGATCAATCGCGACTATTTTTAATCCCACAATAAATTGCAATTATTTTTTTTTTATTGTTTGACAGTCCTACTTAAAACCATGAATCTGTGAATCAATCAAACTTTCGGAGTCTAGCTCTTGCTTTCTGCACTGCTCAGAGCTTTCGTTCTTTCTCTAAACGTGATACTTTCTTTCTTAAATGTCTTGTGACAGGACATGGAGGACAGATTTGCCAAAGGGAGTGTGCACACTAGTGGCCGTCTCTGTGGAACATGAAGAAGCTCCTCTGATAGGAGGTGTACGAGCAATTGTGATGGATTCTCAGTATTTAATAGAGCCTTGTGGCTCAGGAAAATCCAGGCTGACGCATGTCTGTAGAATTGATCTGAAGTAAGTACCTGCAGAGAGCAGATCAGTGACATCCCCTCAGTAAACCAAAAATCTCTACGCTTAGATCATCAGGGTTAGCCAAGAAAGGGCAGTTGTGCGTTCCTAGTAGTAATACAAGAGCTGCACTATTTCCTGTATGCAGTCAGTGTCAGTAGTTTATAGGGATTTAATGCATTTTCTGAAATAATGTTACTTTTAAAAGATGAATGAAGCAAGATAAGAACTAAAGTGCTGTTCTCGTCCAAAAAATGACTGAAAATGGCACCTTCTTCCTGAACTGGTCTGCTCTCGGTGCATATTCAGGGTCATAGCTGCTCACATTAGTGACAAAAATATGGCTTTACTTCTGTTTACTCCTGTTAGACCTGCAGCGTCAACACAGCTAAGACAGTGAGAGACAGATTCTGTTTCTTAGTATGGTTCATTAGCAGCATTATTTACTAAGTTCTACTCAGTTATGTTTATGCAAAACTACTGAAGGCCATGTGGGTTTGCACTGAGGACTTAGTTTGAAGATCATGGGGCTGCCCATGAGCAAATGGGGGCCTAACTTGGCTTGGAGAACTGTTATTGGTTATGATGTATAAAAATGAAAGAACCAGGTTGAATTTGCAGGGATGGCAGTTACAAGAAAAAAAAATTCTAAGCCTAACACAATAGAAATAATTGAAAGGCAAACAGAGAATCCCAGTATGCATTTCTGCAGAATCACATTTTATGCAGAATTGCTCTTTTAACATACCAGAAAAGTCTATGGTAGCTCCATCATAGTTCAGTGTTCAATGTAGGGTTTATTTACTGCAGGTATGGTAATAATGGAGCACAAATTGTATTCTATATAGGTTCTTATACTGGGCTTATCACCATAGTATCTGAGCACATTCCAGTAGTGCATTAAGCAACGTGACTAACATCTGTCATCTATTTGTTCCCTCACGAATTGTGCGCAGTGGCATGTTTATGGTTTTGGATTATTTTTAATATATCGCGATATATTTTTAGATAAGGCAAAGTCAAAGAAATGTTGCACTTGGAATGTAAGGTGGTGAGGTTTGTGATGGTCCTTAATTCCTGGAGGAGTTCATTCCATTTCTTGGACCTGTCCCTAAGAAAGTTCTGTCTACCATACAGTCAAGCTTTACCCTTATTGTGGAGAGTTCCATATTCCCAGAGGAGCAAAGCTGTCAATGACACTCTCCATTATGGAGTTTTAGGTGATCTCTTAGATACCCTGGGCCATTGTGCATCTTGAAGATAAGGCCTGAGACCTTAATTCGATAATCCATGGGAAGCCAGTGTAAAGAGCAGAGGACAAGTTTGATTTATTCACAGCAGCCAGCACTGCTGAGGGAGAGAAATGGTACCTGCCAAGCTCATCTCTCCACCCCATGGACACCACTGTACAGCTGACATTACCGTAAGAGTAAAATGTAAATTTGAATATAGCACAGGAGAGTCTTCAAAGTACACTCGTGGTGATGGTGGTGATGATGATAAAGCATATCAGGTTCTTCAACAGCACTGTGGGATTTCAGTGAGGCTGGGGTATTACATGGCAATCCCACTGCTGTGAAGCAGTTTTTCAGTAATTTTGTTTTCTTTCATTTCCTCAGAGGCCATTCCCCAGAGTGGTACAACAAAGTCTTTGGACATTTGTGTGCAGCAGAAGTTGCCAGGATCAGAAACTCATTTCAACCTCTCCTCGCTGAGGGACCAGAAACCAAAATCTGAGGAAATATTCCAGGAATGTGTGAGCCTAAAGCAGAGTATGGTAGACAGCAGAAAGACCCAGAGCAAAGGTTTGAGTAAGGTTTTAGCATTATCTGCCATAGAAGTATGACCTGATGTCTGTACAGTGGCGAAACAGGGATTTCACAGGAAGGCCTGCTCATTCCAGAGACTTCGCCCACCTATTGCCCCATCCCTTGTATGTTAATTTCAATGACTGAAGTAAACCTTTTGTTAAAAGCTTTTATCATTGTTACTTTAAAATGAGACTATTACCATTACTTGTGTGTTGCATAATTCTGATATTTAAAAGCTTCTAAGAAGCATATTTTAATTGTAAATAAACCATGTACAGTATGTATATACTTATCTATGTATATTATATATATCTATATATGTATATGTAAAGTAATTATTTTGTATATAATTTAGTGCTTTCTAGGAGAAATCATTTGCATCATTTTTTGACCTTATATGGACCTATTCTTGTTGCTTGTTTCTCAGTGTTTCACAGCTACATAAGCTGTGTTTGTTATTATCGCAAGGCTACGTGACATAATCTGTGTGATATCTAACAGAAAAATGGATGACTGGCTGTTCTCATTTTTGTTGTGTGTGTTTGGGGTGTAAACTACAAGAAGGTACATAGAAATAGATGTAGGGAGTTTAGAGGGGATAACTGTATGTTTAAAAATAATGAACAGCAGTTCACTGTCACCAAAAAACGCTAACATGGACATTGTAACTGGTATGCACATTTTGAAGACCCTTTACAATGAGCTGTAGGAAGTTTATGACTATTCCATGATAGCTCTTGAAAACTTGCCTGTTGCCTTAAACAACTAAGTAGTTGCAGTTAGAGGACCTCACCATTTGCAGTAGTAAAGCTACTTCCTATATTAAGTCTAGAGCAGTTCAAAGGAATGTTGCAGATACTGAGGTAACCTTAACTGTTCATCTGGAGTCAAATTGGCAAGTTATTAAGGGCTCCACTCTGAAGCCTTTCTTTTAGATTTCTGGCTAAGTATGTACTTAGGGAACTGTTCTTTCCCTCTTCTGTCAAGATATTTAATTGTTAACCAAAGTCCAAAGCAGTGTTTCCACCCTAGATGGACCCAGATGTGCAGCTAAATATACTTTTTTATATATTTCACTATAGGGCTGGTCCACACTAACCCCCCACTTCGAACTAAGATACGCAACTTCAGCTACGTTAATAACGTAGCTGAAGTCGAAGTACCTTAGTTCGAACTTACCGCGGGTCCAGACGCGGCAGGCAGGCTCCCCCGTCGACTCCGCGTACTCCTCTCGCGGAGCAGGAGTACCGGCGTCGACGGCGAGCACTTCCGGGATTGATCCAGGATCGATTTATCGCATCTAGACAAGACCCTAAAAAGTAACAATTCTTGGGAAAATAGCTTTTTGGGTAAGAGCGAACATTTTCATTTTATGCACTGCACTGATCTTAGCTATGGCACCCATTCTGCTTCTGTTAACAACAATGGGAGCAGGATCAAATCTACTGGACCATTTCATTTTCAGGGACTTAACATTTTGCTAAGTGGAAGAATGCTTTAAAAATGTTTGTTAGCTATGAGACAGGGTTTTTGTTTGTTGTTGTTTTTTTAAACTAACATAAGATCAAAAATGTAATTATATACATGAATCAGTTTAAAAAAACCACAGGTCTATTAATACAACACTCCTTCATTACTCAGATATTTGTTCACCTTAACTTTATTTATTGCTGCATTAGCCAGTTTGGTCATTCATAACCAGTGTTTTAGTTCACTTCTTTAAATGAATTCTACCTACATTTATTGTGAGTTTTAATCTATGAGATTTATCATCCTACTAGTAGCTACTGAGATTTATATCATGATTCAGTGGTGCTGGAGTAATGGCTTCACAGAGGGACTCTGCCTCTGTACTTTGAATGTGCTTAAATTACATCTTTTGTGTTGTGTTTGTTGTCAGCAATGTGCAATTATATTATTAAGAAGTATTAGCGAGAGATGAGGACTGAGATACCTTCATAAGCCTCCAAATATCATAAGACAGCTATATGCCACAGTAACCAATCCTGCCATTCTGGCTTGTCATTTTCCAGTAATGGTGGTTCAAGAACATATGATTTTCCATCCTGGAGTAGATCACTGGTGAATCAAGATCAGTTTCCTACTGTCAGCCGTTATCACTACTGTAAGATTCAAGAAGGCATGCCCTCTCATAAGGCCCATAGCCACCTGAGCAGTATTTTACATGGAGAAGGACATTTTTGCTGCCCCCCAACCTCTGGCACAGCCTATTCCCTGAAGCATGAGAGTTCAATGCCCTTATCGTACATGAGCTTACATAAGTGAATACAACACTGCCGGTGTACTAATCAACCCAGAATTATCCAGGCACTGCAAACAAATAATTTCTGGAAGAAAAATGTAGCAAACCAGGACAGGTTGTCTTATCCTGAGATAATCAGTTGGAGGAGTTGCCAAAAGCCCCCTATTATAATTACAAAAATGGCAGAGGACCCCTTATGGTTAGGGGGGGGAACAGAAGCTTTGTAGCTGTACTTGCAGCATCTCTAATCCATGTATCGATTAAATACATTTTCTTTTAAAATGTGTATTAAGGCACATATCTACCAGTCAGACACTACAGTATTTTGTATTAAGTGTTATGCTGCCATTTGGAATACAATATGACAACCACATTTTGAAATGTTATACTCATATTAATACCTCATATTTTTACCTCATTTTTTAGTATCAGTCATCAATTGTAGATAAGTAATGGCAGAGGTGAATAAATGTGCATACATTAAAGCTTCAGCGTTCCTTTACCTCTATGTGTTCATTTCTTCTATGCTGGAACTGGAAACAAACCTGGAGTGTGGAGCGGCTCCCTTCCTGCCAGTGCTCACACACCATGAGGGCTACAGTGATGTGAGTTTTGCTAGTGGAACGCCCAGAGGGCTTCAATACCAGTGAGTCTAACTTCTTAGGTTTCCAGGTTTCTCAGCCCTTACACAAAATTATAGTGGTTGTCCCGCCCCCTCTTCTCCTCCCCATAACTATTAACCCAGTGGTTAGAGTCCCCACCCTCCCTGATGTGGAGGATGAGTGCCCTAACCCACTGGGCTACAGCGTCATTCTTACTCTCACTGTGGGACCATGAATATGTAATTACTTATACAAAGTTGCACAGCTCCAACAGGTGAGATTCGCCCAGGATGTGGGAGCCCTGGCTGTCAAAGCGCTAACCGCTGGGCTAAAGGTTATAAGGGGGACCCAACCACCACCACCGCCTTCTCATTTTATTGTGAGAAAGCACACAGGCCTGTAACTCCAGCAGAAGGCTGACGGGTGTGAATCCCAACCAGAGGGAAGCGCTTCCCTCCAGCCTACCGCAGGGCTCTAGATTTCACTAAGTGGCAGGGTACACAGCGCTGGTGGAGCATAAATCCCTTTAAGGGGCAGGGCTTTTGCCTCATCACCTCACCTCCACATTTCCTGTTGGCCAGTTTAGGCAGCTCTCTGCGCAGCGTGCTGGCTTTTGTGGATCCCATTCTGAGGCGTGTAACTCTCCCCTGCAATGTAGCAGAAGCCTGGGTGCCTACACTTGGGGCTCCGTATTCCACTATGTGGCAGGGCACCTACATGTTAAGTGTTGCAACAATGAGGCTAAGTCCCCCTTGTGGATCCAGTCCAAGGAATCTTAGGCTGCATCTGTTCTTTAAAATACAATATTCCAACCTTGCAAGTAACCAAAGAGCTCCTCTTGCTCAGATGTGCTCCCTCCACCCAGCAGGGCTGTCAAAGACCTAGGGCAGGCAGGAGTGGAGCCAAGGAAAGCATTGGAAAGACAGGGCTCCATAGAAACAATGTTCCAAGCCCCACAGAGGTTGGCCTGACACAGACATCTCACCTCTCCTGCTTAAGATGCTGGATTAGGGCTCCACTCTGGCTTCCCTTTTTTCACCACCCCAGGCATGAGGGCAGCACAGTCCCTGCTTGCCCGGGCTGCAGGTTGTTGGCTGCACTCTTTGACTTCACCAAGAAACATGTGGGATTAGTTAATGTTGCTACTAATTGTTGTGCTCACACCTGCTTCCTCCCTCACTGGTTCCCTCATAAATGCCCTTGTTTTCACACGATACTGGTATAGCAAAGGTGCTAATGAGGTGACTGATGTAGAAGCATCCAGGATTAAACACTCCATGGGAACAGTTTAAAATGTCATGCAGGGAGTCATTAAGGATTTGTAGGAGTTAAAACTGTCCTGTCTCAACCTTTAGACATTTCTCGTGGCAGGGCTACACTACCGCTTAAGTTGATCTAACTTACATCGCTCAGGGATGTAAAAAGGCCTGAGCGACACAACCTAAGCACTGTCCACACCAATGCTATGGCAGCATGAGACACTCTCCCAGCAACATAGCTTCCGCCTCTCACGGAGGTGGAGTAATTATGCCGATGGGAGAGCACTCTCCCGTCGGCCTAGAGCGTCTTCACCAGACCTGCTACAGCGGTGCAGCTGCATTGGTGCAGGCAGCAGCACCAATGTAGCGTTTCTAGTGTAGACCTGCCCTCAGCTTCCTTTTTATTTTAGAGCAGCTCCACACAAGGCAGGTTGATGGCCAGGACACATTCCCAGACGATGTAGTCTAGAGGTTTCCCAGGTATAAAGTTCAGGGGCTGAGGGAGGAAAAGAGGCTTAGGATATGCTTAAGCACTTTGGCGCAGCTCCTCCAAGGTACTTAGGCACTTAAATACATTTGAGGAGCTGGTCTTTGATCTTCCTGAGTTTTGGGTGAGTCCTGGAGGGGTCAGATGCCAAAGACAGCTGCAGCTTGGAACACAGGAACAGTGACGTACCTGAGGTTTTTTTGCTAAAGGAAGTTGCCTGTGTGGTTTGTTGCCACCTCTATTTAAGAAAACAGGCCTTGTGTACAATTTGTAAATAACAAATGTCATTAAGAAAATACCTGATTCTGCATTACCAATTTCTGCTCCAAGCAGGGAACCAATCTAACAAGCCCCCAAAATCTCCTTCCTCGGCGCCACAATATGTAAAGCCTCACCATGTTATCTTCACAGCAGCAGACACCAGCCAGTGTTCATTTTTTTAAACAAAACATGAGGGTCTGCAGAAGCACAACAAAGACAATCAGAAAACCCTGCAATTGCAGACACTGCGGTGCCTTTTGCATCTTCTTCACAGCCTCTCAACGACAAACGCTGAAATACAGCTCACACAATAGTCACAAGTGACAATTTGCTATCACTTGCCTGACCCCTTGCAAGTTATGGGAGTAATGTGGCTGAATGGCCATCTAGCCCTCCTCAAGCAATTCCTACTCTTTCCTTGAGCATGGTAAGAATGACTCCCTTTCCTTGAGAGGCTGCATGCCAAATCAGTGTTATCAATTTTAAAAGGGGGAACCATAGACCAGTCACCCTATCAGCAGCATCTGCTCATCCCACTGGGCGTGCAGAACAAGAGCTGGCTAGGTGCTTGCTTACAGCTTTACACCGAACAAGCCTAAACAATCATACTGATACAAAATTGGGCCTTTTCCCTATATCGCTTGTGTAGTATAGGTGCAGTATGTGGATTGGACTGTCGCAGGCGATGAACCTAATTTTATACCCACTTTGCTATTCTGAAAGAAAGTTCCCAGTGAGCCGATGGGAGTTTGACCAGTGACTGCAGCGGGGGTAGAATTAGGCAACAGCTGAGCACTTTTGAAAACCCCACCACAACCTTTGACTTGGCAAATAAAGTGACTCCAGACAGTCAGAGTGTTTTTAAACACATTTGCACTGCTTCTTGGACAGATCTGAACTGTGGCGGGGGGGGGGAGAGCCACTCTACATAGCTCCCCTGCTACTGACCTAGACAGCAAGACCAAGCTACAATGACCAGGGAGAGGGAGGCCCAGCAAGGGTGTCAGAAGCAAGCAGGATCAGCAGGGAGTGAGCTCTTTCTACATGAAATGGGAACGGAATGGGAGGGGAGGAGAGTACAAAGCAGACAGCACCCTGTGGTTAAGGTGTTGGAGGGATAAAAAAAAATCTCAGCTTCCCCATGCCACCCATTCATAGAGTTACCATATTTCAGGTTCCCCAAAAGGGGAGGAGAAGAGCTGGGGAGGGGGTAAAGTTGGAGGTGCTGAAGTGGGTACCTGTGGCGGGGGTTACTCACTCGAGGTGGGGGGGCACTGTCACTTCCTGTCACAGTGGCAGGGCAGGTGGCACAAGCCCAGGACACAGCACCAGCTGTCAGTCAGCGCTTCCCTATGGAACCCCCCTCCGCAGGGCTGAGAGCCTGGGCCTGGGTGGGCGGGATCCCGCAGCTGTGGCTTGCAGGGGAATGGACCAATCAGTTGTGGATGCAGGGTTGGGACCAATCAGGAAGCAGACCAATCAGGGCTCTTTCTGAGCTGCAGCTTGTCTGGTCTACAAAAATCCTGGCTATTGCCTGTTATTTGAAAAATCCACCTGGACAGAGAAAGGCAGCTCAGAAAAAGAGGCTATGTCTAGGAAAACCTGGACATATGGTAATGCTCCTCATTGAGGGCCAGAGTAAGGCAAAATAGGGCCACAGACCCACCATGACATGGGCCTCCATGTGGTTCCTCTCAACCCATTGCCTCAACCCTGCCCAACGTTATGGTTGTCAGGCGTCCGGTTTTCGACCGGAACCCCCAGTTGAAAAGGGACCCTGGCGGCTCCAGTCAGCACCACCTACCAGGCCGTTAAAAGCCCAGTTGGCGGGGCTGCGGGTCTAAGGCAGGCTAGTCCCTGCCTGTCTTGCCACCACGCTGCGCCCAGAAGCAGCAGGTCTGGCTCCTAGGCTGGGGGGGAGGGGGCCACGAAGCTCCACATGCAGCATGGGTCCCCTTAGAAACTCCGAGCACTAACAGAGGCCTTCCTCCCCTTCAGAGCATGGGGGGGGGGGGGCTTTTTCTCTACCCAGGGGCAGATGGGGCACCAGAATAGCCCAGCGCCACTCACCCCACAGCTGGAGTGTCGCTGTTGGGTAGTTGGGCTGAGCCCACTGCACTCCCTCCCACCACCCACACAGCTCTCTGTTTGGGTAGGGTTAGTGGGGTTTCCTCACCCTGCACGATGGGGCTAGATGTTAACACACCATTGCGATGCATGGGGCAGCTCACACCTGCCCGCACTAGTGTTCAGGCTCTCTACAGACTCAGGTAGACATCAAAGTCTTGCTTTACATTGCTTTACATTCCCAAGCTTCTCGCTGCAACCCTGGGGGCTAGAAACTAACTTTTTAAAAATGAAAACTGAGCTACTGCACTTATCACATTACTGCAGGGGCTGGAATGCAAGGCACAAGCCTATAGCATCTGCATATTAATTTTCTGCCTTCCTCTCCTGCCCCGCCACTTCATCAGTTCTTGCCCCTCACCCCATTCCAGCTCAGACAATTTAGTTTTCAGCTTGCCCTTCTTCCAAACCTTCCCCTTTCTCGTCCTCTTCCATGTTCCCATCCTCTGCCACCATTTCTCATCCTGACCCTTCCCTAGCATTTCATTTGCCACACCTCATGCCCCTTGCGTTAATTCTCAGACTCACACCCACTTAGAAGGCTCCTACTCGCCTCCTTGCAGGGCTGGGTGGTTTCTGGTAGTGGCTTTTCTTCCCCAGTCCAGTGCCCAAATCTTCACTGCACTCTTCAGATTTGAAGAAGCAGCGAGCCAGCAGGGGCAGCCTCTTCCTTCACCCCTCAGGCTGAGAGCGAGGGCCCTGCTGGGAGCCAAACCAGGAGCTTCAGACCCAGCAAAAACAGCTGCCCCTCAGCCAGCTGCGCCACCAAGAAGAGCTTCCAGCTCATGATCAGGGGGCTGTGGTGAGTGCATTAGCTGCTCCTTGTGCTAAGGGACCAGGAGAGCATGCAGAACTTGGAGCAGCTCTGAGTAGCTGCCCTTCCCCAGCCTTCAGCTAGGCTTCATTATTGCACTGGTGTAACTCAGAAACGTACACACCAAAGTTTGGCTGGCTTGCCAAAAACTAAAAATCAGGGCCTGAAGGGACCTTTTTTTGCCAATGGGGAGGAGCTGAAAGTCGGTTTTTATATAAAACAGAATATGCCCATCTTACACTGTTAGTATGTCACCGTAACAGTATGAATATGCAAAGCCAGCCAGCCACTGGAACAATGCACAAGTCTGGGCCCCCAGACCCTCTCTGCCCTGTACTTAGGGTGACCAGATGTCCCGATTTTATAGGGACAGTCCCGATTTTGGGGGCTTTTTCTTATATAGGCTCCTATTACCCCCCACCCCCTGTCCCAATTTTTCACACTTGCTGTCTGGTCACCCTACCTGTATTGCTTGCTGCACTATCCTCTTACTCGTTAAGGACCCCAGTTCCGCAGCTGCTCCACCTGCAATATCACTGCAGCATTGGTCCATAACCAAAGTAGAAGGTTTTTTTGTCCCTTTAGCATGGCTTTCCGGCTTCCCTGACTCCTTAAGGATCAGCTTCCCAGGTACAGGGAAATAGAACAGTCTGGTCAGACCCCTTCCCTGGGCCACTGCCCACCAACAGCACAACTGGTCCCTGGCCTGGCCCAGGAACTGAACCAAAATCATTCTGCTCATTACACCTAAGCTGCTGCTCCAGGTGGGAGCCAAACTTGGGCAGAGAAGAGGAAAATTTGCAGTTCCAATAGCTCCTTCCTTTTCTCCAGTAGCCACACTGCCCTTTGGCAAGCCACGTGGAGGCCTATGGGAGCTGTGGGGGCGGTGCCTGTGGGCGGGGGCAGCACGCAGAGCTCCCTGGCCGCCCCTCTGCCTTAGAGCCAGAGGGATGTGTCACCACTTCCTGGTAGCCGCCTGAGGTAAGCGCCGCCCAGAGCCTGCAGCCCTTATCCCC
Source organism: Terrapene triunguis (assembly GCF_002925995.2). Taxonomy (NCBI): domain Eukaryota; kingdom Metazoa; phylum Chordata; order Testudines; family Emydidae; genus Terrapene; species Terrapene triunguis. Next base: position 8,283,576 of record NW_020664492.1, on the reverse strand, counting down.
TTCCACACCCTTCAACCCCCCTGCCCCAGCCCTGAGCCCCAGCCCACACCCCACACCCCTCCCACACCCTGAACCCCTCATTCCTGGCCCCACCCCTAGCTGGAGCCCTCACCCCCTCCCACACCCCAACCCTCTGCCCCAGCCTGGTGAAAGTGAGTGATGGTGGGGGCGAGCCAGCGATGGAGGGAGCGGGGAAATGGAGTGAGTGGGGAGCAGGACAAGGATGTTTGGTTTTCTGCGATTAGGAAGTTGGCAACCCTACCCATGGACCAGCAACCGGGACCTTATTCTGCTGCTCTGACTGCACCGCAGCTTCCCAGCTCAGCAGGGAGTGAGCCACTCATCTACGCTGGCCCTTATCTCACGCTCAGACTGGTGGTACCTGAGTGTCTCTATACCACATGCAATGTCCACAGCACAGCCATTGTGTTTCACAGCCCAAAGTGAGTCCCCACCTGCCCTCCCTTTCCCTGGTTTGCTCTCACTGTGAGCCACCTCCCTGTGTTTCCAAATCACATCCCAGGAAGCAGGCAGCTTGCTTAGCAACAGTGACTAGCAAAAACTGTCATGGAACCCAGAGCAATTTCCTGTTAGCGATAGCTGCTGGGGTGGAGCTGCATGCTCACCATTCTCTCTGAGATACGGAGACAAAGCCTGCTCAGGAGAGTGTGTTTGTTCTATTAATAATCTAGCTGTAGCCAGAAGGCTAAGTATGGTTGGTGTTAGCAGTAGGAGGTTTACCCTTTTGTTTCAGGAACATGAGCTTCACTCCTAAAAAGCCCTAGCTTGAAGTGGCTGAAAGCAGCAGACTGGCTACCTAGGAAAATGAAGAAATGTGTATGATACTTTCTTCCCGCCTAGAGTCCCGGGCACACAAATATAACTGAATCAGAGCTGTTCCTAGAGAATGACAACAGCTAAATTTGTCTAGTATGGAAATCCCATCACCATGAAACAGAATGAAGAATCTTGTTTGCTAAATGTCTGGAATGTTAAGGCATCAGAAGACAGAGAAACAATAACATAGCCAGATGGAAAAGGTCGCTCATATAATGACCAGGTTTACTGTTTGGAAAACAGCTACTCAAAGACTTCAGAAGAGATTGCTGCTGCCTGAGATAACTGAGGTAAATTATTGCCTCCAGCAGCATCCGCTGCAACAGAATTCGTATCAATTCATGGCACATGGAACAAATCCTCACAGAAAGCTCTACACAAACTACACAATTGCCACCAAGGTTAATCCACAGCAGCGCTAAATCTCAGCGTATAGTCACAAAGGTGCTAGCTCTTCAGTCAGACGACAGAACTGGGATCTGCTTCCTCTGCAGTAGCTTCTAAAGAAGTAAGGCCAGATTCCCTCTGCCAGTGCAGTATTTCCACAGAGACCAGAAAAAGCTTTTAGATTCGTATGAAAACAACAAGAGCACAAGTGTAGAGGCCCCTTTTGAAAATGTGGTCCCTGAGCCTTAAACAGACGGAGACCTAGCTACCTCAGGGGCCTGCTCTGGACTGATCTGCTGGTACTCCTTGGAGATACAATCAGCTTCCCTTGGACAAGCCTGTATTTACAGTGGTGGCCACAAGAGGGTGGAATGAGCCACCACCGGTGTTTTGTTTTAATCAGTCCCTCCCCATCGCCCTGAACAGGAAAGCTGCAAAGAGTTTTTTCCATGGCCACTTTGGTGCCTGAGGAATTGCACAGCTTGTGGTCCTATATTTATTTGTAATGATTTTATGTTTTGGGATTCATGTTATTCTAGTGTAGTGTATGGCTGCCTGAGCACTTTGGCAGGGGAACATGGGCTGTCTGGGGACAAGATTATGCCATGGCTAGGGAACAGGGAGAGCAGTCAGCAGCCATAGGTGCTGTTCTCAGCTCCATCCTTGGTTCTCCATGTATGGAGACCCTTGGACAAGTCACAGACTTTCTGCACTGTATTTATTCCATCTGTAACAGGTTGGATAAATGACACGTCCTACTTGTTAGATCATTTTGATATCTACAGCTGAAAAGCGCTATTGCAAGTGTTCACTGCTGTTACCAATGTAAATAATTATTGCAAATAGGCAGCAGGTTTAAAACAAAGATGAGGAAGTATTTCTTCACACAGTGCACAGTCAACCGTGGAACTTGTTGCCAGGGGATATTGTGAAGGCCAAAAGTATTACTGAGTTCAAAAAAGTATTAGATAAGTTCATGGAGGATAGGTCCATCAAGGACTATTAGCCAAGATAGTCAGGGGTGAAATCCCATGATCTGGGTGTCCTTAAACCTCTGACTGCCAGAAGCTGGGACTAGACAATAGGGAAGGAATCACTCAATAATTGCCCTGTTCTATTCATTCCCTCTGAAGCATCTGGCACCGGCCACTATCAGAAGACATTGGGTTAGATGGACTATTGGTCTGACTCCGTATGGCCATTCTTACATTCTTATAACTAAAAGAAAATTAAACAGACAACACTGGGATAAAATAAACATAAACTTTAAAATACCTCCTCCTGCCATCACTGTAAGTTTTGCCTGAATCTTTTTCAGCAATTGCTCCATTGATCAGAATAGAAATACAGAGATTACTCAATTTTTTGAAAAACAAATGCAATTTAATCTTTTCAGTGCCTCATAAATTGGTCCGTGTAATTAGAGATAGGAGATGAATAGCAGAGGTGCAGGAGCACTGTAGTACTTTTAAACTAAGCGTGTCCTTGACAGTGTCACCTGTGCATTTATATAATGATTATGCAGCATTAATATGAGCAAGCAGATACAAGGAGAAAATAATAAAAGCTAGGTTGTGTTTTTTCTTCCTATCCCATAATAATATGTCGACAGAGGAATGTGCATGTGAATAGCAAACAGAATCAAATGTATGCTGAGCAGTGCAAGATCCATCTAGCTTACTGTATTAAAATCAAGGGAAGGCAATATCCGGTCACATATCCTGCAGCAATGTGACCGATAAATGAGTTACAAGTGTGTAAAAAATTCACAAACCTCTATTAGGAATAGATTTAAAGGCTCAGTTGGTCCTGTAGGGGATCACAACACTGGCAGTTTACTTCATAGATATTTAGTTTCTTAGCTTTCAGAAATAAGAAACATTCACTCCCAACTGGGAGAATTATTGTAGGGGAGGGAGGAGAAAGGGAGAGAGGATACCCTGAGAGATTAACTATCAACAACTACTCACACTTTCTGTAGCTAGCACTTTAACTTCTAAATTAACCCTCGTGACATTCCTGCAAGATGGGTAGGGATTATTATCCCCGTTTCATAGCTGGGGAAGCTGAAGACTTGCCCAAAGGCAAAAGAGGAAATAGGAGTCAGTGTTAGGTTGGAATTAGAACTCCAGCATTCCTCATTCACAGCTCAGACCACTAGACTACACCTCACCCAAAGGGTTTTGAAAAACTGGAGCCGGTGCAGAAGAGAGCCACCAAAATGACTCAAGGGCTAGGAAAAATGCCTTGCAGTAAGAGACTAAAAGAGCTCAATCTGTTTAGTTTATCAACAATTGATTAAACTGCAGCAAGGGAGGTTTAGGTTGGATATTAGGAAAAAGTTCCTAACTGTCAGGGTGGTTAAACACTGGAATAAATTGCCTAGGGAGGTTGTGGAATCTCCATCTCTGGAGATATTTAAGAGTAGGTTAGATAAATGTCTATCAGGGATGGTCTAGACAGTATTTGGTCCTGCCATGAGGACAGGGGACTGGACTCTATGACCTCTCGAGGTCCCTTCCAGTCCTAGAATCTATGAATCAAAAGAATATTGAGATGTCACTTGATTGCAGCGTATAAATACCTCCACAGGGAGCAAATACTAGGTATTAAAGGCCCCTTCAATCCAGTGGAGAAAGGCGTAGCAAGAACCAATGGCTTGAACATAAAGCCAGACACATTTAAATGAGAAAGGAGGCATGAATTATTAATAGTGAGTGATTAACTAACTGGAACAAACTACCAAGAGAAGGGGTGGATTCGCCATTTCGTGGAGTCTTCAAATCCAGTTTGGATGTGCTTTTCTGGAAAAAAGGCTTTAGTCAGACAAGTTGTTGGCTCAGTATAGGGGTAAAACTGGGTAAAATTTAACGACCTGTATTATACAGAGCGTCAAACTAGATGATCTCATCGTCTCTTCAGGCCTTAAGCTTTATGAATTTAAGAGGGATCTCCAGGAGACGTGCACTGCCTGTGAATGGTAGAGCACTAAGCCCATTCCAGAAGACAGAATTTTGTTCTTGATCATTCACAACACTCTGCAGTTTGGGAGAACCCGATCATTTTGCCAGAATTCACTGAGCTTTGGCAGGATTTAAGGTGCCTCCAATAAGCATTTGACTCTTCCACTGTTAGAGAACAGAATTTTGTTAGTCTATAACAAAACTTTAAAGCTCAGTTCCTACTGTTCCCCCTTTTGACACATGCTGTTAGACAATGTTCAAGGTCTTGGGGGTTGTTTCTGTTAGGAGGAGAAAATTATGATGGAGTCTGATTGCCCCAAAGAAATACCTAAAAATGTACATAAAATCCTGTTTCCCTGACCACAGTAGGTATCAAACAACAGGAGAGAATTTCTCTGTGTGTTTCTGTGGTGTTTGTCTCGCTCTCCTATGTACATGCGCACAAACACACTCAACCAAACAATAACCAGCCTCACGCATGTGCATTCAACCCCCACTTTATCCCTTCCACTTACATAGCTCAGATTCCTAACTAGCCTTACATGTGGTCTGTGTTTTGGGTGATGGCTCCTATTGTTTCAGCTCTCTAGACTATTCCATAAAAGGAGCTTTGCTGCTTTTTACATTATCCTGAATGATGGTTGGCTCTTGTGCCCACTCGCTTCAATATGGTTTCACCCAACCCCCATCATAACACCACAAATATGTTTAGAGTGATCTTTCCCTTCCACTTTTTTAAAGGCAGCACTAGATTTTAGTACTAGACTGGAAATAGATTCTAAGCTGAAATGGTGTGAATTTGCTAGTCAAGAATCACTTAAAACATCCCTGTTTTTAGAGGCTAGGTGGGGACGGTCCCAGGAAAGTGATGCAGCAGTCTGACATACTCCACAATAGTAACCCTATAGTTGTCCACAGCAAGAATTCACATTTCAGAAGCCAAACCAAACTAATTCAAGAAATGTATTTCCAGCCTAAATTTCACCACATTCCCAGATGGCTCCATCCAACCCTGGGTGGCTTACTTAATGCAGCAAAAAAACTTTGGGCAGCTTTATTACCACCATATCAACCAGCATCACCATCATGGCTGTCACCACACCAACATGCTAGCACACAGGTATTTACTATTACACTGTTGGCCTCCTTTGTCCTGAAAGACTTTTTGACAGGACCAAATGGGGATTTGAGACTAGATGATGCCATCACTGCTGTGGCTGGGTTCTGAGCAATTCCTGAGATATGAAACTAAGGTTTCTGATATATTCTAATATGTCCATTTCCTTTCACCTTATTACTCCTTTTTCTTTTCATCCTAAGCCAGTTGGCACAAATCTAGACTTGCAATGCTTTGCTATGTCCAGGCTGGCAAACTAATAGGTTTGCAGTGTGTTGTGCCTGTGAGTTGCCAACAGTTTACCAACTACACATATCAAAGACAGAAGCAACTTTTCCCTTTCTTCCCCTCTTCTTCTCCTCCATGCTACACCTCAGCTTTGTGTGCCTGAAGAAACCAGATAGAACTGTCTCAGATGAAGCTGAGCACTATCACCTAAAACTGACATTTCCTTCTCCTTGGGAAAGGCATTTGTCACTTAAGAGACTTCAGCCCAAATGGATCCACTTTGAACGATTCCGTGCCTCTAAAGAGAAGAATATGGTAGTTTGGTAAAATTAAGATTTATTACTTTTTTTGTTTTAAATATTTTCACTCTTCCACTGCCACTGTCTCCATTTCCTAACCGTCCTGCTTCCCTCCTTATTCTTAGCTGCTTGGGAATGTTTTTTATATCTGTCTATCTATATAGATATACACATACATACACACAGAGAAACTGTAGTGCCAAAAGCACTTTTATGTGGATAACATCTACAGTTACTTTAAGGCTTATACCAACATAGATATGTCATAGAAAGGTAGGGCTGGAAGGGATCTCGAGAGGTCAATTAGTCCAGGCCCTTGCACTGAGGCAGGACCAAGTAAACCTAGACCATCCCTGCTAGGTGTTTGTCCAGCGTGTTCTTAATCTCCAATGATGGGAATTCCACAACCTCCCTTGGAAACCTATTCCAGAGCTTAAATACCCGTATCGTTGGAAGGTTTTTCCTAATATCTAACCTAAATCACCCTTTCTGTATATTAGACCAATGACTTCTAGTCCTACCTTCCATGAACATGGAGAACAATTGACCATCATCCTCTTTATAACAGCCCTTAACATATTTGAAGACTTATCGGGTCCCCTCTCTGTCTTCTTTTCTCAAGACTACACATGTCCCAGTTTTTGTTTTGTTTTTTTACATTTCCTCATACGTCAGGTTTTCTAAACCTTTTATCGTTTTGGTTGCTCTCCTCTGGACTCTCTCCAGTTGTCCACAACCTTCCTAAAATGTGGTGCTCAGAACTGAATACTGTACTTCAGCTGAAGCCTCTCCAGTGCTGAGTATAGGAGGCCAATTACCTCCCTTGTCCTAAATACAACATTCCTGTTTATACACCCCAGAATTACATTAGCCTTTTTTGCAACTGCATCACATTGTTGACACATATTCACTTTGTGATCCACTATAACCCCTGGATCCTTTTCAGCAGTACTACTGCCTAGGCAGTTATTCCCCATTTTGGAGTTGTGCATTTGTTTTTTCCTTCCTGAGTGTAGCACTTTGCTCTTGTTTTTATTTAATTTCCTCTCGTTGATTTCAGACCAATTCTCCAACTCATATTGAAAATATTGTATAGTACCGGACCCAGGACAGATTCATGCAGGACCCCACTAGGTACATCCCTCCCAGTTTGACAGCATTTTGGGGGGGGGGGTGGGGAAATCACAGCCCTAATCGGCAGAGCTATGCTGGTATAAGTTTTAAGTGTAGACGAGACCGAGTGTAGATGCAGCTATTCTGGCAAAAAAGTGCTTTTGCCAATATAGATTATTCCAGTCTGACAAGCAAAATAAGCTATATAAGCAAAAGCACTTATATGTTGGTATAACTGTATCTACAGTAGGGCTTTTGCTGCCAGAGCTATGTAGCAAAAAAAACCAACCAACCAACCAACCAACCAACCAACGGCATTATAATGCATCTGACATAGCTATGCCAGCAAAATGTAAGGTTAGATCTGGTCTTAGTCATTGGCAATAACCCCCCAAATACACATTACTGTTAATGTTGTGGTAGTAGAAAACTAACAAACAGATTAATTAAAAATTATCCTAAAAATCCTGCCACTAAAGCTTTACATAGGGCACTAAAAGGCCCATACCCTTTTTGTTGTGAACAGGAAACTGGCAGTTGTACAATTAAAATAAAGTTTGCAGTGTGTGATGTACAGTAAGTTTGATTCCATTTCTAAGAGAGGGCATTATGTCCCTCCTGGAGCTGCAAAGCAGGGGACTACAACTGCCATCAGGCCCTTCCCCACTGCACTTTCCTTTCCCCTGGTCAGGTAAGAAGGGGAAAGATCCTCCTGAACCAGGAGGTGGCCAGGGCCTCTTTGGAAGTTTAAACAGCAGCCACATGCCAAGCAGAGAACTGGAAAGAAACTGGAAACAGGAATAGATGCAGAGCATCATGTGGAACAGGCTGTGACTGCCGGACGTTACAGCTGGGCAGGTCTGTGTGGGACTTACGGGGGACCAGCAACCACTGGGCAGGGAACCAGTGCCCAGAGGCCCCAGTGGGAGACAATAAATGAGCCTGGCCTGGAAACCTGCAAGCACTTATATACTAGAAATAAAGACTGGGCTGGAGATGGCACCCCAGGCACTAGGGCTGAAGAGCCTTGACTCCGGATTGGACTGCCCCCGGCACCCAAAGAAGAACTGCTATTGCTCACTTTGAACTGCAATTGTTGAAGGCTCTGTACCTAGGGTATCTGCAACCTGTCCGTTTCCTGGCATCCTTAGTAAAAACCTTTCCCTTAGCCATGAGTTTGAGTGGTTACTGGGACTCACCAGGTCTACTTCCCTACAAGGCCTCGCTGCTGAAGCACCTACAGTGCTTGCCTCTAAGATGTGGTACACTGGGAATGCTACTGTCACCCTAGGGTGTTGAGAAACTCCAATAATAGCAACAACATAAATACAACATATACTGCATACGTTTTGCAAATACTTTCTATTAGCATTCATTCTTTACAGCCTGCCCCAGGAAATAAAAACAGCAGATTTCCACCTGTATCACAAAAATATTTTGAATCAAAATATAATTTCATATTTTACAACAGTGTTAGAGCTGTAACTTTCAGTAAATTGGCAATAATGTACATTCCATTAGCACAGTTAAAAACAACATGAGCATATGCATTTCACACAGCCTATTAACACCAACTATCTCAGATGCAAAAGCTTGTTAATTTTCAAAACTAAATTATGCTATGTTTAGATCTCACTATATTTTTATAATAGTGTTCTGTTGTTTAAAAATTAAAATCTGGTTGCTGTCCAGTCATGGCACAAGCTACTATCGATGTTCTCTTCACAGAAGAGTGTTAAATCACCATTTACAAATAAATATTGAAAGTGAAAAAATGCCATCTGTACCACACCCTGATTACTGAGGAGGAGCTGAATCAGTCTGCAGGAGCACAGTGCAAATGTTACGCAAGCCTTAGGGGAGTGGTGTCCAATCTTGGACCATTGAAGGGCCAGTTTGGCAATTTTCAAGGAGTCTGAGAACTGCTCCTAATGTCCATAAAATGAAGGAGACTGCTGAGTCTATACCCTGGCATGTGCTCTAGCAAATCAACCTGTAGTTTGCTTGGGCCACCGCGCCATGTTAAAGGTGCGGAATTAATTCACTCAGATTTGTACAGTGTTCTGAAAAGGTAAAGCACTTTATAAGCGCAAGGTGTTATTTGGCCAAAAACTTTCCTTTGGACACTCCTGTCTTATTTAAAAAGAGATTGTTCAGTTTTAAAACAGCCTGCACATGGTACTGAAGTAGATAGGATATTGTGGGAAATATTTCTGCATATATTTATATTGAATCCATGAGGTCAGTGTTTTTCAGTGATATTTAAAGTCAGTTTTGAAAGTAAGAGCACAAAAGGCTGTATTATTTCTACAGGTGCCGGCAGCATTATTGTATGGGATAATGTTTCTCTTGCGTCACTGTAATGAATCCCTGATTTACTTACACTAGATAGTCAGTAAGCACCATTTGAAAACTCAACATTTGCCGCTCACTGACTACAGTATCACCTAATCTAAGTATCGGAAGAACCTGCAATGGTTGCAGATACTTGATCGGTTAATTTGTTTTAATGGTGCTCGGCCTCTACTGATTTCAGAGGTGGAAATTTTCACTATGGTGATTTTTAAAATGGCACAGCATGATCATCTGGCAAAATGCCAACCTAACCATGGAACTCTAAACAATCCTATACTTAGTCCAGTCCACACCAAACACATTTATCCTATTACTACTTGTGAGAAGACTTTATACATTCTTACTATGTCTGGTCCATCCTACGTGTCTTGCTCTGTATAAATGCAGTTTAAGAAATAGGTTGTTGTTTTTTTATGGTGCAGGTGTTATTTCAAGTTGTTGCAGTTATTGCACCATAGGTGCAATCACTGATGCAGATAAATGGAACAGACATGTCCTCTGCCATCTTTTTGCTGCTCTATTTACGTCCCCCTCGATGTGAATGCAGGTTTCATGCATTCTCGCTTCAGGCCTCCCACTCCCCCCAACATTTCAAAATGTGGCTTTACAAATGACTAGCTCAAGATAGTAATGCATTGATCATTCCTAGGTAGTGAAATAGCCGCATGTTAAATACACATTTTAAATAGCCAACCAGTGGGGAAGAGAGTAGGAATATAAAATACTTGGTTTGGGTTAGGATTTTCAGAGGTCCTCAGCACATACACACACACACACACAATGCAGTCAGTGAGAGCTGCACATGCTCACCTACTCTAAAAAATCAGGCCCAGTATTTATGATTCTAGCATAGTTATAGCAAGGAAAACTAGCACGTAGATATATTTGGCCATGTATATATTAAATATTGTCCTTTTCACCATCCGTTGAGTTTTCCACCTGACACCATGAAGTAAGCTATACATTAAATATGTAAATAGGTGACTCTTTACAATGACATGGAGAAATCTATATAGCTCTCCATGTATTCATTAAGAACCATCTTTTTGTATTACAGTCCATGCAGCACCATATGGCAGCAGGTAAACGTAGAAATGACACACAGTAAAGTTTGAAAATATATTCTCCTTCAGCAAACCTTTCCAGGCTAATATACATTTTCTATACGTTATCACCTACCCAGAATTTGTCACCTGAATCCTCATAGCAAAATATATATATATATATTAGTGCAAATGGAGACTCTTGTAAGTCTGAAACTAAAATACAAACATATTAATCACTATCACTGAACAATAATTATTTTCTATTTCGCTACATAACCTAAATAGGAAAGAAATGTAATCTAGTTTGCAAATGAAAGTAGGCATGTTTCACATATAAATTTCAATTTACAGTAGATAAACATTCACATTCAATACAGCAACATCAGCTTCTGCTAGATAAACTACTTATAATTGACACAGAGCATATTAGATTAAAAAATCCTCTCCAGTGATGAACATAACTCACGTGGCAATATGGAAATAGAAGCATAAATGCATCTGACGACAATGCAAGCACGGAGATAGAGAAAACAATCACTGTTCTGCATTATGCAGAATGGGCTCCTAATATACGGATTCTATTAATAAACAGTGTTGCTTTTTTTTGGTAATTTATTCCATTGAGAGAGAAGGGAAAGTCGCTCAGACTTTCAATGGTATTTCTGGATCTGAGTGCTATCAAGGCCTGATCCAATTCCCATTACAATCCATGGAAAAGACTCCAATGGGAGTTGGGTCAAGCTCTTAGAGAATAAATAAGTGAGTTTCAAAAGCAAGGGGTGCAAGACTTAAATCCTTGGCAAACAAGGCAGCAGGTGGCCAGGGTAGAGGTGTGAAATTTATACGCTTAAAGCCTCCAGACCCAACATAATTCAAACTCAAACAAAGCCCTTCCTCAAATCATTCCACAGTTTGCTAACCAATGGGAACCTGGGAAATGGTTAATTACCAGTTTTGTTTTTTAATTGTTGGGGGAAGGTGCACAAGTAGGAGGAAAAGGTTCTGGTTACTAGGTGGTGGTATGGGTCCACGCTGTATTTGCCCCCTGCACCTCCATAAGACATACAGTTTCCTGCTATCAAGCACGGCAAAGGTCAGTGCAGTTCTCCCATTTGTCAACTGGGAGCACCCCAGATCCTTCACAATTACTACTCTCCCCCCTCACCAAACAAAATAAGACCCTTTAATCCTCTTTAACTCTCCCACATCTCCAAGGCCTGGACCCTACCCCCGAGTGCTTAATTTGTAATGGAAGAGGTGCCGGAGCTCAAGCAATTAGGTGCCAGGGTTCAAGCAATTTTTTTATTTTCATAACTGACGCAGCAAGCCCCGAGGTGCCGGGGCTATGAACTGCCAAGCCTAGAGGTGCTGGGGCTCTGCCCTGGCATAAATTAAACACTGCCTGCCCCTTTGCCAGGAACCACCTTTACTGCCCTCCAAACATGAGTCAATTCCCCTTGCTGCTGTTTCCCGATGGATTTGTCAGGTTAGACACAGCAAGGTGGAGCTGGGTCACGCTCCACAGCATGGAGCCAGGGCAGTAGACTGGCAGGGTGACAGCACCAATAGAGACAGAGCAGGTAGGGAGTGTGGAACCAGCAGCCTGCTTTGCAGTTAAGTGATTTACCCAAAGTCACCAGCACAGCAGGGAAAAAATTCCCAATCTCTTCACTCCCTGTCCTCTGCTTTAGCAAGAAGACTCTCCTTTCTCTTTTGGTACATACAGTTGTTGAGTCTCTACTTTCCTGATCATTTAAATCATGTGTTTGTTTTGTATCAGGTGCCATAACACCTGGTTTGGGGAGATGGTTTCTTTTGTTTCTCATCAATCTTTCACCCTGAGAACTCCACATCTGTAGTTTTCCACTACTATATGTCTTAAAATAAAACCAAACCCAATTTACATCTAAGTTAATATCTTTGTTTGTGTCTCCACCATCAGGCTAATTGTAGGCCTTTTTTAAAAATACCCTTACCCGAGTGGAAAAAAACCTGCCCAAATAAAGGGCCTCAATCAAAGTTCTGAGATAAATTTGATGACAACAATCAAGGATCTGTCATAAACCAGAAGTATTAAAACACAGAGAAGGATTTCAGGGCCCTATGTTCACAACCCATTTTCAACTTCAGTGCTTCACAGTATTATAAAATGCAAATGGTTCCCTAGTATTGAAGTGATTACAACCTTGTGTGCCATTATTTCAGAATTCCCAAAGGAATGCAGATGAAGGAGTAGCGAGTGCTGGATGCGAAGGGGCAGCACTATTTATACCTTCTTTCAACCCTCCTAGAGTAGTAAATAATGAAGAATACAGTAACAATAAAAGCAAAAAATATAAAAGATATAAAAGCTAATAAAGATTTTCTGGTTTGGAAAAGGTTGCATTCAGGGCACAAGACAAGCATTTCTGGGCACAGTCTATCAGGAGTTTCTGAACTGGGAAAACCATTATTGTCAATTATTCCTCTGTAATGTTTCATGGAAGGCTTCGGCTCATACTGATTAGCAATGTAACGATAGAGGCCGTATTTGGGAGCAGTCCTGTCATTAAAAGAATAGACAAAATATCCCCGTAGATTGACATTATCCAGGGTGTATGCTGCAAAAGAAAACAAAGGGGAGGGGAAATGAAAATAAATCAGTTATTAATTTATTTAAGAACAATGCTGTGTGCTACTGTATGTTGCTGAGGAAGGTCAGAGTCAAACCCAGATGTGAACTCATCTCCACACAGAGAGAAGATAGATATGCATACATACATTACGAGGTTATCATTAAAAAGTGAGCATTGGATGACAATTACCATATAGCGTGATCTGTGATTACCACACAGTTTTTCCTTTTAATTAAAATATATATGGTAACTCCGGGGTAATGGTTGGCCTATTAATGCAGGTATAGATCTGTTTGTATAAAACAAACAAACAGTAGTATACCCATGCACAGACATAAACTTATAGTATAACATATAACTTGTGTGGTCAATGAATACATCTTCATTCAAGGGAGTGAAACCTAGGGGCATGGAATCTATCACAGAATGCAGCCAGTGAAATTATCTTTTTAAAGTCATGACAAAAGCAGTTTTCAGAATTTTCTACGATATGTTGTTTGGGGGGTTGGGATTTTTTAAATTTTCTCTGCTTACCCATGCCCCCAGCAGTGAAGATAAATATGGTGAACACAACCAAGCTCTTTACACAGTGCTTCCAAATGGCAAAAGGGGAGAGTCACATGAACCATTCCTGCCCGTGGCACCAGGAGAACATACACACCAACATGGGGGGAAGGGTGGAGTTGGAATAGTCAATGTAACCTTCCTCAGTTGGTAAATCCTGCTCCATCACATCAGAAATCATTCCAGGACATGCTATGTGTATCAACCCCATCTCCTCAAATTGCCCTGTGATTTTGGACTGAGGTGACCTGAGTCATTAACTGAGTCAGAAAGGTACTTAAGCATAAGTCTAGCTTTAAACACATGAGCAGACCCACTGAAGTCAAGTTAGGCATGTGCTTAAGTACCTTGCTGAATCAGGACCTGTCAAACATGGACTATTCAGCTGACATCATCTCACAGTGTATCTTCAACTCACATAAGTAAAGTTATGCATGTGCACAAGTGTTTGCAGGAGAAGGCTCTTACTGAAAGGTACAGGCTTCTTGGCAGCAGGCCGTGCAGTTGGCAAGGAGAGTCAGACTGAGGTGAGGCAATTAGTAAGGCTGGTGTGTAACGCTGGCGGTAAATTGCCCCTTAGCACAGGTAGGGAATATCCGACAGCAAATATTGTGATCTGAGAGTGTATTTTTATATATCACTTTATTTACGGGCATTCAAAGATATCTGCCACAACTGGTGGTTCCTTCACACATTACACTACAATGACCAAAAGCTACTCTTTTTCTTTGTTGTAAAGTTCTGTACTATCCAAGTACCTGTAGGTTGGAAGGCCGAGAGCCTCAAAAGTATTTAGGCACCTAACTCCCGTTGGATTCAAAAGGAGTTAGGCACCTTAATACCTTTGAAGATCTACACCAAAGCTTTTAAAGGTCGGCAACATGCAGCTTTTTGGCAGATGTCTCCCACTGCACAGTATGGCTTATTCTTACAGCACTGTGCAAATTATTTTTATTTCAAGGTGATGTAAAAACATTATATTGGGAGATGTGAGGCATTATTTAAAACTGGTCTTTTTGGATAACTAATTTAACTGTGTGTGCGCAACATTACACAGTTAGAGTGGAAGACAAGTGCTTATTAATTTTGTAAATAAATCTAAATAAATAACTAAGCTCCTCCCTCCAAATCCTTGTGAGGGACAGAAGTAAGCTTTTTTGTTTCAGTTTCTCCATCAGTAAAATGGTGATACTAAGACAGAGAGGTTGAAGGACTTGCCCAAGTCGCACAGAGTATGAGAACTGTGATAAGGAGTCAGGAATTCCTGGCTACAAGTCCTGTGCTCAGTCCACTAGATCATACTGCTCTCCAAAGGCAATGTTTATTTTTATCCCCATACACACAAAATGTGAAGGGAAAATATTTTCCTGTGCTATTTTTTCTGGCTCATACACCTGTGTGTTATTTCACTGAAGTTGAAGATGTAAGCTATGCAAAATTGCATACATCATTCAGAACCTGCTATAAACATTGCAGGCACAAAACTGACATCTAACCCAGTTTCAGTCCTAAGGAAAAAAACTGAAAAGAAAGTATGCTTGCTTAGATTCATGGCTGGTGCAAATGGAGGTTACTTACCTGTAACTGGTGGTATCTCGAGATGTGTGGACCAAGCAGTGTCTGTTGGTCTGCACCTGCACCGTAGCTCTCCGCATGCACCGAACCAAGGGCATAAAAGGCAGCACAGAACGTGTTCCTCCAAAAACGGTCAAATTTAAATTACTGCGCATGCCCCTGCATAAACCACAACTGTCTCAGCCAGTTGGGCACTATAAGGATGACTTGAGCCCTGTCTTGATGGATTTTCTATAGAACCTGTGGTATTAAAGGAACGGGAGGTAAGGCATATCTCAGGTGATCCTTCTGTGATAGCAGCTCATTGTCTCCCATCGAGCACTTGCCTAGGGGAAGTTTCTCCATCACCTGTGAGACAAAAAGATTGCAGGACAGCATTTCCCATTGAGTGAAGACCTTGTTGAGAACTGAATTGTGAAACTTTCATTTGTGGTTCATGGAAAAATGTCTGGTGAGACTGTTCACTAGGTGAGAACTGGTGAGTTCTGCACCCCGGTAAGTGTACTGCTGAAAGGGTTTATGATGGCTGATGCACCTATTCCAGAGGTTGGCTGCCTCTATACCAAGAGGGAGGGATCTCGTTCCCCCTGAAAAGGAAGCAGGAGGAGGTCTGTGGATAGGAGTTGCCAGAAACTCAATCAGGTAGCTGCTGTGAATAACTTCCAGTACCCATTTGTCGGCAGTTAGGGCCTTCCGGTTGCAGACAAATTGAGTAAGGCAGCCTCCAAAAATCTGAAGAGGGCAATGATGTGGCATCAATAAAGGGAAGGAGGTCTTGACAGTCCTATTCAAAGAAGCTCTTTGGCTGAGAGTCAGAGTAAGATGCAGTGGTAGATGCTGCAGGGGCTGCATTCCTGGGATGATAAATCTTCTGTCTTTTACATGGTGGTTCCTGAGGACATTGATGCGAACAGAGCTGAGGAGGCAGTCTCACCCTATACCCTGTCTGTGATGTTTTCTCTTGTGGGTTGGGGTATAGATCCTAGCGAGCAAAGAATTGTTCTAAAGTCCTTGAGGGAGTGGAGAGATTCATTGGTCTTCTTGTGGAACAGACTGATCCTATCAAAGGGCAGATCCTGGATGATACTCCGCATCTCGTTAGGAAAACCATAAGTCTCTCCCCATAACAACCTCTGGAGGCAATGTCCGCAGCATTCACCATGACCTGGAGGGAAGTTCTAGCCACCAATTTGCCCTCGTCAAGTAAGGCCTGAAAGTGGGCTCTATCCTTTTCCGGCACCTTGTCCTTGAAATTTAGAACCAGCATAATTGGTAAAATCATATTTGGCTATGAGGGCCTGATAGTTTGAGATCTTGAACTGGAGGGAGGTGGAAGAGAGGATTTTTCTTCCCAGAAGATCGAGCTACTTCTGTATCTTATCAGAGGGAGTAGCCATTGGTCCCTGCTGCCTGGATCTCTTGGTAGCCACTTGGTAGCTTAGGCAATGGGTGTGAGAATAAAAACTCTCCCCTTTTGGACTGAACAAAGTCCTTTCTGGGATGGGAGAACAAGAGGTAGGAGGGTGCCATGCCATCTTTCTTGGGTCTATAATGGCCTCGTTGATTGGGAGGGCCACCCAAATGGGACCAGAAGGCTGCAAAATGTCCAGCAATCTGTGTGAGGCCACTGAACTGCCTCAAGCTTTATCTGCAGCTTGGAAGCCATCCTGTGCATGAGCTACTGATGTTGCCTGAAGTCATCAGGCAGAGATGGAGAAAATGAAGTCACTGCCTCATCCAGTGAAGACTATGAAATCACCCCTGGAATTGTCAGAACCAGTGGATCTGGCCTTCTACCAAATACTGCGATGGGGCCGGTTGGTGTTGGCGGGGCAATGGTAAATATGGCTCATGTACCGAATCCCATGTGTCTACGGTAGGTGTCCTAGGGCCCCCAATAGTGCCAGTAGATGGGATCAACTGGCAGGGTAGGACCCCATGGCATAAGGTACCACTGGTCCCATAGCCAGTCATATCTGGCCAGGACCCTGATCTTCTACAACTGCTGCTCAGGGCCACCTCTACCTGGTACCACAGAGACTCCTGAGGAGCTTCAAACTCATCAGAAAAAAAGGCTGGATCCTGGACTACTGGCAGAACCGACAGTACTGATGGCTACATAACTAGGCTGGCAAGCAGGATGGGAGAACGACTCTGCATCCTTGGGGTAGCCTCTTCCTCTGGAGGAAGAATGTCCAGGAACAGAAATGGTCCTGTTAGGAGAGGTGAATGAGGATGGGGAGAGCAAAAATATCCTCCAGGGAGATGTAGGTCTCAGATCACCCTGGGTGTGGGGAGAGTCCATTGGTGGAGCCGTCGGATCCAAAGCTTCCCTGGTCACAGTGGAAGTCAGATCCATCAGGGGCTGTGTTGTTATAGGCACCATGTCAGCTCTAGATATGGATGGGAGCACCAGAGGCTGTTTGTCTTTAGCCTTAGCCATCAGAACTGGTGCCAGAACCGGAGGGTCTGTAGTCTTGCACATCACTTTCTCTTGCTGAGGAAATTTATTCAGGCCTAAGTTCTTAGCAGCTGTGTGTGCAGGCTCTCCCAACTTTGATGGGGTTGGAGAAGGATCCTTTCTCTTCAGGGCAGGCTTCAATGAAGATGGTTTGTCCCTATGCTTATGAGAGTGCCCCTTACTGTCATGGGAAGCCTTCTCTTTAGGCTTAAAAGACTTAGCTTCCATTCCTGAGCTCAAGCTCAGAGGGGTGCTGCCAGCTTGATAAGGTTGATATACTTGGGGGGTGGTCTCCGGCCAAATCTGATTGGAATCTCACTGTTTTCTCCATCAAACCTCAGTCCCTGAATCTTATAACTTCTGGGGGAAAGGAGTGGCAGATACAGCTCTTGGCTTAGATGTGAGTCTCACCCTGGCAGTAGAAGCAGTGTTGATCTTCATCACTCACAGCAAAGGAGTGAGGGCAGGAAACACAGTTCTTGACCCTTGGGCATAATCTCAGCCTTCTCCGGGGAGAAAAATTACCCCAAGGTGGGAACAAGAAAGGGGAAAACAACAATCTAACTACACGATACCAGAAAAATACTAAAACAAACTACTTACGATATATTTACAGCAATGATGCAGCAGAAAGGCACTGAGGACACCAAGGATTCTGACTCAGACTATGCAGCAGTAAGAAGGAAGTGAAGAGGCATCAGCCTGCACCACCCATTATGCCCTCAGTTCGGCGTATGAGGAGAGCTACAGTGCATGTGCGGACCAATGGACACTGCTTGCAAAAAAAGTCCAGACTCAGGCACAGACTGTGCATGCATATCCACTTGTGGAATAAACATAGGGACCATCACTCAAAGAAGAACCTATCTCTGTTGACTACATTGACACCAGACATAAATGTGCTCTATTACATCTAATGGACATCTGAGAGTGGATTTTCTGAGTGATGCAGAAACAGAGCCGTAACTAGGTATTTTTGCGCCCGAGGCAAGAATATAAAATTGTGCCCCTCCCCCAGGGCCGGCTCTTCGGTGGCAATTCGACGGCGGGTCCTTCAGTCCCTCTCGGAGGGAAGGGCCTGCAGCCGAAGAATGAATGAAGCAGCAGCGGTAGAGCCTGTGATTTTGGGGGGTCTAACTCATAATTTTTGACTGCTTGGGCTCGTAATGTTGCTTCCAAGATGGTCTTTGGTTCCAGTCCAGTTCCAATCCAGAGAGGGACTCACAGGTTAAGAGAGGAGGGAGGTGCTGGATATCAGCAGTGGCCACTAGGGATCAGCATGTGTCCTGAGAATGCTGGGAGTTCAGGTTTGCAGGGCAGGATCAGGGGTGGCAGGTTTGTAGAAATTTTGGTGGTGCCCAGAATCCGCCCCCACCCAAACTCTGCCCACCCGCCCAAGGCTCTGGGAGGGAGTTTGGGTGAGGGAGGGGGTGCAGGTTCTGGGAGGGAATTTGGGGATAGGAGGGGTGCAGAGGGATGGGGTGCAGGGGTGAGGGCTGTGGGTTGTGGCTGCAGAAGAGGGGTTTGGAGTGTGGGAGGGGCTCAGGGCGAGAGATGGGGTGAGGGCTCTGTCTGGGGCTGGGAATGGGAGATTTGGGGTGTCGGAGGGGCTCAGGGCGAGAGTAGGAGTGTGGGGGGTGAGGGCTCTGTCTGGGGCTGGGAATGGGAGATTTGGGGTGTGGGAGGGGCTCAGGGCTGGGGCAGAGGGTTAGGGTGTGGGGGGGTGAGGGTTCTGGCTGGGACTGGGGATAAGGTGTTTGGGGTGCTGGAGGGGCTCAGGGCTTGGGCAGAGGGTTAAGGGTGCAGTGGGGGGGGTGAAAGCTCTGACTGGGGGTGTGGGCTCTGGGGTGGGGCAGGGCTGGAGATGAATTTGGGGTGCAGGCAGGCTGCTCCGGGACAGGGGCCAGAGAGGAGGACGCCCCCCAGCCCCCTTCCCTGCTGGCAGCAGCAAGCTCTGGGGGAGGAGTCCCCCTTTTCTGCTCCCCCAGCAGCACACTCACCCCCACCACTGTTACTGCATGTGCTCCTAGGGTCCCTCTCAGGTCCAGGAATCTTCCTCGCCTCCCCCATGGTGGGTGCCAGGGGGTGCTGCCTGTGCCTCCTCCCCTGCTGTTGCCCCTGACTGTAGCCTCACTGGGGGTGAGGGATGGGGCTGCCTCCTTGCCCAATATGGGGCAGGAGTGGTGACTGCAGGTTGGGGGGCGGACTGTGCTGCTGGAGGGTCCCATTGGAAAATGAAAGGGCAGGCTCAGAGTCAGTCTGCCCTGGCAGTAGAGACGGGGGGTGCTAGGACCCTGCGGCAGCAGTTGCTGCAGGGGAGAGACAGGGACTCTCTGCTCCGTTTCCCCCACACACACACTCGCCTCGCCCTTGTTACGGCACTGTGCAGAAAGCAGGATTTGTCTTAATTATTTCAGAGGGCTAGAAGTAGGTATGGACCCAAACCAAAATCCTTGATTTAAATACTCCAGTACTTTGAGAAAAATTCAGTCTGGATCTAAATTTGATTCCAGACTCATATTTTGCACCTGCATTCTATCCCTATAATGGGCCATATCAAACATGCAAATCCCAACACCCCACAAACTTTGGGATCTAGGTGCAACTTTTCTGCACCCTAGTTCATAGAATCATAGAATATCAGGGTTGGAAGGGACCTCAGGAGGTCATCTAGTCCAACCCCCTGCTCAAAGCAGGACCAATTCCCAACTAGTTAGGTGTAAATTGGCCAGGGGGAAGATTTGGGATTTGAAATCAGAGCCACAAAAAGGCAGAAATCTGTTCTAGATGGTGGAAACAGTGTAGGACAGAATTTACTGTTCAATACAAAGAGCTAAGGGGTGCGAGGGAAATCACAAACATTCTACTATATAAGAAAAGCAGGGGATGGGTGGAGAAAACAAAGAGGCTAATATTCAAATAATAAGTGAAAGAAGACTGTGGATAAATATTGATGAGGAAACCTTGTCCTGAATTCTGAAACGGAAAGAAAGCCAAGAAAGATTACTGAGAATTGGGTTGATGTATTCCCACTCTTGGATATAAGTAAGTAGAGCTCTGCAAATCCACGGATATCCGCTTCATATCCATGGACCATTTTTTGCAGATATTGGATCGGATGCGGATACAAAAGGGCTCTACCAATGCGTGCTGCTGCTGCCACCGCTCAAGCCCCCTGAGCAGCATGCGATGCTACGCCTCTTACCCCGAGCCCCCCATGCCGCCCCTTACCCTCAGTCTCTGCCCTCCCGCCATCTCTTGCCCCCCTGCCCCACCCCACTTGCTCATCTCTACCCGCGTGACTCTCCCTCCCCGGTCGCGGGCCCTTAGGGCTTTTAAAATGATGGGGCCTGGCGGGCGGAGTGGGGCAAGTGCCCGCGCCTTGAGCCTGCTCCCTGGTAGTAGGGGGGGTATTGCAGACTGCAGGCCCCATAAACCCCTAATCTGCCTCTGGCCCCCTTGTCCCTGGTTCCAGCACCCCTGACCTCCTACCATCCAATGGGGAATTTGCTTGGCAGCTTCCCTATACCCAGCGTGTGGCTCCCACTCTGCATTTTGCATCCCAATGGTGATGGATCTCAAAGGCAGGGAAGCAGCTGGCTGCAGCTCATAACCTATGAGTCACATAGGCTATGACCTGCACACCGCTGCTTCCCCACCTTTGAGATCCTACTTCCAGAGAAGGTGGAACTTGAGTACAAACCTCTCATGCCTCATGTGATGCTTGCTGTATCTCCACATAACTCTGCAAGGGGGAACATACAACCTAGAAACCCATATAATGCAGCAACCACACCACCACATCTCATTTGTCTAAGGGAAATAAAATCACTGGAAATACCCCAGGCATGTAGTTCTTGGAGGCATGATCTGGTGCAATATTTGTTATGTTTTGTGCTGCCTGTATGAGAGTATTCTCCATCCTGATGTGCTGTTCACAGGCTGCACTGTGTCACTCCTTCCAAACACAAACACAGCCGTGTCCTTCAGTGATCACCAGGAGGTGCTTGCCCATTTACAGTGGCAAGCCTCTGACATAGGAGGCTGGCAGGGGTCAAGGAATCCACTGGAAATAGTGAAGGTTTAGTTGTGGTGGGGCAACTTTGAACAACATATAAAAGAGCAGGACAAATGGAGCAGTATTTAATTTAGCTGAGAGAGGAAAAAGCTATTCCTGAAAACTGCGATTGTCTGATTAATTTGGTTACTTTACCTATAGCAGATATTTTAGAATACTGTATCTGAAATAAAAAATATTTTGCTTTTTACTCAGATCAACAGCAATAATATTCTTTTCTAGTTGATACAGCAAGATCAAACCAAAGGCCAATTTGGCAGCTTCCTAAGAACCAGAACCCATGGTGCATAGAAAGGGAGAAAATGCAGTCTCCCTCACTATTGATACGTAGGAATGGCCAACAGACCCTACAAATCCCCTTATGCAATCTATTTTGAGTCATGCTTCTTCACAGACCACACCTCCTTATTTAAAATGAGGTTAGCCACAGACTGCCTATTAGAAATCTATGGGCTGAATTTGGATCATGAGATGTATCTTATCCACCCTGAGATACAGAGGCAGTAATTTAGCTAAAAAATGCTTAGTAGATAGATGACTAGTTTCTGGATTGATTTCTATCATCAAGCCCATTCAATCATGCTAAATTTAGCCCTGTAAATGTATTAGGTGCGTAGATGCTTTTAAAAATCCCAGTAGGCACCTAAATACCTTTAAAAATCTGGTCCCTACCTCGTGGAAGCACCAAGAGTTTTGGAGGGATCTGAATGAGGGAAAAGTAAGGGAATGTCTACACTGCAATCAGCATGGACTTCAGTGCGGTCTAGCTGTCCAATTAAGTACCCAGGGTCCCAGGTAGGCTCCTACAGCCCATGCTGAAGCCCATGATGCTGTGGATTCACTTCAGCTAGTACACACACTAGCTACATTAAAAGCTAACTCAGGTATGTCTAAACATGGTGCAATCACACCTCCTACTGTAGTGCAAACATACCCCAAGAGCTCATTTCAAGTGTATGGACAGTGTGGAAGAAAACATGAGACTCACAGACTTTAAGGTCAGAAGGGACCATCATGGTCATCTAGTCTGATCTCCTGCACATTGCAGGCCACAGAACCTCACCCACTCACTCCTGAAATAGACCCTCTAACCTCTGACTTAGTGACTGAAGTCCTCAAATCATGGTTTAAAGACTTCAAGCTACAGAGAATTCACCATTTACACTAGTTTAAACCTGCACATGACCCATACCCCATACTGCAGAGGAAGGCGAAACCCCCCCAGGATCTCTGCCAATCTGACTGAGGGGGCGGGAGGGGGAGGAAATTCCTTCCCAACACCAAATATGGCAATCAATTAAGACCCTGAGAATGTGGGCAAGACCCACCAAGCAGATACCTGGGAAAGCAATATCTGCAGTAACTCAGAGCCCTCCCAATCTAGTGTCCCATCTCCGTCCGTTGAGGATTTTTGCTACTGGCAGTCATTGATGGGCCACATGCTATTGTAGGCAGTCCCATCATACCATCTCCTCCATAAACTTAAGCTCAATCTTGAAGCCAGTTAGGTTTTCTGCCTCCACTTGTCTCTTAGGGTAGATGTATGAAAGCAAGTGTAAAGTCTTGATGGCAAGGGCAAGTTTTAACTTGATACAGAGAGCAAGGGGAGCTAGTGCAGAGATGTGAAAATGGGGCTTGCGTGTTGTGACTGGAAAGATAATGTGTGTTCTGGATGGACAGTGGGAGTGATACCCTACATCACACAATCATGTGAAGAGATAAGGGAATGCGCAAGTGTTTTAGCCAGCAGAAAAGACAGGACGGACTGAATTTTTATAAATTGTGAAGACGTAGTGGCAAGACTTGGTGATGGCCTAAATGGGCAGGGAGAAGGAGGAGGAATTAAAAGTGACCCCCAGGTTGGAAGCATGAATGACAGGCAGGATGATGGTGTTGTCAGCAACCACAGAGAAAGTATTAAGAGTTTGGTTTTGGTCATGCTTATCTTGAATTGGAGACAGGCCACCCAAGATGATGTGCTGGAGAGATGGTCAGATATGTAGCACTGGTCAGAAATAGTACGCAGAGGTAGACTGGTGAATTGGTGTGAGGAGAGGACATCACCCATGAATAAGGTGTAGGGAGAAAAGGAAGGGACTGTGGACTGAGGCCTGTGGTACTCGAACAGAGAGGGGGAAGAGAAAGAAGCACCAAAAGAGATGATGAAAGGAGCAGTCCAGGGGAGAGGAGGAGGGGAGGAATCTCATGAGCAGATTTTGAAGCTATTCACACCAGTTACTTAAAGATAGATTTTTCCTCTTCTGCTTTATTAAGAACATGTGGAAGTAGATCTGACTTCCTACTGCTTAACAACAACTGATTTATGAACCATAGAATAAGTTATCCATTATAAAGTATAGCATAACTACATGTTAGGTGCTGTTAGATGCTAATTTTTTTTCAATCGTACACTATGCCAAAATTTATGCTAGTACTTTCAGTGTATAAACTTTGCATGGATTCCTTACCTTTTAAAGCTTCATTGATATAATTTTGTATGTAATATACTCTCAGTTTATCTTGAACCATATTCTGATCATCATCAATTCCATTGGCTGTAATATAAACTGGGACATCCCCATACTTGGATTTAACCCACTTGAGCATTTTGCGCAGTCCCCAGGGCACCACAGCGGCTCTGCTTGGGGAGTTCAGCCATGTGATGTCTTTTATCATTTGAACTTGAAGATAGTGATCATACTTCAGTGCATCTTCTTTTTCCCAGTCCACAAGAATAGTGGTGTAATGACTTAAGGCAAAAAAATCAAATGAGCCTTGGATTAATTTCTTTTCTTCTTCAGAGAAATAAGGCAAGTGGAAATTGTATAAATCAATGCTGTTTCTTTGGTGAAGCCATTCTCTCATCACATGTGGATAGTCACCGTTCCCAAAGATGGGCTCAGCAAGCCAGCCAATGTCAAATTCTAGAACTCTATCAGCAACTTCTTGGTCATTTTTGGAAAAAGGACAGGCTGGCTCTACCCAATCAGCTTGCAGAGCTATAGATATTTGACCTTTCTGAGATCTTCTAAATTCTTTGTCATACATGTGCCAGGCTTTAGCATGGGCTTTCAACAGATTATGCCCTGCAGAGTATGTCAGGTTCCTCACATAGGGTTCGTTCATTGTAATCCAAAATTTGACATGGTGACCCAAACTTTTGAAGCAGAGCTTGGCATACTCAACAAAGGCTTGAACAGTCTCTGGGTTCTCCCAGGCTCCATATTTGGCTAGCACAACAGGAAGCCCTTGGTTCTCAGCCATAGGTTGCCATAAAGCTACAACAGGAGTTATATTAACTCTGAGAAGTTCACTAACAAAACACTGATAATAGTGCAAGAATGTGTGGTTGATCTGAGACAGGTTACCCAAAGGGAGAATCAAAGACCATTTCAGTGAAAAATGAAAATGTGTGACATGCATTTCCTGCAGCAGCGAGATCTGGAGCCTGATGGCAGCAAAGTCAACACAGTGATGCTTACGTTTTGGGGTAGCAACTCCATCAACTTTAATAAGCTTCTTAGTGTGGTGAACATCCCACACGTATACATTAGTGTCAA
The DNA here is from genome assembly GCF_002925995.2 of Terrapene triunguis. Lineage (NCBI taxonomy): Eukaryota > Metazoa > Chordata > Testudines > Emydidae > Terrapene > Terrapene triunguis. Next base: position 8,258,378 of record NW_020664492.1, on the reverse strand, counting down.
GGAATTGGGTGGGGGTTGTGTCTACCTAAGAAGGGAAAAGAAACACACAAGATTCAATTTGTTAGTTCTGATTACATAGAAAATTCATAACCATCAGACAAGGTTTATTAAAAGATAATCACAACTAGAATATTTCTTTTAATTGATGCTGCCTCCTAAGATGAACACATTTTCCCTTTTAGCATCTCCCTCATACATCTCTGATGCCATCTCTGACTCATATGAATGAATGCATCTTAATATTGTGAGGTCCAGAAAATGCCAAATATATGTAGCACCTTCACCCGACTTTTATAAAAAGCAATGTACTAGCGTATGCCTTCTGTTTACACTCTCCCCACAATGCTCAGTTCTGTGAGGGAAATCAGGGGCTGCTCAGGGACAAAAAAGCAAATCCAGAGAAGGCTAATACAGTAAAGTCTGTACTAATTTTCAAAATAATTTCTTTAAAGTTTAAAAGGCTATATTTTAGGGCTATTTGTACACTATACATTACCATAAATAAGCCTTCCTTTTTCCTGTAAGGTGGAACAAAATAAATAATAAATGAAACATGAAGAAGAATTAAACAGTTTCCTTATTTGAACCTGTGCTAAAAGAGAAATATGTCTCTGAGCTTGATTTTCAGCATGAATACAATTGACGGGTAAGAATTTTGCTTCTTGCTAAAGAAATGTCCTTTAACTGCACTAGCATATTGAACTAAAAAGTTCCTTCACTTTTACAACATTAAATTGGTTAAAATAGCATGCTGTTGATTTCTGAGTCATATTTTTGCTCTGATATCAGAGTTATGCCAATGTGCATCACTCCAACAATAAGCAAATTTTCCACAAATCTTTTGGGCCTGAGAGGAACACCTGCATTACCCACTGAAATCAATGAGAGTCTTACAACATCACATTTTCATTTTTTAATAAATACCATGATCATAAAAAGGACTCTAAAGGAAGCGAAAGAGTTACTTAGAAGGTTTTATTATTTGTACTATTTTTTTCTCCTTCCTAGTCCAGTTTACCTTTCAAAGGAAAGACCCAAACTATAAGACACAGTTGCTATATATACACATCTACCTATGTCCACTATTTTTCTTCTTAAATTAACCCTCTGAGCATAAGTTTCCCTGTAGGACCTTTTGTTTCAAAAGCAGGGTCAACCTAAACCCACTGTTGAGCCTGTAACTGAGACTGTAGAATTGTGCAGAGCAGCTGCAGATCACTTGCTCTTTTCTCTGGAGAGGTCAGTGTTGTGCTTACAGAGGAAAGCAATAAAAAACAGCATGTCAGAGGGAAATTGCTTTTCTGGAGAATTGTCCCTTGTAGATTACTAAAGCATGAATTTCCACTAATACTGTGGGAATGCTGTCAGAAATGTTTTTCCACTATGATGCATCTACAAATCATTCTACCTCAGCCTTACAGCACAAAATGTTTGAATATCCTTTTGAAGTGAAAATATCCAGAGTTTTAAGGGTTCTTTTAAGTGTCTTGAACTAACAGACTCAGTAACTTTACAACTGTTATTGATCCCAAAGGTAGTAGTGCCATTTCCAGTCTCAACTTATTTGGGACCAGAAGGACAATGATTGCTGAATTTTCTTAAAAATCAATGCATCAGATAAGGAGGTTGCAATGTTTCTCAATAGTGTGAAGTTAGAGCTTACTTTTAGGGTATGAAACAAAACCTAAAAAAACCCCCAAACCTATGCTCCAGCTCATAGGTGCTGGAACTAGGGGTGCTGCACCCCCTGGCTTGAAGGGGTTTCCATTATATACAGGGTTTACAGTTGGTTCAATGGCTCTCAGCACTCCCACGATAAAAATTGTTCCAGCATCCCTGCTCCAGCCTTCAGAATATTTCTGTCTTTGTGGAAAATCTAAATTAAAAATTTTGCTCTTGGATCCAATCTGAGAGCTGAATTTTACATTACATCTTTATTGTGGCTACAGGAGCCCTACAGACCAAACAGTATCTGAGAATTATACAGTCATATTTTCAAAGAGACCACAACCTGTCTATAATTTTTGCATGTGAAATGAAGGCTTTAATCGTGAAGGGTTGTCAGAGGTAACAGATCTAGCTGGAGAAAAAAACTGAAAACTAAGAAGAGGGTCTCAGAGAGGTTGGTTGCTACAAGGGGGCAGTGATGCAGCAGAGGCAGAGACAACACTGCACTGCTGGCAAATGAGGAGCACAGCAGAATTGTCCATTCCTGATACAGAGGTACTTTCCTATACACTTTCTGCTTCTTTTTTTTTAAGCACAGAATACCACTAACAATGATGCTGTAGTGCACATGCAGAAAACATGAACACATTAGGAACAGAACCGAGCAAATAACAGAGTTTTCAGTTTGGGGGCTAACCAAAAAAAAAAAAAAAAAACCTACTATGGAGCCTGGTTCAATTCAGAGCAAAACAAATTTTTTCAAAATTTAAAAAAAAAAAATCCAACCCCCTGATACCCCCCACAAAAACCTCTTAGGTTGACTTTAAGCAATTTATTTTTGTTTTTTCAATTTGTTTTGGTCATTTTCAGGTGTGGTTTTTTAATTGGGCAAATTTGAAAACAAGACTCCGTTTTGAAACAAAAAATTAAATGATATGATTCAATATGATTAAACCAAAATATTTTAACTTTTTTGAATTTTTTTTCATTTTTGGGGTGGGGAGATGGGGGGCAAACTATTCACCAGATTTGACCCAGATTTGCAAATAGTTTCACAGCCCTGAAAAATGCATTTTTCTGTAAAATTCCTAATGGCAAAAAAAAAAAAAAAATTCACCCAGCTCTAATTAGGAATGGCTTTTAGAAAACATGAGTAATGATGGTTTCATGACTTTTAACATTTCCAAATACAAGGGTATATTTAAACAAATTTCTTGCCATTAAAAGGAATAGATTTGGATCATAACAACCAAATATGCTGCTGTTAAAACTATGGAGATAAAAATGCCACTTGCAATATTTGCCATTTTCATATATTAGTATCTTTGTGTGGAAGTGATGAACTTAGTAGATAATTATCTTCCAAAACGCATTTGAAAAAGGATGTATTTTTGTTAACTGAACACATAATAAGTGTTCTAGGAAGATGGACATTAGATCACATTTTCTGTTTTTTGTTTATGTGGTGTTTGTTTTTAGAAAATCTGTTATTTATGATATTTAAATTTGGATCCGCTTTCATGGTCACATTTAGGATGCCTGGTGAAAGCTGGGAAGATATTCTGTAAAATGTGCAGCTTTACTAAATTGGTGCTCCCACTACATCATTATGGTAACAGATCTTATATCACCCAAGTAAAAATGATTATATACTTGCACAATACAATTATTATATACTTAAAGAACAAATTGGTTGGAGCATCTATTGACTTTGTCATCAGACTTACCTGAACGTAGTTATCAACAATTCCCCAAGCAAAGTCGCAGGGAAACTTCCCATCTATGGGTTGATTCTCAGGCAAAGGCGGGAAGCCATTTCTCTCGATTAGCTTTTGGTAGAACAAAGCTGAAGACTTTGGCAAAAACTTCTTGTCATGGCTTTGAAAATCAACATAAAATAATCCACGTCTAATGCTGTATCCTCTATGCCATTCAAAGCCATCCATGAGGGACCAAACGGTGTACCCAAAGACATCAACTTCATCATATCTGATGGCTGAGAGGAAAAAAAGCAAGATGACCTCATATTGCTCATTTTTTCCAGATAGAGTATACCATTTAAAAAACGATTCTAGTATTTGAGCATTAGAACAATGTAGTAGGATAAATAAATGTCTTAAGGCTTGATTCAAATTCCATTCAGTGGAAGTCCTTCAATTGACTTCAATGGGCTTTGGATCCAACTCTTACAGTTTACATCCAAGAAGTTATATAGAAACAAAAAAGTTACCCTGAAGAAATTATCATGAAAAATTTAACACAACTTTTTGGTGTTCTTAGGGATTTGCATTAACTATCCAGGCAATGCGGGTGGTAGTGATAATGCTGATGAGACTTTACTCATTTGATTTTACAGACCCCCTCACATCTGTTCTGAGAATACCATTTTCTGGAATAAATATCTGGAGTTTATTAATCCTAAAGTAGGTTAAAGGCCTGTTACAGATGTAAGGGTCGTACCAGCATTATTATTGTTGTGACAAGTTCCACTCTGTGATTTAATCTGAGGTTTACAAATGGTTTGCATTTCTATAGATATTAAACACTTAGAATCAGCAAAATGTTCTTAGAGAGGGTCCCGATTCAACAAAGCCCTTAAGTGTGTGTTTAATTTTAAGCGCATACTTAAATCCATTCCTATTTAGCAAAGCATTTAAGCACATTTTAAAATGCTTTGTTAAACTGGGGCCTGTATCAGTATCCAGCACAATTTAGCTTTATCACTCACCACCGTATGTAAACACAAATTGGATATCTATTGAACTTAACATTACCCAGCCTAGTTACACAAGCCAACATTTTACACAATCAAATGTCAAAGTGTTCATATTTCCTAGTTTTATTAATGTATCTCATTACAATCAGATATGAGGGGCCAAACTGATTCTTGATGTAGCACCGTTTGAACCAATTAAACAAATGGAATTATAAAAGAGCTGAATTCGGCCGTCTCTTTAATTTGCCATGATAAACTCGCAAAGAAACTGGAATATTTCTTTCCCTAAAGATTAGTTCTTTTCTGTTTGGCAAACATTGATTTTTTTAAAAAAAAAGCCCTCCACATTCACACAACACTTGCTGTTCTGAGAGAGTAAAAGTCAGGATGGATTCACATTGTTAACTAGCATCAGCAAAAATTTCTCTTAGACTAGCATTACACTCCTGCTGCAAATCAGCTGGGAGAGCTTCCACATTGCTTTTCGGACTCACCAAAAATTCTCCTAAAATCCCTCCTTAAAAGTTTACTGACTTGTGCCATGCTCTCTCTGAGAAGTGAGTTAAAAAAATTTGGAAGCAGGAAAAAAGTCTCAAATACAATGTAACCATCAAGTAGTGCACATGCCTTATCAAGTAACCACATGACTTATTGATATTACTTTTATCTTCCTTCATTCTTCTCCCCATCTTCAGGACAGGAACCATATCTTTACTTGTTTCTGTAAAGGGCTTAGCAAATTTTTGGCATTCCAAAATAATAGTAGTTCTTGTTATTTATTATGAACTTCTTGGTGACCGAGTGGCAAATTGAAAGGGAAAATATAGTCTATAATTTAATATGTTGCCAGTAAGCCCTAGTCACACTCAGAGTGCAGATCTATGTATATATATATCAATAATTTTATTAAATTGAATAAATAACACCTTTTTGTTAACAAGAATATGACTATGTAGTTTCCATATAACTCCACACACACCTCTAACACATTGTATATGCAATAATTAATAACTCTAGTATATACTATCCCCCAGACTTCAGATACAACATTGGTTTGCATGTTAATTCAACTTTTAGTTTAGCTGTAATAGTGAGGTGTTTGGAACAGCAGCTGAAACAAATGTAGCAATTCCAGGATCTTTTATCCCAGTTGAGAGGCAAATGGAAATCATCTTCACTAAACCATTAAAGGAAAATTCCATTGTAACATGAAAGCTATTTAAACTGAATGAATAGTTTAATTCAGCTACTAATATTTTAAAAACCCTTGAAGCAGATAACAGAGAAATAAACCAATTATAACATGTTTTGTAGTAATAAAAAGTACAGTATAATAAAAATAATTATTAAGGAGGAAACAGGGAACAGTCATCCCAATAAGTTGTTGTTGACAAGCCGGACTGAAAGAATCTACAGTACTTTGCCATTAAAGAAGTATTAGAAATGGGATGTGTCAATGTTATAAAGTAAGTTGGGTGGGGGGGGGGGTGTCATTTTTTTAAATCTAGGTTAACAATTGGTAAAAAAAAAAAATTAGTTAAAATAATTTTATTTAAAACTTCAAAGGCCTGATTCTCAGACCAGTGTAAATCAGGTTTAGATCCACTGAAGTCCACAGAATTACACTGCTGTAAGAACAGAATCAGGCTCCAAAACTACAGGAGAACCCCATTTATCCGAGCCTCCATTATCTGGCTCTCCATATTAAGCAAACAACCAGCACACACACACAGGATCATTACAAAGCATTAAAATGTAGCCTCCTTATTTATTTACAGCGTACACAAACGGTTACTTCTAGTAAAGAATACAGTACCAGTTTTTAAAAATGCAGAAATAATAAACTCAAGCAACTCAAAAAAAGTATAGTATTGCTGTTGTTGCAACTTAAAACTATCATTTTGGCATTTTTAGAAACTGGATCTCTTTACTAGAAGTAACAGTTCGTGTTCGCTGTAAATAAAGAAGGACGGTATGTTTTAATGCTTTTCCAGGAAGGGTCAGCTAGTTTAAAAGCAACTCTGCATCTTAAAATAATGGTTAGAAAGCTCTTTGCCCATTCTCTGGATTATCCAAATTTTTGATTATCCGATCTCTGTGTGTGTGTGTATACACACACACACATATATAATTCAGCTAACATATTAAAACTCATCACTGGAGTTTTCCTGTAATGATTCCAAGCAAATCCCATTGATAACTATAAAAACAGCAATGTTCACACAGGGTGTGCACTTGCTCTTACTGAAATCAATTGAAGTTTTGCCATTGGCTTCAAGGAGAGCAGGACCAGACCAACAAAATCCCATCCATACCACACTCATTAAAAGGCACTTGTCAACAACTGATAAAAATGAACCTAACTAACTGATTTGAAGTCTCATTTCATAGTGAAAGTCTAGATAAATGTTAAAGACCAAAATTAAGTTTTGGAGCATTTGTTTAATGAGCTTTAGTCGGATATTTTCCATAAGTTTTGTCAGGAGAATAATATTAATTTGTCAACTAAGCTACCTTTTAAAGTTTCCATAATGAACTTCTTGAGATAATAAATATACTTGGCATCATCTCGCTTGGTGCTACCAGAGACAAACCAGCTGTTCTCCACAATGAATATTTTGGGCTTGTTATATTCATGGCTTATCCAATAAAGGAGCTGCCTCAGGCTTAGTGATTCCAACTGATGGAATTTCATCTGAGAGTCCAAGAGCTGGAAACTCAGTGTTGCTCCAAAAGAAAGAGCAAAAAAGTCAGCTGTTCCCTTGATGTACTTCTTCTCTGCATCACTGAATTCAGGCAGCAGAGATGAGAGGTTACTCTTCATGCTCTGAGGGTAGTCACCATCAATAAATATGGGTTTAGCAAACCAGCCCAACACAAAGTCAAGGGATTTTTGACATTCTTGTATGTCTTGTTCAGTCATAGCTTGAGGTTTTATCCAGTGGGAGCTGAGGGCAATGGACACTTGGCCTCCTTGAGTTGGACGAAAATGATCATTGTAGAGATGCCAGACTTTGGCGTGGGCCTGTTGAGAAGAAAGATTATAATGAATGCATCTGAAATTCTGTCTTGAATAACAGAAATGCAATAGCATATTCAACCACTAATGTTCAGATTTGACTAGCAATGCTTTATCCTCACATCCCTACGCTAAGTCTTATTCCCTTCTCAGTGATTTATGATTGCTAACTTCTATTATCCTAATCAGAGTAGATAATATTACATTGATCCAAGAAGAGCTTGTTTTGGAAAAGCAGCAAGATCTGCTTAATATGGTGTATATTCCATGCACTGAATATAATGCTGGTTTTTCTGATCTTTTGAAAAATAGTGTTTTAATTTTACAAGGAAACCTGGCTTTGTACTTACCTACTGGTATGAGTGAAACTTAGGCTTTGGTTTGAACACATATATAAAAGAGAAAGGCCATTTTGTCTGATATCATTACTTTTTAAAGTTTTGCTGGTTTTAAATTTTATTAAATTGGTAACAAATTACATCTTACAGTATTATTGGCATCATGAGATCTCAAATAGTGAAAAAGTAAGAGCACATTTTAAAATGTATTTGAAAAAACATGTTTCAGATTATATTTTACATTACAGGAGTCTTAGCTTGTTTATTACTGTTTTAGATTGGGTGTGTAGAAATTGTCAAAAATTACATTATTACATTTTTAGACAGTTACAAAGTAAGGCAAAACTAGAAAAAAAGCTATGGACACTTCTTATCTGGAAATGTGGAAAAAATCTGGAGGTCATACATTTAGCGATTAGAGCTGGGACTGGTAGTCAAGAGATGACTTCAAAACTCTGCCATCTCTGTCCTATATACAATCCTTTAAAATCTTTTATTTCTTTAATTTATAAATGAATGAATAAATTAAATCTGACTTTTCTTGTTCAAAATAAACTGGAGTTTTCAAACAGATTCTGAATCATCTGATTTAACACTATGCATAGAATCAAGAGGATTTGGAAAAAGGATAGACATGGGCAGGAAGAGAAGCAAGTGCTCCTTCACACCCATTATAAATGGGCTTAAGGCTACTAAATCCAGATGGTCAGGAATCTCATAACCCCAACATAACCCACACATCTCAACTCTGCCCCAGCTCCCAAACACACACAGAGACACACCCATACACACTCTCTCTCTGCACCAACCTATTCAGAGCCAAGTAGGAGCCCCATTCTACAATATGCGGGAAATGCAGAGACATCCATGTATAGCCACTGTTTCCAGCCCTTCCTCAGGAGTTAAATGATACAGAAGGCCTTGCACCTCCATCCTGATAAATGTATCACTGATGCATTGATAATTGCTTCTCACAGTTTCATTTTAATACAGAATTATCATTCACAGCTTCCAGTTGCAATGAAATGCCAGTTTTATTAAGAACTAATTGTTTAAATGTCAGATTGTCATCTCTATTGCCATAAAAGATAAATTTAAAAAACATGATTAACTACTGAGGGTTAGGGTTAGGTTTAGGGTTTACTTTTACAGTTCTTACAAAATCTTAATTCTCACTGCTAAGCAAAAAAGCAATTAGAACTAAAAGGACAGTTAAAGTTATAGATAATAACTGACTTCATGTGTGTTTTCAGTTATTAGTATTGTACCGATAATTAAAAATAGCAAAGATATAGTTATACTGTTTATATAAGTACAATGGACTGTGAGAGAAGTGAAAATTGAGAAATAGTAATTCTACTTCAAAACCTCACAGTACAGACATGATATCTGAATTGCAGAGACAAAAGACAATTTTGCCATATATTGTAACCCCATCCTGCCGACAAAAGAAGAAAATATCATGGTGTCACGCTGTCTGGAGTTGCTAACTACCATGAGTGCCTACCTCAGGGAAGACTATCAAAAACTGGGTAGACACCCCAAACTAGTGGTATGTTCTATAATTAGATTTCCCCAACCCAGTAACAAATGTGAACTCCTGGATCACTATAACAGTCTTACCACGGAGTTCCACACAGTTCCTTTGGGCTCTCCAGTCTATTTTGCCACCCAGGCAAGATAGACTATGTGATAAATGGTCACTTACACCAAAAATCACAAAATATTCAGCAACAGAGGGTCCTGTGGCACCTTTAAGACTAATAGAAGTATTGGAGCATAAGCTTTCCTGGGTGAATGCCCACTTCATCAGACGGCAATATTCAGGTTACACCCAGTCCCAAATGGACCAGTCACTCACCCGGGTTGATTTGCATTCTAGATCTCACACCAAAGATAATGCTGGGAGCCAATTCTACAGTAAACTAACTAAAGGTTTATTAGCTAAGAAAAACAAATGAGAGTTATTGAGAGGTTAAAGCAGGTAAAAATATATGTACATGTGAATCACAGTCTATAACAGTGGTTCTCAACCTGTAGCCCCCGGGCCGCTCGTGGCCCAATGAGCACACAGCTGCGGCCCATGTGACATCCTCAGAGCCATACAGATAGTATATGTATTGTGTAGATGCAGCCCACATAACACAGAGAGCTGCATAGGCAGCCCACAATTTAAATAGGTTAAGAACCACTAGTCTATAATTTCAAAAGGTAGCAGAGATGTAATCTGCCAGTTTCCCAAAAGTCTTTTAGGGCTACCCAGAGTAACTCCAGGGATCTCCATCTTCTTTTCTGTTATTTTGCCTGTTAGAATCCAAACAAAAGATTTTTTCATGTGTCCATATTTATAGTTTCTTTTCACAGAAACTAAGCTGACAGAACAGCCCCCACATGTGTCCTTTCTTTCATGATGGGGAGAGAGGAATGTACTTAGAGACTTTGACCTCACACACAATGATCATATGCTTTCCATGCACAGGAATTAGCACTTTCCTGTTAAAGTTCTTCATTTGCATTACACAAGGTTTCTTTCTCATTTGATGGGTTACTTAGTTACAGGGGTATATACAATGCAAATGTTTGCTATTACATTGTAACAGGGTACAGATAAGCGAAAACAAGGCACGCAACATTCCCCCAGTTTTTCATGAAGTTTAAACTCTAAACACATTCTTATACATTTTAACATCTACTTTGAATTATACTAACACACAAACAAGCTGGCCTGGCTTACAGCTGTGAGTTTGTCAGTTCTTAAGCTAGCAACTGCGGCCTTGGCCAGAGCTGGCACTTAACTTACCAGCATCATGCACAGCATGAATATCTTCTTGTGACGATGACTGTAAATATGATTTATAAAATACTGTGAGGTAGCAGATATGCATCATTAGGTGCTACTCTATGGAATGTTTGAATGTATGCTGCTGACAGCCAGCTTCAAAGTCACCCTCCCTCCCCACCTGAAGACACCAGCATCTGAGCAAGGAAGCCCCTGGTCAGGTAACCCACTCTGTCGCAGACACCTTCCCTTTGTACTGTCTCCTCCATAAATCCCCCTATGTTTCCTCATAATAGTGGTATCTATTCTCCCCATGTGACTCATGCCTCCCACCCCATATCCCTGACCTGTTACCTAGAGACACTCACCATCCATGCTCCCAAAGATACATGATTTCTCTATGTCAACCGAGACCCATTTCACGATCCATGTTCAAAACACCTGTATCCCTATACATGCTGTCCTCCTGTGGAACACTGTCCCCTCCAAGGTTATACAGGGATTGGCCCAATATGTCCTGATCCTTTCCCTCTAGGGGAGCAAAACAGATGCCTCCTTCAGATAGGTGCCAACTCCACGGGTGCTCCGGGGCTCAAGCACTCACAGGAAAAAAATAGGGGGTGCTCTGAACCCACAGGGTCAGATTAATCTTTTGTGGGCCCCAGCATCTGGACTGTGGCCTCGCCCCCAACTCCACTTGTGTTCTGCCCCAAGGCTCCACCTCCATTTGGCCTCTTCCCCCCGAGGCCCTGCCCCCACCCTGAGGCGCCATCCCTGCTTGGCTTCTTCTCCCCGAGGCCCAGTCCCCACTCAGCCTCTTCTCCTCCAGGCCCCGCCCACACTCCACTCCGAGGCCCAGCCTCCAGCCTCGCTCAGCCTCTTCCCTCCCAGGCCCAGCCCACCACCTTCATGGGGGGGGGGGGAGAAATGGGGCAGAGAGGAGGTACCAGCAAAAACAAAAGTCCGCGCCTGTGGTCCTGCATCTTCATATCCACCTATCCCAAAACAAAGCCAAAGACAAGGGGACTTCTCACAGCTCAATCCTTTCTTCGTAGTAAAGAGGAGAAAGAGGCACTGTACAGTTCACCAGTGGTGAAAAAGAAAGTACAACAATGGCCAGCCAGTAAAATTTTGAAAAAGGTCGCATTTATACAACAAATGCCTGCCTTCCGCAGTTTGCCTGGATAAAAGGAATGAGACTGCTTTTGTGGCAAAAAATCCTAACACAGAAAATAACATACCATACATTCATTCTAATGATAATGGACGGAGTGCCAACCAACATTACTGGGGTATTTGGGTATAGTTTGGTGTACGGAACTTGGGAATTTCTGTAATTAAAGGCTTCTGGAGATAAAGCTCCAGGAGGCCAGTGACAGAGCAGAGACAGCTGGTAGTAAATGTCTATCTGTTCCTTTGTCCTTATTTGACATCTCAACTCCTGATAGTGTAGCAATGGCAAGCAAAAACTAACCTATGGTTCATGCAATTCAGTTCATGGTTGAATGCAATTAAGACCACCAAAATCCACTATTTACTTGTATTAACTGATACTTCTACTGAGCCAGGTTTGCCTAGGAATTTTTGAGCTGGTTGCTCAACTTGGCATGAGCTTGGGCTGATCTGGAATGTGCAGTGATCATACCTTTTATATTTTGAAAGGAGGTACCTCACTAAAATGGACTTGTTACAAACTGGCCCCCTGACCCACTATACAGTCACTAGTCTGTTGCAAGTGGACCCAATCGCTGGGTTCCACATGCTTTCAAGCTACCTGAGTCTGGATGTAGTCTAGTCACCATTTCTTGCTCTTGGACGCTAAGGCTCGCTCCTAGGTTCAAGCCTCTAGTCTGATACCTTTTTGGGGGATGTGAAACATTCCATCCAGCCACCCTAGACCCTGAAACCTCCAGTTACTTTCAAACACTCCCTCAGCACCCCACCTATGCTGAGGGCACTCTGAGCTTAGTAGTTTAATTCCTTCAGGGATAACATGGCAGGGCAGCAAGGAATATGGAGTTAGCAGGGGAATTTCTTAACCACAGTCACTTTACTCTTAAAGTAGCTGAGAGTTGCAGCTCTTTGAAAATAACAAAAGCCCTGAGACACACCCTCCCTTAATCTGAGCTCACCCCTTCTTGTGCACCTGTGGTTCATAGTGTTTCAGGTATGGAAGAGCCCCTCCTGTCCTCTCTCTCCCTCTCCTGCCAGTTTTTCCTAATATTTAATCTAAATCTCCCTGCTGCAGATTCAGCCCATTACTTCTTATCCTACCTTCAGTGGACATAGAGAACAATTGATCATAGTCTTCTTTATAACAGCCCTTAACATATTTGAAGACTTGTCAGGTCCCCCCGCCCCAGTCTTCTTTTCTCAAGACTAAACATGCCCAATTTTATTAACCTTTCCTCATAGGTCAGGTTTTCTAAATGTTTTATCATTTTGGTTGCTTTCTTGTGGACTCTCTCCAATCTTATCCACATCTGTGGTGCCGAGAACTGAACACTGTACTCCAGCTGAGGCCTCACTAATGCCGAATACAGTGGGATAATTATCTCCCTTGTCTTACATACAACACCCCTGTTAATATATTCCAGAATGATATTAGACGTTTTTGCAACTGCATCACACTGTTGACTCATTCAATTTGTGACCCACTATAACCCCTATATCTTTTTCAGCAGTACTACCACCTAGCTAGTTATTTCCCATTTTGTAGTTGTGCATTTGATTTTTCTGTCCTAAGTGAAGTACTCTGCACTTGTCTTTCTTGAATTTCATCTGGTTGAATTCAGACCAATTCTCCAATTTGTCGAGGTTGTTTTGAATTTTAATCCCATCTTCCAAAGGCCTTGCAAAACTCCCCATACCTTGGTATCATCTGCAAATTTTATAAGCATACTCTCTATTCCATTATCCAAGTCATTAATGAAAATATTGAGCAGTACTGGACTCAGGACTGACCCCTGTAGGACTGCACTAGACACACTCTCCTAGTTACACATAGTGATGGTCAGACCCCCGGCACAAAACAGGACATGACTCTTAAATTGACACCTGTCTCTGAACTACATGCTCAAACTTTGAAATTCCATATCCACCTCTCATGTTTGCCTCACAACCCCTCTGTGGGCCCCTGTGTAGAAAGCCCATTGTTCCATGGGTAGGCCAGTTGTTGAAAATCAATACCCCCAGCTTGAGCTTTGATGGCTCTCAATGATGGCCTTTCAATGAGGTGTCAACTCCCTTTCCCCAGCAGAGCATCTGTCTGGAATGCAGCATAACAGGGTGTCCCTGGGCAAATCCAAACTAATGCAGCACGGTGCCAATATTTCAACATGGGTATAAAACATACGTCAGAATTTTATACAGCCATATCACACTCCATCACAGAGTTCAGCAGAGTTATGAGATATATATTCTTAAATTAATTTTGAGTATATACCAGCCTGCCTATTCCCCAGGATTCCTGCCCCAAATAACCGAGACCTCCTAAGGTTTGGCATTGGCAATACATATCATTCTGTGCAATTTTGGTGTCAATCTCTATGATTATCCTTATGTTTTTACTAGTGGCAAATCCAGAATAAGAGTTTAGGGCCTCTTGACTCCCAGGACCATGCTTATTCTAGACCAGTGTTTCTCAACCTGGGGAAAGTAACCCCCAGGGAGGACGTGGGACAGGTTTAGGGGAGTCACAAGCAGGGCCAGCATTAGGGGGTAGGAAGCAGGGCAATTCCCTGGGTCCCCGTGCCACAGGGGCCCCAGGAAGCTAATTTACATGTTTTAGCTGAGCACCAGAGAGGGCTGAAGCCCAGAATCCCGAACTTAAGGGGAGATGGGGTTGCAATTTTTTCTATTGGGGGGGGGGTCCATGATTTTTTTTGAAGTCCAAAGGGGGTCACCAGCACAAAAAGGTTGAGAAACGCCATGTTGTATCAATTTTAATGGTGTTTTCTGAACCAAGAACTGTGCGCTATTCATTTCACAAATAAACTGCTTCCCATGCCCAAGTGACCTACAGTAACTCCTCACTTAACGTTGTAGTTATGTTCCTGAAAAATGCAACTTTAAGTGAAACGATGTTAAACTAATCCAATTTTCCCATAAGATTTAATGTAAATGCGGGGGGTTAGGTTCCAAGGAAATTTTTCTGGCGCAGACAAAAGGCATTATATACTGTACAGTACTGTACTGAGTGGGGAGATGCCCCTGGCTTACCCCTGGGGCTCAGGGCTCGGGGTGCAGGATCTGGGAAGGAGTTAGGGTGCGGGAGGGCACTCAGGGTGGGGTGCTGGAGGAGGCTCAGGGCTGGGGCAGGCAGGAGGTGCAGAGCACTTACCTGGGGCAGCTCCTGTTTGGTGCAGGGGATGAGCAGGTGGCTCTGCGCAGTGCAGCACCGTCCCCATGGCCGCGATTCTGGGAGCTGCCCCCCTGGGCAGGCAGTGCCACCCGGAAGGCAGGGGCTTTAGGGGCTGCAGGGCCCTGGCTAAGGGGGCCCCGGGCAGCCGTGCAGCCAGCGGCCGAAGAGAAGCGGTGCTTTCCCCTTCAAAACTGGCCTGAGAGAAGTCGCGCTTTGAAGGGGAAAGCGCCGCTTCTCTCCGGCCGCTGGCTGCGCGGCTGCCCCTGCTCCTCCTGAGTCCTCCGGCCCGTGCTCGCAGGGCTGCATTCCGAAAGGGGCTTTAGAGCTGCAGGCCAGGGCCCCCAGGCCCCCTTAGCCCAGGGCCCTGCAGCCCCTAAAGTCTGTGTTCTGGATGGCCCTGCCTGCTGCGGGAAGGGGGTGGGGGGCAGCTTCCCCGCTCGCTCACTCCCTCCCTCCCAGAAAGTCCTAAGCACCGCCAAACAGCTGTTTGGCGGCAGAGGAAGTGCTGGGAGGGAGGGAGGAAGGGAAGGGGAGGAGGCGGAGAAGTGGAACTTGTGCTATGCTCCCTTGTAAAGTCAGCCAAATGATGTTATAAGGGAGCATTGAACAACTTTAAACGAATATGTTCCCTAATGGAGCAGTGACGTAACTTCGAAGCAACATTAAGCAGGAGGACGTTAAGTGAGGAGTTACTGTATCTGTATTAGCTCTCTATTTGCATGTTAATGAAACTCTGCATAGTAAAGTGTTACCAAAATTCATTTAGCAATACAAAGAAAAAAGATAACTGGAAAAGACATGAAAAGGATTTTGATTACTGTAAGTACATTAGATATAGCTCCAAAAAAAATTCATTATCCAATCCTAGATCAGAAGCCCTTTTGAAATGCATATCATTATCACTATGGCTTGGAAAATATTGGTATATGATTAGTCAGAAAATACCTTGTAGCAAGAAGAAGAAAAATGTAATCTGTATTTTTCCTTACCATCAAAAGGAAGGATGTGAATCAAAAGTTACAACATAATGTGTCACATCTCATACCATGTGCCATCTTTAGACCCAGAGTGAAGTAGGTTTTATCTATACAATCTCTGAGCTGACACAACATTTCCTCCCAGGAGAAGATGACAGCCCTAGCATAGTATAAGAGACAGATATGGCTGTTAGAAAGCTAAGCTATTTCTTCATATTTGGAAACTGCTAACATAAAGTATTCTATATGTAAAGTTTAGTACCAATTTGTGAGCCCTTGTTATGGACAACATATGAGGCATTTAAGATTTTTATTTTTCCTCTCTCTCCTATTACTTCCCATAAATATCTCTTGGTCTACTTCTTTATTAGAACAAGGTGAACTACTTTGTAACAAACAATTACCAAACAAAATGTAGCCCCTTCTTCTAATTTCAAATATTGGAGACCAGAATTAGATATTTACAAGTATGTTTGGTATTTGATGAGTGTTTTATGTGAACATATTTCAGCCCATGACAGGGTTCTCGCAACACATTTTTTAGTGGCCTCAGAGTGCAGTCAACAACTCTTGCTGGTGGTCACACTGACCCTGTTTCCTAAAATACTTGATTAACTTTAGGAAAAACAAATAAATAGCACATGTACACATCCAAATCATTGTAATTTCTTTATGCGGGGGTTTGGGTTTTTTTGCAGACTCAGTAAAAATATTACCGTGAAAAGTGATATTTGTATGTTTGTTAATATCACTTTTTTCAGCAAATCCCAGGACAAATTAAGCCCTGGACGGGGTGGGGAGTTGGAGACAAAGGCAGTGGGGGACATGGTGGGATAGATGTGGGCTGGGGGAGGCAGTGGGGGCTGGGGGCAATGGAGAGGTGGGGATCAGCGCCAGGAGCCAGCGCCTGCTGCCGCGTGGCTGGGACTACAAGTCGGCACCCGGGGTCAGCGGCCAGGACTGGGGGTCAGAGCACATGGCAGGGGGTTGGTGCCCAGGGCCAGTGGCTGCTGCTGGGGTCAGGGATCAGTGCCTGGGGCCAGCAGCTGCCACCGGGGTTGGGCTAGAGACTGGGACTGGAGTCTGCCGCCACGTGGCCAGGGGTTGGAGCATGAACTAAAACCTCATGGCCAAAAACCGGGGCTGCCTGGAGCCTATCTCCCAACCACCCCAGGGCTGAAGCATGGAGGTGTTGGCTCTTCCCACTACACAGATCAGAGTTCTAGTCCCTGAAGAACTCAGCACCTGTTTTTATAAACCCCCAATGACCGAGATTCCACAACCTCCCTTGGTAACTTATTCCAACACTTCACTAGCCTTAGAAATGTTTTCCTAATATTTAACCTATCCCTAACTGCAGACTAAGCCCATTACTTTTTGCCCTACCTTCATTAGACATGGAGAGCTGATCACCGTCTTCTTTATAAGAGCCCTTACCATATCTGAAGACTTATCAGATACCCTCTCAGTTTTCTTTTCTCATGACTAAACATGCCCAGTTGTTGTTTTTTTAACATGCCCTCATAGATCTTGTTTTCTAAACCTTGTATCATTTTTTTGCTCTCCACTGGTCTCCAATTTGTCCAAAGTTTTCTTGAAGTGTGGACCGCTCAAAACCAGACCCAGTACTCCAGCTGAGGCCTCACCAGTGCCAAGTAGAGTGAAACAATTATCTCCCATGTCTTAGATACACCACTCCCATAAATACAACTCAGAATGGTATTTGCCTTTTCTGAACCTGAATCACATTGTTGGCTCATATGCAATATGTGATCCACAATGATCCCCAGAACCTTTTCTGTAATATTACTGCCTAGCAAGTTATTCCCCATTTTATAGTTGTGCATTTGATTTTTACTTCCTAAGCAAAGTACTTTACATTGTCTTTATTGACTATGGTTAAACAGCAAAAAATAAAGATCATACAGTCCCTACTTTGTAAACGCTGATGTTTGTATTGTATATATGTATGATGACAACATGGATTCTTCTGTTTGTATACAAAGGACTTGTAGAAATGTTGTGATCATTAAACTACCGTGTCTTTTTTAATGTAGTTGATACGAGGAAGCCAAGTTTTCAAAGAGCGGGTGTAGGAGTCGCTCCTAGAGTTATTAGTTTTCCTGAAGTGCAAGTACTTTCCAGTTTTTTTTAATTATTAATCCAGCAGAAGCATATTAGTGTTGCACCACTATACTGCAATAACAGCTTGAACAGCCAAGAAAAGAAACTGTAGTAAAGTTTGACCTTATTTTGGAACAGTTTTCATCCAAATCTAGAAGTGCATACAGTAGGGCAGGACAAATTATTTGTTGGCTGTATGACTGCAATTTTTTTTTTTTTTTTTAGATTTGATTCCAAAGCATACAGATTTGAAGACACTCCCATCACATACAAATAAAACCAAAAGCTAGTTAGCCATTCCTCCATCACCAAGCCTTGTTTAGGTTGCCAGTTTATTTAGCCTGAGTAGTGTTTCATAGGTTCTGAATGGAAGCTGATATTGTTTTAGGAGATGGGAACTATTCTTAGAATAATTGGCTGATGTTTAGAGGTGCTGAGTATCCACCCAAGCCACTGAACTCAATGAGAGATCGAGGTGCTCAGCACTTTTGAAAAATCAGACATGTGGTTTATAATTAAGGCTACGTTTTAGTGACAGGTATTTTTAGTAAAAGTCATGGACAGGTCACAGGCAGTAAACAAAAATTCACAACCCGTGCCCTGTCCATGACTTTTACTAAAAATACCAGGTGCTGGGGGAGGGCAGCCTAGCTGCTTGGGGGGCGGGGAAAGGGGGTGGCGCACAGCTGGGACCCCCACTGGTGCTGGGGTGGGGGTTGGGATTGGAGGGGCCAGGCAACCCCATCATATAATCCCATTCAAATGTATCAAGCTCCATTTTAAAACCAATTAGGTTCTTTGCCCCCACTACTTCTATTGAAAGGTTGTTCTAGAAACTCACTTCTTTGATGGTAGATACATCCTTCTAATTTCCATCTTAAAATTATTCATGGCCACTTTATACCCATTTATTCTTGTGCCAGCAGCTGTCTTTTAGTTTAAATAGCTCTTCTCCATCCCTGTTGTTTAGCCCCACGTTTCATGTTGAAATGAAACATTTCAACCTTTTTCAACCCAGAACAGAAAAATCCAGTAGCAGCTAGTTTGATTGGAATGTTCACTGCATCACTTAGTCCAGGCAGGGAGGGGCCAGAGGAGGATAGGAGTACTAGTGACTGAGAGATGTAAATAAAAGCGAGATAAATAAATAAATAAAACCTCCCTATAGCAGAGATGGAAGGAAGAGTGGTGGGGAGGGGGAAGCTGAAGAGGAGGGAGCCTCTTGCCACTCCATGAGGTGATGCTCAAGTATACGGGAGAACTTTGCAGTAGTGACAGGGCAATCAAAGGTGGCTGACTGCCACCACTGTGAAAGGGGCTCCCAAGTGCACAGGGGAAAGACTCTGGAACCAGTGTCTCTGGTCCCACCTGCAAAGGAGGCACCCAGAGGTACTGTGGAGGCACCAAGGACACCACTAGGGGCCTCTGATGTGCAGATGAGACTTTAGATGATCCAGTGGTCCCTTCTGGCCTTAATCTCGATGACTCTGAGTAGGCCTATGACATTCCCTATCAAGAGACACATGCACCTGTTGGAGACTGTAGGGCCTGCTGCACTAAAGCGGTGCTCCAAGTACAGATTTGATGGTAGGCAGGAGAAGTGGGCAACAGCCAGCTAATGCAATGCTGGCCATACATCCTTCCTTAGCTGCCAATAATGAAGAGAGTCTGAGTCAGGGGTACCAGCATCATATCTTGTAAATATTCCTCCACCATCATCTCTGCTGCAGCAGCATCGGGCTCCTGCTCCTTAAGGTGGGAAGAAGCAATGTGATCATTCCAAAGTCCCCCAACCTCTGCCAAAAGGAGGACGACGACCTTTTGCTCTCTCCCTTGGCAGAATCCATGTCGTACTGCCCACTGCTAGTGTTGCCTCCTGGTTGTGACAGTGTCTTGAATCACCCCATCAATGACATTAACCACCATGTCTTTCAGGGTGTGACTACATTACAGTCAGAGGTGTGACTGCAGCACATGTAGAATAGTTAAAAGCTACATTGGGTAACTAACACAACAATTATCAGTGATGCCACGGCAGCACAGGTGGCAGCAGAAGCTGTTTTTCCACCTGAAGCATGCCTGCCTCCCTGTTCTCTGATGAGAGGAAGGAAGCCATAGTCCTTTGAATCAGTAGTCTAGATATGTTGCTATCCAGTTATGCTCCTTCTCCCAGATGTCTAAGAGATGGTGATTTCCCAGAAGAAAAGACCGCATGACTCCCACCAGGGTTTCCCTACTCTGTTTCTGGAATATGTCTCAGTTCTCTCTCCAGCAGGCACAGCAAGGGAATTACTTGGTTGATCACTGCATCCCTGTGGTCTCAAAATGTCAAAGGAGGTTGGTTAACTTCTTCATGAGGAGCCAGTGGGTGGGTGAAGTTTGGAGGCTGGTGTTCATCTGTACTTTCCTGGGCCCACAGATGTGGAATTCTATCATTGCTTTTCTCTGCTCATACAGACTTTCCATCCTGTAAAACAGGGGTGGGCAAACTACGGCCCGCGGGCCACATCCGGCCCGTGGGACCGTCCTGCCCGGCCCCCGAGCTCCTGGCCTGGGAGTGGCAGTTTGAGTGACTCCTGTAGCTCTCTAAGTTTGTGGTGCACTGCACAGGTCTAGCTGAAATGGCCACAGAGCTTCCTGGCCATTGACAGCAGCATCTGCAACCCTGTATCCCACCCCTCCTAGGAATTTCCTCACAGAGAGACTGAGGCAGTGAGCAAGACAAGGGACAAGCTGGAAGCAACCATCACACTCTGCCTTTGTGATGTCTACTGCATTGTCCATTGCCAGAAACCCAGCAGACAGGTCCAGGGGCTTTAGCCACTTGGTGACAGCACAGCTTATTTAAGATGTTTCCAGAGGTGTGCTGTTTTTCAAGCCCCACATGCAAAGCATGGTGGGCTGTCGACTGAGGGTATACATATTGCAAGTGCTGTTGCTAATCTCTCTGCTGCTGCTCACCCAGATGATCATAAACAGTCATGCAGTCATTCTCTGACCACTGGTGCACATGTCCATGGACAGATGCGCCCTTCTACCTTCAGTTACCCAGTCAGCCCTACTGCACTTCTCACAGCAATACACAGTCCTGGAACTGCATTTTTAGGAAAAGAGGAGTGTCTAAGGTTCTGCAGGAGTGCCGCCAGCTTTTCCGCCGCCCTAGGTGGCGGAAGGTTCTGCCCCGAAATGCCGCTCCCCCACAGAGGCGGCAGAAGGTCCCACCGCGGAAATACCGCCGCGGTCGCTGCCCCCCAAATCGCAGCGCCCTAGGCGACTGCCTAGGTTGCCTAATGGGTTGTGCCAGCCCTGAGGTTCTGCCATCTGCAGACAGCTGCAGCCATAAGGTGTCTGCAGCCCTCATCCTCCACATGGGAGAAAGGAAATATGTCCACAGCCAACATCCTCACGCATCTGTAGCCAGTGTCACAACCCTAGGGTGGCTGCAATCATATTTTTGCCCCTTCTGAACACTCTCTGCTAAGCTGTCAAAATCGCGGCATTCACTGGCTGTGCCAGCCTCTGCTCCGTAGAAGACCCAGTGCCTGGCTGTTTTTCTCTGAAGCCAACCTGTTTCAGTATGTGCGCTCTGTGATTGAGTTCCATGTGTGCCAGCATGCCTGATGTGCCCAGCCTTTGTGGTGACAGCCCCGCCTGACCCTATGTCTACATAATTGGCAAATGGCACTGATACTTTCTCCAGTATCAACTTTGAAGTGTTTGCAAACCCAGGAGGATGTCTGTTTAGTGCAGAGGATGTCTGTTTAGGATGTCTGTTCAGGAGAGATTTGGGGGATTGTAGCTGGTGACAGTTGCTGCTAAGTTACATGCTGAGTGGGCGCAGTGCCTTCCCCTCTACTGTTCCCACCAAAAACCACGGCCGGCAGAGATGGAGTCAGTGATTGTCCTCTCATCTGGGAGCTGTGACTAAAACCCACATCCTTTCCAGAAATTAATGAATGGGAGCAGTGGAGCTAAGCTTAAGAGGAAGCTAATGGGTCTCTGATCATAGCTTGCTGGGGGTCAGCCTCTAGATCAGAACCTGCAACCTCAGGCCAAACTAACTGGAGATACACTAACCTCCTCCACCTCCTAGTATTGCCACATCCAGCACCCTGGTCAATTGTGCCTCAGGGAAATATTCCTTTTCAGAGAAGCTGTCTGGCTGGGGCAAAGTGGATTCTGCCAATTCCTGTTCCTTATGAGATTCTAGTTTCCCTCCCTTCACTCCCTGTGGTTCATGCTGCAGAGCTTCCACAACCCTTTCTCCACTGAGCAAGCCAGAAGTCATCTTTCTTTTTCCTAACCCTGAACTGCTCCATGGAAGAACGCTGCTTCTGAGCAGCCTCACACTACAATCTATTAATTCCACTGAAAAAGTTTTGAGACAGGCATTCTGAGAGGGATGGCACAAGTTCACCACTGCTTGTCCTACGAGCAGCTTCTGAAAATGTTTTTGTCCCTCAAACTATTGCTGCTTTTTATTCATAGATTCATAGAATGAATTCCTCTTTTTATCTTGCAGGATCGGGGGAAAGGATGATGGAGGAATGAAGGCAGGCAGGCTTCCTGAGGTGAAATAAATCATTGAATAATTACTGTCTCACACAACAGTCATGCCAGCAGCTACAGGGGCAAGTCAGACAGTACCTACTATGCCAGAGGAATTCTATCCTGACAGTCCTCAGTCTTCTACATTTCTTTCACTAAAGAATCAGATGCATCAGTCTGCAACTTCAAGCAAACAAAGTAAACAGTCCTGCTGCAACAACTCACACTGAAACTTCTCATGGGTAAGCTGAACAAATGTTAAACAATGTGCACTCACCCAATGAAGGAACACACAGGGCAACATGTGACAAGAGTGACTGACACACTACATTGTAATGGAATTTTTCAACAACAAGATGAAATGAAACAGGAAACTCAGAATGAAATTCTAAATTTGGAATAAAATGAAGTGGTAAAGTCAAAACAACTCAGTTTTTTAATTTCATTTTATTCCAAATTTTTGTCAAAATTGAAATGTCTCTGTGAAATGTTCTGATTTCAATGAATCAGCAAATTTTGATAAAAAATTCAATCAAAATTTTTTCAACCAGCTCTAATTCGTATGTCATTTGGGAAGGAGAGAAAGTGTCAGGAATCTGAGCAAGGGGTAGCTGATCTGATAGAGGGCACACTGAGCCCTCATGGATCCAGTTAACACAGCTAATTGGACAGAGGTCATTGGTCCTGCCAGACTAATTAACATCAGGGAGGCCAACAGCAACATTCCAGATGCATTGGGACCAGCAGACCAGGAGATGGAGCCAGCCTCACCTGTGCCTTAATTAATTAATTGTTTCTCTGTCTGTGGGGCCAGGACTAACTGGGGGGTCAAGTGATAGTTTAATGAAAAGCTGGGCCTTACAGAAGAGCAGCGAGAGATCTGTCTGAGGAGTAAGCAGGCTTCTGTGGAAGGCCCTGAGCCATTATCAGTCAGGTGGGTACCCCAGGGAAACCAGTGCTCTATGGCAGAGCAGTGAGAAACCTCAGGGAGCAAGCTGGATTTCTGTAGAAGGCCTTAGAGTAGGGTCTTGAAAGAGTATGGGAGTCTGGGCTCTATCCCAGAGCCAGGAAGGTAGCCTGGACTGTGAGAGGGACTCCAGTGGAGTCCAAAGCAAGGTGGAAAGAACCTTTTGTCTGTTTGGGACTACTGTTACCCTGAAATGGGACTGAGAGTGACCCAGACAAGAGGACTGAGCCATATGAATCTCAGAGAAAACACCTGCGTGAGGAGAATTTGAAGTAGGAAGTGCCTGCAGTGCCATGTTCCACCAGAAGGTGGTGCTAAAGGGCACCCATGGCCCACTACTTACCCCCAGAGAAAGTTCCCTTCACACTCAACACAGCAGAAGAAGAGCAGGGACCTCTGGGGAAGGTGGATTATCTCCAGTGGTAGAAGCCCTCCCATTGGTGTAGGTAGCATCTTCACTGAAGCACTGCAGCTGTGCCACTGCAGCCTTTGAAGTAGAGACAAGCCCTTAGGCTCCTTTGAAAAATCCCAAAGGTCAAATATCTATGTGCTCATATATTTTCTTGCCTTTGGGGAAGGCCAATTGCCCCGAATTCCATTTTAGGTTCAAATGTCAAGCTTTAAAAACACATCACACAAATGCAGGCCTCCTTGTTTGCGACTCAGAGGGGAGTCCACTTACCAACACATACCCCTAAGTCTGCCTCCTGCTCCCCACTTTCTCCTGACTCCTCATAGGATCAGGTCCTGTTTCCTAACACATTACTCATGCCATTTTCCTCACAGTCTCACTACCAGCACCTCTGCATTCTTCTGTCCCCTGCCTGGCTTTCACATGGCCACTAAGAGGCCACCATTTTGGAAATAATGGGAGATGCTGGCCATTTTAGCTCAGGGCAGTCTCACTGTCACCTACAAAAGGTTAAATGGATAGGGGGACCATTTTGCTGAGGGCAGCCTGTGGCTATGTTTATAGTTGAATAAGATATAAAATATGATGCCAACAATACAGTAAAGTACATTATCATAATAAAGCGCCCAATCCAACGTCCATTTAAGTTAATGAGTTTCTAGCATTGACCTTTTTGTAAAGAAAATTAAATTGAAATCTAAGTAAGAGGACATAATTAATTATAGTCCATAAAGTGAATTAACACCACTTCATCTGACTACACAATGTATTTCAAACTAACTTTCTCAAAAGAGAACCAATAATTGGCATGGGACTAGTGTTTGCAAATACTTGTGGCTTAAGGCAACACAATCAGGATAATGAATCAGTGATCAGGTTCAAGAGTTACTGGGGCTGCTTTTAAAATGAGAATTTTTTAAAATGCTAAAAGTTAAATAAACAAATTAAGTAAACTTTGCCCTTAGCTCTGGACAACAACTGATCTAATGGAGCTGCTAAATACACAGAGCAATAACTGAAAAAAAGAGCTGATTAAAAATAGCTCTGATAATTACCGTGGACTTTTATCAGATAGTACCATTTACTAGCTACAAAAACCAGATTACCTTTTGCTGTTTTCTTTAGAAGCAAATGAATATTCTTATCTATCCAACTGTAAAAGCAAACATTCTATATTGGGATGGACATGTAATGATTCTAGTAGTGCCAAAGTTTCCTAACCTTTGCTAAGGACATTAAGCTGTAAATAGATTTCTAGGTTGACTTTTGGACTTACAAAATAGCAAGGCATTATCATAAAATAATCTCGCCTGGCTGATTTTAAACTGTCCTATTGCTCTGTGTTATGGTGGTAAACTGGAGTAAAACATAAGTCCAAGATCAATGGCTATTACAGCCTTAAAATTGGAGGAATGATTGTCTCAATTTCAGGGACTGCTGGGAGTCTCAAAATTAATTTATGTTCACTAGAGCTGAGTGGAAATTTTTCCAACACAACACCGTTCCGTCAGAAAAACATAATTCACTGAAACCAAAACAAACACTCAGGAAACCTGTTGATTTTGACAAATCTCCATCAGAAACCTGCCAGCTTGTGGGCCTCCCCTGCAGCCCACCTAGCAGGCTGCCACAGAGCTAGAACCCCCAGGCTCCCCAGCTCGCAAGCCAGCTAGCTCTCTGATAGTCAGACCCAGCTGGCATGGGAGGTGGGAAGCTGTAGGAGCCCCAGCCAGGTGGCATGCTGCAGATCTGAGGTTTCCAGGCTCCCAACCTCCAGGACTCCTGGCTCAGTCCACAGCTCCCATGGCTTCTAGGCTCCCAACTCACCATTTGCCTGCCTGTTTTGAAATTATCAAACAACATATTTTGGTTTTTCAAATAAATTTTTTTAATAATCTTTCTTGCAATGAGAATTTCTAAATTTTTGGTTTTGTCTGAATCGAAACAAAAACAGATTTTGAAATCTTCCATTACACTGAATTGCCATTCTCTGCTCAGCTGTAATACACACAGAAATGAAGAGTCATGGGTTTTGCATGTCAGAGAGGCAATGTACTTTAATTTGGGCTAATTCAGAAACTCTGGAAGTTAGTTACCTGGCAGATGCTGGACCAAGTTACACCAGTTAAAATTCAAAATACCTCCATTGACATCAATGCAGATATACTGTGTAAAACTGGTGTTAAGTGGGAAGAGAATCAGTTCCAGAATCTGACCCACAGTATTTAATTTACAATTCTTTTGCCCACCCACAGAATGCTGAATCAGTGCAAGTTATACTACATTACCAATTATGGGTGAGATTCACCAGCACAGTCTGGCTGCTTTGAGCTGCTCAGGCAACACAAAGCAGCCATAAATCTGGTTTAAACAGCAAGTTAAGCCATTCTTACGACTGTCTTTCCCCGCTGAAGCAGTGTGAGATGCCTCGAGCATGCCCATAAATCTGGTCCCCATATCCAGTTTTATGGCCAAATTAAATCAATGACTAATGTACATCATCTTTGAATTTGCTCATTGAATCCAACTCCTACTGATTGTACCCTAACTCTCACCAGCCAACCCTATCCCTGCAAGAATCTATCTCAGCACTGGTTACCTGCACACATGTATTATTTTGGTCATATTTCAGGTTAGCGTGAAGCAATAGTTGAAGACAGGGGAAATTCATCTTTTGTTTCTTATTGTAGGTAGATCCGTGGAAGGAAGCTTTTATAACTAAGTGAAAACTTTATAACTTTACGGAAGGAGTTAGTGTCGTAAAGAACACTGAGGGCCAGATTCTGCAAGTTACACCAATATAAATCCAGAATGATTCCTATGAACCTATCAGTGTCTCTGGGCCCAATTCTGATTTCATTTCCACCAAAGCAAAAGAGATCAGAATCAGGCCCCCAGAGGTTCAAATCCTGAGTAGGAGATAAGGACACCAAATGTCTTTTACCCCAGAGTTCCCGTATAGCTTTCTGCTAAGACGTTCTGAATAGAGATTGCTCTTCTCTTTGTCATAGCTCACACAGCTTTGCTGTCTTCAGTCAAGAAGGAAAGGCAGGAATTACAAAATTATAAATGCTATCTCAAATTAAGCTAACAATTTCACCCTTTAAAAACTGAAGTTGGTTTTTATTCCAAATGTCCAGACAAAATGTTTAAGTACGGGTAGGGATTATTCCCACCCTTTACCTGGAATACTAGGGAAAATTTGTAAAAATAAGGAGAAATGTAAAAATAAAAATTTGTACAAATACAGAGTAGAACTGTGCACCTCATGAAGTATTTAAGGAGTGCTCTGTAGAAGCATTCAAGTCAAGAAAGCAGCCATTCCTGCAGCCCTTAATCATAAGAGTGGGCCCACAGCCCCACTATTTCCAATGGGACTATTCCTGTGAATAAGGGCTGTGGGATTGGGCACTGGATCTTGATCAAAGCCCACTGAAATTAGTGGGAGTCTTTCCATTGACTCCAGTGGGTTTTGAATCAGGCCCTCAAAAGTACAATTATAAAGAAGCAAAGGTTTTGAGCTGCTTGATTGAAGTGTAAGTATCAAGAGGTCCCTTCCACTCTATCATCTTTTATTAGATTAACACAGAAAAGGGTATCAACAAAGAGCAAAAACCTTTTGACTTTCAGTCCTTCAGTGCCTAGTAAAGTTTTAGGAAGGATTATTTTGGTGCCTATCCAAATGCCCTTTATCTTTATTAAACTGCAGTTAACCAATAGCTCACTATCTTCCTGGCAACAAGCAGAAAATATCCTATCCAATACGTACCAATGTCAAACTAGAACTTTGATCTTAAATAAAAATATTGGCACTGCTTACACAGGAAAGCAACAACAGAGAACTTACACATAAAGGGCATGTCTTCACTACCAGCTGGATCGGCAGGGAGTGATCGATCCAGCGGGGATCGATTTATTGTGTCTAGTCTAGATGCGATAAATCGATCCCTGAGCGCTCTCAAGTCGGTTCCTGTACTCCAGCTCGGTGAGAGGCACAGGCAGAGTCGACTGGGGAGCGGCAGCAGTCAACTCACCGTAGTGAAGGCATCACAGTAAGTAGATCTAAGTACATCAACTTCAGCTTTTCCTTTTATCTCTTCTAATTAAGACATAATCTGCCTACCGTTGAAGGACATCCATTTAGAGCCTAACCTTATCACTCTTACACACCTTGAATAGCATCTTACTTCACAAGTAGCCCTCTCTTACTTCACAAGTAGCCCTAAGTAGCCAATTGCAGAGTAAGATATCACTCAATGTTAGGAATGTGGTACAACTGGGACTTTATTTACTTAGACTATTTGAAAACAATTCATTCTGTGAATGTAGTGTGCAATCATATGCTTGGAGGACAAAATGGGGTTACTTTCATCCTTTCTTCACCAGGTATTAACAACAACAGAGGGTCCTGTGGCACCTTTAAGACTAACAGAAGTATTGGGAGCATAAGCTTTCGTGGGTAAGAACCTCACTTCTTCAGACTTGCATCTGAAGAAGTGAGGTTCTTACCCACGAAAGCTTATGCTCCCAATACTTCTGTTAGTCTTAAAGGTGCCACAGGACCCTCTGTTGCTTTTCACAGATTCAGACTAACACGGCTACCCCTCTGATACTTGACAGGTATTAACAGTTGATTTTTATAAAAGTACAGCCAACCCAAGAATTCCTGCCTTCTGTTGTAGCATACTTTACAACTGAACTCTTACTTTTTGTTTTTAATTTTTTTCATTCGTGATGAAAGCTTCAAAGAGTCTCTCACCTCACAAATGGTAGAATTGTGACTATATCAGAACCACCTACATCAAGATTACATTATAGGAAATCATGATGTCTAGTCTGAATCCTCTCTACTGGTTAATTATACTTGTTCGTCATCTCTGACGCTTTAAAGCCACATGACTCAAAAGATGAGTGATTAATTTCTATTGAAATAAAATATTTGCAAACAAATACTATCAAAGAAGAGGAAAGGACAGATACTAAAAGCTAGAAATTAGATATTTTCTTATTTGTTTCCATTTCCATTGTAACTGGTAATATTAAAAAAAATGGGGAAAATCTGCATGATGTGGCAAAACAGGATTATTTACCGTTGCTCCTC
This sequence comes from Terrapene triunguis, assembly GCF_002925995.2. Taxonomy (NCBI): domain Eukaryota; kingdom Metazoa; phylum Chordata; order Testudines; family Emydidae; genus Terrapene; species Terrapene triunguis. The sequence goes on along the minus strand of NW_020664492.1, from coordinate 8,229,366 downwards.
GTTAAAAAAAAAATCTGTTAGATATATTTCTACAATAACTATCAGGTGTATTCACCTCTAACTGGCCAAGTTCTGCTCTCAGTTATTTCAGAATAAATAGATCAATTTACTTCAATGGACCTACTCTGCATTTCCAAGTGAACAGAATTTGGTGCACTGACTATGCATTATTCTTATTTAATATAAAGGAAGTGGTGTGCATGCATTGAGGAGAAAGTTCCTAGATTTATAATTGTTCACACTTTTTAGGGTTTAGTGTTCAATGGTCAAACCCCAAAAGGTCAACACCTAAGAACAGTATTTATCCAGGAAAAGGAGAGGAGAGTCAGCATCCTGTCTGCAATGTGACTGGTTTCTAGGCAGCAGCTCCTCTCCACTTCTTGAAGAAATAAATGTGTTGTTCGGTTTCTGAAAATGCAGTTTACATTGTGAAAACTGGCCCAAGTTCAATACACAAACAATTCACTTAGATCAAGAAACAGAAAAAATGTATTTGCAGAAACAGAACATTTCTCTGATTCTTTGAGGAGAAAGGGGACTGGCCACCAATACTCTAGTCACTCGGTAAGGGGACACTGACTCTTCTCTTCCTTATCTGAAGGATAGTGTTGCCCCTTTTCAATCCGAGGGGCTAGTCAAACTTTGGGCCCTTGGAGGTGTTCCAAATGGAAGTATAAACTGACTATGGAATCTCATGTTTTCTTTGATGCAATCTTGTTTATTTACAAGGAATGTACAAGGTCCTGCTTCTCCAAATGCAGGAGGAACTAGAATCAAAACAATAGCTTCTTAGGCCTAGTCTACACTAGAAAATTAGGTCGGTTTAGCTATGGCAGTCAGAGGCTAGGTCTACACTACAGCGGACTTCCGACCTAAGATACGCAACTTCAGCTACGTGAATACCGTAGCTGAAGTTGCGTATTTTAGGTCGGCTTACCTGGCGGTGAGGACGCGGGAAAGTCGACCGCTGCCGCGCTGCCGCCGACTCCACTACCGCCTCTTGTCGAGGTGGAGTTCCGGAGTCGACGGTAGAGCCATCAGGGATCGATTTTACCGCGTCCTCACGAGACGCGGTAAGTCGATCCCCGATAAACCGATTGCTACCCGCCGGATCGGCGGGTAGTGAAGACGTAGCCAGAGACAGAGCCGGCACTAGGCATAAGCAGACTAAGTAATTGCTTAGGGCTGCAAGCAGCTCAAAGGGACCCCTATTCGCTTTTTATTATGTGTTGTGTGTGGAGCCCCCCCAGAGTTTTCCCACTTATGGCCTCCAATGGGCTAGCACCACCTCTGATCAGAGATGTGAAAAATCCACACCCCTCAGTGGCATTGTTAAGCTGACCTAAGTCCTCATGTAGACAGCACTAAATCAACAGAAGAATTCTTCTATGAACCTAGCTAATGCCTCTTGGGCAAGTGGATTACCTACGCTGACAGGATAATCTCGCCTGTCAGCTTAGGTAGTGTTTACACTGAAGCACTACAATGGCACAGCTGTGCCACTGTGGCATTTTAAGTATAAATATGCCCTTAGCTTACAGTCCCAAGCCTCCTGAGTCAACACTAGACCCAAAACCCCTCTCCAGTTTTTTTCCAGGGTCATACACCATGCTCACAGGCTGTTGCTTGGATTTCTTGCTTCTTACCTCTGAGTCTGTCTCTGTTCTGTCTAAGTTTCTGTATCTGCACCCCAGTTTCTCCCTCTAATCTCTCTCTCTCTCACACACACACAGTGGAAACTTCCAGCTACATGGTGCTGGTTTGTGAGGTGTGGCCCCTTAACTGTCTCTTACAACTATCTTAAGTGAAGGGTGCATTCACACATCAGTTTTAACAAGGTTCTAACTCGGCCCATAACAAGGTTTAACCCAGCTCATAAAAATAGGATGGATCCTATATGTGTCAGCTTTCTACCATTCTGTTTTCTGGCTGTAGACTTGAGAGGGTGTCAACCTCTATGGAGTCAACCTGTTCTATTCAACTTCTTTTGTTAATAAAAGCACATAATTGCACCCATTTCTTACCCAGTTTTGGAGTCTTAGACAAGTCAAAAACAAAGCGTTAGCTTAAGAAAAATATTCATTTTCCCCAGTACCCTAAAACTAAGAGCCAGATCTTCAGCTGGTGTAAATCAGCATAGCTGCATTGACTTCAGAAGAACTATCCAGTGGTTTGTTTCCTACATACTCTGGGAGAACAAAAATAATCTAAAGTATACTCACCTACATTATACATCTTCCTTATTATTTATTAGTTAGATAAAATGTGCCTTATTTTATCAATTCAGAATTTGAAATGAGACTACTGCAAAGAGCTTTATAACTAGTGAGTGGACATTTATAGAACATGTGACGCTTTCAAGTGGTACCCAGGGTTGTGAGGCACCTTGCTAATACCTTCCCTTCGCATGAGGAAGCCTTATCTGTGCCTTCTGCTGGTCAGCTCCCCAACTCTATGTGCAAAGGCAACACAAGCATGCCCCTCTAGGCCTAGGCAGGCCTCACTGCCTCTCTACATGTTAGCAGTAGGTACACTGCAACCCCCAAGCCTTCTGAGCATATCCCTGGAGGGCCCAGCCCCTGATCCACTGGACGGACACTCACAGAATTCCCAAGATCCACTGTTCCGAAAGGAGCAGTACACCCCTGCTTACCAGATTCACCTCAGGATCACCGCTCCACTCAACTCACCGCACTTAGATTTGTTAATAGTGAAATTAAGTATAAGTTTATTTAACAAAGCACAGAGACTGAAGTAATAACAAGAAGAAGTATTGGAAACAAATGGTTACATATAAAATAAAATCCTAACATGCATTCTAGAACCTAGACTTAATTAACTAGATACTTTCATGTCTTGTAGAGTAATGTTCACCCGAAGTCTTTTCAGTGTTTTACAGACAGTCTGGCTGGGACCCTCCTTTCATACGACAAACACGCTGTTAGCTTGTCTCCTCAGTGAAGGATCCTGTGTTTTTTGTGCCTTCCCTGACATACCAGACTAATCCTTTTATCTTTGTCATAAACAGGATACCCCCCTGCTATTTTATTTCTTCCTGTAGATTTTCTCTCTTGTAGATTTTGCAATTTTTTTTGACTGACTTTTAGCTTAGTGTGCAAATAAGCCTCCGCTGTGAGACATACAATGCACAATACACACGTGGCCAGACAGAGAGATAAGCATCTGTTTCCTCCTGCCTGAAAGGAACATGTCCAAGGTATGTCACTGCCCGGTGACCTGCCTTAACTCCCAGACATTAAGAACATACTTTTTTAGTATAGCTACATAATTTCTGAAATATTATCCATACATACATTTCACAATGATAAAGATGACCAGTGGGTTACGGACTCTCAGTAGAGACCTCACATACCAACCCTTTGGTTATGCAGCTATTTGACTCAGGGAATCCCTGTAAAAATCTTTGCAACCCCTATGCCCTCTGGCAGTTAGCACTGAGAAGTCCCTGGGTCATGCATGCTTATATTTCTCTCCAAAATTAGCACTGTGCACATGCAGTAATTGGGCATGCAGTTTCACTAGCAAGCACTTCAACATTTTCAACAGGTGGTGCTATTGGACAAATCCTACAAAGGTGACTTCTATAGGAGATGAAGTTGACTCAGCACTTCACAGGAAGCTCACAGCATTTTGCAGGATTGGGGTCTAAATCATGAGAGCTACTGTGCACCTAAAAGAGCACAAGAAGTGGTAGGTTGGCCAGGGGTTATGACCATAAGCATTCAAGTGACTATGCAACATGATTAGGCACATATTTAGGCACCTAAATTTAATCAACGTATTTATGCTTGCAAGTATTCATGATGTATTTTAGAAGTTCTCTATTTATAATGTTTCATTCCACAATTCCTATATGTTGAAGTATGGAACCATATACTGGATTTTCAACATTATAAAATGTTTTTTTTTTAAACTATCACCTTTGCCCTAAAGTTCACAAATTGAAAAATGTTAACCACAAAGCAGAACAAACAGTGACTATGTAAATTAAAAAGTTCAAAAAATGAAAAGGTAGTACATATAACAGTGTAAAATGAACACATAACCAGCCAAATTCAGACCCAGGTAAATGCATGAAATTCCACTAACTTGTTTACACCAACCCTGAATTTGACTCGCATTCTAATTCTTATCTGATTACTTATTCAGATAATAAATAACTTATCCTCAGAAAGAGTCCAATATCCACATTAGTATCTGTGAGATTTAAAGGATTCGAGGGACATGAATTAATACTTTATGGTAATCAACATTCTGTAAAATGCATCAGTAAAAAGACTTGCACGAGCTTCTTTTTGCACATAAAGGTCTTTGTTTTAATAAAAGCAAAAAAGATGCTAGAAACTCTGTACATATTGTAAATTAGGGGATAAATGTGAAAGGACATGTATATTAGAGAGATAGGGTGTTAATCTGTTGATAGCCAAACAGTTGAGAACAAAGGAGTTTTTCTGAAGATATTCAGCAAGCTTGATTTCACTGGGACAAGTAACGAAGGAGAGGTGTAGTGGAGAGACTCAGAAGGTCAGTTGGTGGAGACAGATCAGATGATGAGGTGGGATCAGAGGAACTGGGACTGGTTGGGGAGAGAGACTGGGAACAAGGAAGAGAGCTGGGAATGGCTGGGCAAGAAGAATTGGACTGGGAGCAGGGTAACTGGGAATGGAAGCAGGCGGGGAGCCTGGCACTCGGACAGGAAGACCAAAAGGGGAGGCTAGCGTGGGCTGGGCAAGGAGACTTGGATTGGGATGAGAAGCCTGAGGAGTGGAGACTGGGACTAGGACGAGGAGCTGGGTTAGGGGAAGAGACAAGACTGACACAGGGATAAATTGGACTGGATGGGGCAGAAGGGGTCAAATTTCAAGGTAACAGACAAAAGAATCTGTGCCATTAGCAGTGATTAATTTATGCTGAGGCTTGCTAGGGCTGAGGTACGGCACCTCTAAACTTGGCACTTCATAGCCTCAGCAACTCTGGGCTTGCCGCATCAGTTATGAAAGTAAAAAAAAATTGCTTGAGCCCTGACACAAATTACATTACAAATTAAGTACTGGCCACTAGTCAAAGCCTGGAATGAAACCCAAGATTCCTGAATCTCACCACTGCTCTGCTGTCAGCAAATATCCATGAAAACTGCTGAAGAAGTGCATGTCTCATCCTCATCTAGTGCTGTTCCACAATGAGAATGACAGCCTATCAATGTTACTCAGTTAATCAGTTACTCTGTTAGCTCGAGTGGCAGTGGTCTGTGTGTGGATCTAAAAATTCCCTGCTTGATGATACATGTGGGTGTCAATGTGATGCCACACGATGGAGTTTGGGGGGCAGCAGGAGTGTTTCAGTTTGCTTAAAAAAAATCTAGAATTTTACACACACACAAACTGTGTTAAAAGAACACTATTAAGGTTGCAAAATAAAGCACTCAAAAGTTTTGAAATGCCTGTGCAACTTTAATTCAGTCCCCTTATGCATAAACATTATGATACCGTTTTTAAAGATCACATACTATAATTTTCTACAGGACTTTTGCCTCATTCAGTGCACTGAATGGGATGGTGCTACCACACACCTTCCAACTATTGCAACAGGGGGGTGGTTTATTCACAACCCTAAGCAACATAAATTATGCTTGTATAGGCTGTAGTGTAGACATCGCGCTAGCTACTATAACACGGGGAGGTGGAGTTCCTTCGGTGATGGAAAAACCACTTCTGTCGTTGTAGTCTGTGGCTACGTCCTCACTACGGGGGTGTGGGGGTCGATTTAAGATATGCAAATTCAGCTATGCAAATAGCATAGCTGAATTCGACGTATCGGAGCCAACTTACCCCACTGTGAGGACGGCGGCAAATTGACCTCCGCGGCTCCCCCGTCGACGGCGCTTACTCCTACCTCTGCTGGTGGAGTACAAGCGTCAATTCGGGGATTGAATGTCGCGTCCCGACAAGACATGATAATTCAATCCCTGAGAGATCGATTTCTACCCGCCAATTCAGGCGGGTAGTGTAGACGTAGCCTGTGTCTACCCTACGGTACCATAGCTATGCTGCTGTAGCACCTGTAGTGTAAACAGGTGCTACACATTTCCTAAACATTATTTTTGTGGAGAAGACACTACATCATTCCACCACGCAAACGTACAGCGCTGAAACTTTTTTTTATATTGCAGATGGCATAGTCGGAAGTTGCAGATTTAATATAGTGGCAATTTTAGCAGGGATACCAAATGTATTTTATCTTCTCCGGTGGATGGCAATGAATTCACAAAGTCTGCGCACCACACAAAAGTTGGATAGACGTTAGGGAGATGGATATTATCTGCAAGAAATCTACAAACATGTAGAACTCCACTTCATCTCCTTTGCCTGCCTCTGAATCCCATTCATCTACTCTAGAAAATATCCTCTGTCTGTCTCAGTAAATCCCAGTGTGACATATTTTCAGATTCCCCCAACTGTTCTTAGAGTAGGCGTACATCGTTTGCAATGCTCTTCCTGGGAACCTCCTTCCTTCCACGATCGGCAACTCCTGCCAGGCATTTCCCAACTTGGCCAAGTCCCGTATCACTGCCAGTGGAAATCTGCGCTAACAAAACTGACTTTGTAAATCCCAGCTCCTCAGCCGCTTCCTCGGCGTGTGAACGAGAAAGCCCTTTTCCTCTCTTGCCCTCTCCTCCACTAGCCAAGCCAATCTCCTCTCCCCTGTCCAGCCACCGCTCCTTCCCAGCTGGGGGAGGGATTTTATCTCCTCTCCAACTCAGAGACGGGCTGGGAGAGGAGACTGAGGCGCTTTCGCCTTCTCCCTCCATGTGGGGCAAACTCCTTGGCCGGCCTGCCTGCCATCCAGCTCGGCTGGGAGTGGGCATCACCCCCCATCCATCCATCCATCCCTAGGCGTTTCCTCCCCTCCATCCCCTGCCCGCGGGGCGCCCAGCCCTTACCTGGAGGAGGTTGTGCGCCGCCCTGTAGCCCAGCGGCGGGCCGCCCTTGACGCCCGGGGGCAGCCTGCCGGTGGCGTAGCCGTGCCAGGCCACCACGTAGGGGTTGTCGATGGTGAGCCAGTAGCGGACCTGGCCGCCGAAGTGCTTGAAGCAGAGCCCGGCGTAGTCCCGGAACAGCTCGGCCAGGGTCCGGCTGGCCCAGCCCCCGTAGGCGTCCTGCAGGCGCTGCGGCAGGTCCCAGTGGTAGAGGGTCACCACGGGCTCCACGCCCAGCTGCCGCAGGCGGGCCAGCAGGCGGCCGTAGTGCGCCAGGCCGGCGGGGCTGGGGGGCGCGGTGCCGTTGGGCAGCAGGCGCGCCCAGGAGAGCGAGAAGCGGTAGTGGGAGACGCCCAGGCGCCGCAGCCCCTCCGTGTCGCGGAAGAGGTTGTTGTAGCTGTCGCTGGCCACGTCCCCGCCGGCGGGCGCCGAGGGCAGCGGCTGGGGCTGGCGGGCGCCGGCCGGCGCCGCCCGGTGCGCGAAGGTGTCCCACACCGAGGCGCCCTTGCCGCCCTGGCGCCAGCCCCCCTCGGCCTGGTACGCGGCGCTGCCCGCCCCCCACAGGAAGCCCGCGGGGAAGGTGTCGTAGAGGAAGAGCTCGTCCTCCGGGTAGGGCAGGCGGGCGAAGCGAGCCCAGGTGCCCGCGCCTTGCCCGGGCTCCCCGCGCAGCCGGCGGCAGCTCAGCAGGCAGAGCAGCAGCAGGTGGAGCGGGGCCGCAGGTGTCATGCTGCTGGGAGGGCGGAGAGGGGACGCGTGTGAGCGCCTGGCTCCCGCCCCGCAGCCCCCTTTATCCCCTCCCCGCCCCCCCGGGTGGGCACGGCCATTAATCATTACCTAGGTGCTCAGCGCCCTTCGGCAGCCTCGGCCGGGGAGGGGGCGAGCTGGATCCTCGGGGCGTCCTCCAGGGGCGCGCCGGGCTTAGCCGTGACTGGGGGGGGGGAAGGTCCTAGGGGTGCACGGCCCGCGCTGCCAGGATAGGGAAGGGAACGGGGAGCAGCTGCCCTGTAGGCTCCAACTCTTGTCCCCGAGACGCAGCACGTCGGTTTGTCTCTTTCCCTCCCCTGCACCTGGAGCAAAGACACATGAGCGCTCCAGAGACAAACCCTGCGGGACCCATTGCAAAGGGCGGCAGGTGGTTATTGAAATGGGGCACTGGGATGCCTGGGTACCTAAAACGCCCGCGGTGCCTAACTTTAAGCACACGCCTTTGAACACGAGCCCTTTGCTGCTGCCGCCTTGCTCTGCTTCCTTCTCTGGAGGGAGCCATTTAAAACCACTTTGGGATGTTTTCTTTGAACCGATTAAATCAATGATTGATGGAGCACAAAGGCAGGTGAGAAATAACCTGAGGCTCCTAAGGAGCAGTCCGCCATACTGTATGGGGGAAGGAATCTCTCAGCACCCCCGTGCAGCAGCCCAAATCTGACTGGGGAGACACTTATTGCCAGCCCCAGGCTTGGGCTGTGACGGTGACCACACTTTTAAGTGCAAAGCACTGGTGCGGAATGGATTTATTGGACAGAAGTGACGAGTAAGCGTTTCAGCAACTGTACCAAAGTCAACATAAAACAGTCTTCAAGAAACGTTTTAACAGGCGTCTAAATGTCAACTCTTCCAGAGCTCTTGAGACAAATTTATGATTAAATTGCCTTTCCCGGTCATTTCTCCACCTGTGCTCATGGATAATTAGGAAAGAAAGGGGGAAAGTACAAAACCGTCCTGTAATCTTAGCTCCAACAGTGGAAAAACTGGCTGTGAGGACTCAGAGGAACTAAATGTATGTCTACACTGGAAACTTCAAAGCGCTCCCGGGGCAGCGCTTTGAAGTGCGAGTGTGGTCGCGCGCGAGTGCTGGGAGAGAGCTCTCCCAGTGCTCCTGGTAATCCACCTCCACGAGGGGATTAGCTCCGAGCCTGTCTACACTAGCGCTTTCAAGCGCTCAGTAGACTAGGTTTATGCTGCTAACTGGAAGGCTGTACTTGTGATCGCAACGAGTCAAAGTGAGTATCACACCGACAATCACAGACAACAGAAATGGAACGGACTTATAACGCCCTGGAGTCACAACCCCCTTGCAGTACAGTTACATACAGCACTTTGTCTAGCAGTTTTAAATGTCAGAGGCACTGAGGCTCCAACCACATCCTATAGAAAATTACTTTAAAAATAAATGTATCCGATGTTTTTCAATCCAGCATCTATTTCATGATACAATATCAAAAGTCACCGCAGCTGCGATCATTCCATTTATGCAATAAAAAATTAATTGACCAAGAACTCTATACTCTCTCACCCACGCATATACTAGTTTCTGGGTAGCCACGCACAGGCAAAATCCTATTTTCCTTTCTGGAGGTGAAGAGTATGGTATATGATTGTTTGCTGCATGAAATTAGAAATGCCTCACAGATCTTTAGAGGGCAAAATCCATCAAGCAGTGTATTTAAGTTTAATGATTTTAGTCACTCCCTTTAATTGCTTGTGTGAATGTGATATGTGGACTGTTTCTAAAGGTCAGGTTTCAAATGGCTACTCTTCTTATCTCATTTAAACCAAAAAAATCCGACTAGAGCAGTCAAATAAAAAAAGTTGAAAAGGCCAGTATTTAAAATTCAAATATTTGAACTCTAACAGTTGGGGCATCTAAAAGCAATATGCATCTGCTAGAGAGGCTGATAACTACAGATAGATGTTCCCAGGAGATAAAGTTATTATTTAACCAAAGAATGAAAGTATTATGATAATTTAACTATTTTTAGAAAAATAATTGTCTGCAGAGGGGAAAAGGCAGGTAATTGCTTATAATTCATTGTATCTCAAGCAGCAATTGCTAGTGAAGCTGGAGGTTTTACCTATTTTTGAGGTTGATTCTAACCTTTCACAAGCACGACAGACCATTTTACTTGGCTTTTCATAGTGTTCCATCTTTTTCCCTTTTGGCACTGATTAGACTTGAAAGGGTTTGTTTGCTTTGTTTTTTAAATATAGGAACCCAAATTTGCCATACTGGATCATACCACTTTAAATTAATCAGAATGAATGGAGATTCTTCTGTCAGATGGCTAGAGCTTTAAGTTGATGGCTGTACAGGGGCAGACTGTACCCATTAATGCTGTGCGCAGGAAATTTATGAAATGGAAGCAAATAAGAGTGTAGGTAGGGGTTGATACTGTGATGGTGGTTAATCAGCTGCAAGGAGTGTATTTCCAGGCTGATAACCAGACAGTAGCAATACAATCTGATCAGCTGGATACATTCTATTCCAGTCCAATTAAATAACAATTTGTTTCAAACGGGGCAATACAAAACACTTCTGAGTTTGTGCTGAGTAGCACCTAAAAGGTTTAATCAGTTGCCCCAGCAGTAAATTAGGACTGGACACCAATAAAACATTTCAGTGCAAAGAGCGGTTTAATTTTTCTGGTACTGTACAGTGAAAATACCTTGTTTGTTGGGTGGTCTGTGAGTTTTGCATTGCTTTTAAACATGCTCTTTTGTGTAACATGCCATGTTGCTGTTCTCTGTTTTTTTTTTTTTTCCTATGAGTTTACTGGTTAAGGAAGAGGAACATATGATAACTATTATTAATATTAAAGGTAGTGACCAGAGGCTCCAGTCATACTTGGGCCCTTTGTGCTGGGTGCTGTACAAACACATGGTAAGAAACAGTTCCTATTCTGAAGAACTTGCACCTCAGAACTGCCATGGACTTCACTGTGTAATGAGTGTAGAATGAAGGTCATTCTGCTACTGATCTGGGTTCTTAAATCTATCTAGTTTACCCCATACCATGATATCTGAGCACCTCACAATGTTTTTAATTTATTTATCCTCACATCATCACTGTGTTACCACTTAAACAGTTTTGCATTTCTTAAATAGAAGATTTGTAAGTCATCTTTATAACTAAACTGTGCTCCGTGGTAAAAGTAAATCAAAATAGGAAAGGGAACTCACGTGTTTTGGTGGTGGTTGTCTCTGGTCATGACACCAGACCATCTTGAGGTATGGGATGCAGCAAGAAGAAGAGAATGCGGAGAAGAGAAGAAATGTATCCGTAAGTTCCTTTGCCCAAACAAGCCCAAAGCCATCTAGGTAAAGGTGTGGGCAGTGTGTGGAGCTGTGCAATAGTGGATCTCTGAAGCTCCCCACTCCCTTTCCAATAAATCCCATTGTATAAATTTAACCAGGAAGGAGACTCTGAACTGATGTAGAAACAAATACAAATGGGGGAGGGGAGGTGTTTCCCTTGGAGAATTTTTAAATATCTGATGCAACATTTTTGAAGATGTATCACAAGAGCACTTTTATGCCAATGACAACTATATATTCTGTAAAAAAAACACCAGTGAGTTTGCACCATTAACATCAAGGCTCCTGTCAGTCATACACACTTAAAAATTAAAACCATGACCGGTGTTAGTAGAAATGAAGAAGAAAGACAAAAAAACAGGGAAGGTTATCCTGCTATTCTGTGCATACAATACTGGGCTCATTCCCATCCACAACTAGATCTCTTAACCCCCCCCCTTCCTCCTTCTCGGTCATGTCCCCTAAAAACTAAGTTAACGGTTACATATTTCATTGTAATATTTTGACACAAGACTTTCTATATAACAGTGTCTTTTTAAAAATCTTACATTGTCTCCCAGATTTTCTCTTTTCTTTTCCTTCCTTTAATTCATTCATTCCCCGCCCCCCACTTACTCCTGTCTGCCTTTCTCTTTTCATTAATCTTTAGTTTTCTCTGTGATTAACTATTATTTCCCCCATACTTTTTCTAGTGCCCTAGTTCTCTTCCTCCACCTCTTTTACCTTAATTTCTTTCATTTCCCCCTCCCCACCATGCTCTCAATTCACACACACACACACACAGTTCATCTCATCCCCTTCCCATGACTCACTTACAACCAGGGTATGAGAATGGAATATTCTGAGTGAACATAGTTCTCTCAATCACCCTCCCATTCTTAGCTTCCCATCTTCTCCTCTCACCCCCTGTTCCTATCTTCTGTCAGGCCACATCCTAATTCCATCTTCAAGTCTCTTGCTCCAATCTCTTACATTTTCCCCCAGTCACTCCTCCTTGATTCCATCTCCACATAGGATGAAAGAACTGACAGGTCTGTTTTATTGCCTCTAGGATCTAGCTAGGTCTCTCTTTTCTTCCAGAGAAGAAGGTAAGGTAGTATCAAGATGTGTCCCCTTCCTGTGCTCTGTCCCAGAATGGGTGAGAAAGTCAATAGAGGAACAGATCTTCCTCTAGAGAACAGAAGATTGGTAGAGAACTCCTGACTCGGACATCTTGTCTTCTCCTGTCAGGTTCAGCTACTATTCCATCTATTGGCAGGAAGGCTGAGGACCTCAGAAGCTCTCCACCAGGTTCTAGCGCCTCCTGATACTACTAGTTCATATTCCTTCAGAGTCCTCAGTTCACCAAAGAGGATGGGAAATTCTGTGGGACACAGTCCCAGTAAGAGGAAGAATGAAATGAGCTCTCAGTCTGCTTTTAATAGAGCAGAGAAAACTGTACTCTGCCATTCTCCCCTTTAATTTCAGGTTGTGTGCAAACCAGCATTTTGAAACCAATTAGGTTTGGTTCTCAAATGATACTACAAAAGCTTGATTGTGTGCCGCTGGCTCAGTTTAGAAGTGACAACACACTAAAAGTACCTAAGGTGACCTTTCATATAAGAACAGCATCCTTAGTTCAGGTATACCTGAAACACTTCAATTCACTGTTGACAGTCCTAATCTTTCAAAACTGCTGGCCAGATGCTATGTCTACTATGATGAGTAAGATCCACAAAGGCTTAAATGAATAGATAATGTTGTCTTACTTTAGTTACTATTAAAATGAATGCAATGTAGAGTTTTCAATATAATTTATATCTGTAAAATTCTGTCCAAACAAACAGTCTACAGATCACTTTCTGCAGGGAGATTGATGAGAACTGCGCTTGCTGAAGTTTCACAGCAGGACAAGTAACTGCTAGCTGAATGATAACATAGGTCAAGTATTTGTTTCTTGCTGAGTACAGCTCATGCAAATATTCGTCCATTTTTACTATGAAAGGAAGATTTGGTTAAGCAGGAATAAGTATGGTTTTAAAGTATAGTAGCATTGTGTGTATTGCTGCAGTAAATGTTCCATCCACGTTTTCCTTCTGAATGAAACAACTACATTCAGGGAATTATATAATTTTAAATTCAATTGGGCTGAAACTTCATAAGCATGTCATTTCAAACTATAATGCACTGCACCTTAATACGTGTACAGAGAATTTGTATGGCTACACATACAAACATAAAATCATTATATTCCGTTATATCTTGTCAGGCATTCAATTGCCTGTACGCATATGGTGCCTTCTAATAAATATAATTCTTGTATTACACAAAATATTTTAAACCATTTTGATTGATTATCAAAAACTATATTTGAGTCTGAAACAGAATGAAGTAGCTACTATCCAGCATAATTCTGTAGATCAAGACCTTGCAAAAGCAAGGGTAGAACAGAAGAGGAACCTCTTAGCAAGACTGTCCTCCTCATGCATTCTGTTGCTATCAGTCCCATTCAGATCTGATATTCCACCATCATTGCTACAATTATCTGTCCTCTTCTTTCATCTGTTGCAAGTCTGTGAAGTATAGAGAATTGTGGGGATGACAGGGAGAGGCTGTGGAGGATCACTACATCAAAGGCTGTAGATAGCAGGTGGCTGTAATGTTCTAACAATTCATGAACATCCTGCCCGTATCTGACTAGTCCCCTTTACTCAGCAGTGAAGTCTAGAAATCTTTGGTATCCATATGCCTGTGAGCAAACCAGTGTATTTGGTCTGCCTCTGCCATAGGTGGGAGAGAAGACCCAAATCTTGGTTGAAGGAAGTGATGACAAGTCTTTGGTAGAGGCATATTTGGTACACCCTTAGTCTCAAAACACAAGCAGAGGATTAGGTGTCTTGCAGTCCTGGGCAGGTTCAACTGTGGTGCTAAAATCAGCAGGGAGAGGGATTTGGGCAACAGTTTTATTTCCTTGTCAACACATATTCGCCAACACTGGACAAAGATGCTGTTTAAATCCTGCAGCATGGTAGAAGAGGACACTTCCACAAAAATAAATAAACCTTTCATTCAAAATGAGATAAAATAGAAGGATGCATGTACTAGATTTAAGATACTCAGTTTAATATTTGACAAGACAAACTTTCTAAAATTTTTCCAAGATTTCCAGACTTACAGTAAACACATCTACCATTGGGCTAAACCACCTAAATCTAACACCTACTAGGTATCAAACTTTGATTTATAATGCTCTTTTATATATGCCCAAAATATAATCTGTGCACAAATTTAGCTTGAAAAATGCACTGCATTCTGTATGACTAAGTTTTATATTTGCACAGATTTATGGAAGAAGGTACCCTTTAACAGTTATAGTGTAGATATTGCTCATCTGAGCCTAAATGAAAAAAATAAAAGTTATATTTCTCTTGGAGGACAAAGACTTTCACATAGATACAATACACCCACAGAGGAAAGATGGACCATGATGAAAAGCAGACCTTATGAAACTCGCATTATAGGATACAAGATCAAGATGTCTATTGAATTTAAGAAGTTTATTGCATTTACTCAGTGTAGAGAAACTCATACATTTGATGAACATAGGGAAAGGATTCATTCAGGAGCGCCGCCAGCTTTTCTGCCGCCCTAGGCGGCGGAAGGTCCCACCCCAAAATGCCGCCCCCCACAGAGGCAGCGGAAGGTCCCGCCGCCGAAATACTGCCGCGGTCACCGCCCCCCAAATTGTAGTGCCCTAGGTGACCGCCTAGGTCGCCTAATGTGTTGCATCGGCCCTGGATTCATCATTGCCACACTTACTGTCGAGGTAACGAAGAATCAAGATTTTTCTAGAAGATTTTTCTCTCTTTTATGTACCAAGAAATACAAGAGATTTTTTTATTGACTTAACTAAGCATCTATAGAACATGCCCTTAAAATGAATTTTCACAGGTGCAATTCCTGGCCATACAAAATGATTGGTTGATATTACTCTTTTCAGTATTAACTTTGTGGCCTGGTAACAGATACCCAGCAAAGTTAATTTTGTCTTTTATGATTAACTTGGCCAGATCGTCAACTGGTGTAAATCAGCATAGGTACATTGACGTCAATAGAGGTGCACCCATTTACCCTATCTGAGGAACTTGGCCATGTGTCTTTTTAAATCCTTAATGAAATATAAGTTTGAAGGAGAATTGAAAACAGAAATAATAAAAAGCTGATCAACTTATTAAACATTTTTACATGTTTAGCATACCCTTCTACTTTCTATGCCCATCATCATAGTACCTGTGCGTCTAACACATTTTCCAGAATTTGAGATTATCATGCTTTTCCGTTGCCCCAAATATTCTTTCTTTAAAGTAAACTAAAAGTAGCCTTGATGTTTGAAGGTCCTCCAAACAAGAAAAAGCCACAGAAGAGTACATAACTGGAGGTTCTTCGAGATGTGTGGCCCCTATTTGTATTCCACTGTGGGTACGCATAGATGAATAGACTGCCCATAATTCCAAAATATTGATGTGCATCCAGGTCTCTTGGGGTATCCAAGTGCCCTGTGGCAAGTGCCTGTCCATGTGGGCTCCCCAGCCAGAGCGGGAGACATCCGTAATGATTGTCCTGTCTGGTAAGGGGAAAAGGAAGGGAATGCCCACACAGACTTGATGGGGATCTTTCCACCACAGTAGAGATGATGTTACCTTGGTGGGAACTGTTACTATGATATTCAAGAACCATTTGTTGGTGAGTACACTGTTTGAAGCCATGCCTGCTGGCAATGAAGGTGGAGTCTGGCAAATTGTGTAACATAAGTGCATGAGGCCATATATCCCAGGAAAGAAAACAAGTTCTGATTGGTGTTCTAGGGTTGTACATGAACTGATCTATTATTGTCCATTGCTTGGATCTTTCCATCAGTAGAAAAACTCTTGCTGTGACTAAATTTAGGGTTGCTCTGATGAAGTTGGAGTGAGACTTTTCAAAGTTTACGATGATCCTTAGGGAAGAGAGGAGATGAAGCACTAATGAAATTGACTTATAGGCTTCTTGATGTGTCTTGACAATGAGAAGCTACTCATCGAATTGATAAAAGCTGGTGAAGCTGTCATATCTGATATGGGCTGCTATGATCAGGAAGACATAGGAAAAGACCATATAATCTCTATGGATAGAAACTCCATGCTTGAATAATGAATATAGCTGTAGGAATATACTACTGACCACCTGACCAGGAGGATAACAGTGATTGTGAAATGCTCAGGGAGATTAGAGAGGCTATAAAAACAGAAAACCCAATAATAATGGGGGATTTCAACTATCACCATATTGACTAGGAACATGTCACCTCAGGACAGGATGCAGAGAGAAAAATTCTGGACACCATTAATGACTGCTTTTTGGAGGAGCTAGTCCTGAAACAACAAGAGGGGGAGCAGTTCTTGATTTAGTCCTAACTGGCATACAGGATCTGGTCCAAGAAGTGAATATAGCTGAACAGCTCAGTTATAGCAAACATACTGTAATTAAATTTAAAATCCTTGTAGGGGGGGATACCACAGAAATCCCCCACAATAGCGTTTATTTTCAAAAAGGGGAACTACACAAAAATGAGGAGGCTTGTTAAACAGAAATTAAAAGGAAAAGTCACAAATATGAAATGCCTGCAAACTGCATGGAAACTTTTTAAAAACAACATAATAGAGGTTAAAATGATATGTATACTTACACACACACACACACTAAGAGGACCAAAAAATGCCACCATGGCTGAACAACGAAGTAAAAGAGGTGGTTAGAGACAAAAAGACATCCTTTAAAAATTGGAATTCAAACCATACTGAGCAAAACAGAAAGGAACAAACTCTGGCAAGTCAAGTGTAAAACTATAATTAGGCAGGCCAAAACAGAATTTGAAGATCAACTAGCAAAAGGCACAAAAACAAAAACAAGTACAGTAGAAAAAAGAAGCCTGCCAAACACTCTGTGGGGGTCACTGGATGATCAAGTTGGCAAAGGAGTGCTCAAGGAAGATAAGGCTGTTGCAGAGAAGCTAAATTAATTTTTTCCATCAGTCTTCAGTGCAGAGCACGAGATGGGGATTCCCACACCTGAGCCATTATTTTTAAGTGACAAAACAGAGGAAATGTTCCAGATTGGGATATCAGTAAAGGATTTTTTGGAACAGATTGATAAATTAAACAGTAATAAGTCACCAGGACCAGATGGTACTCACCCAAGAATTCTGAAGGAACTCAAATATGAAACTTTAGAACTACTAATTGTGGTATGTTACCTATCCTTTAGATTAGCCTCTGTACCAGATGACTGAAAGATAGCTAATGTGACACCCATTTTTTAAAAAAGGCTCCAGAGGCGATTGTAGCAATTCCAGGCTGGTAAACCTAATTTCAGTAGCAGGCAAATGGGTAGAAACTATCCTAAAGAACAGAATTATCAGACACATAGATGAACGCTATATGTTGGGGAAGAGACAACACGGCTTCTTGTAAAGGGAAATTATGCCTCCACAATATATTAGAATTCTGTGAGGGGGGTCAACAACCATGTGGACAAGGGAGATCCAGTTGATATAGTGTACTTGGACTTTTAGAAAACCTTTGACAAAGTCCCTCACCAAAGGTTCTTAAGCAAAGTAAGCTGTCATAGGATAAGAAGAAAGGTCTTTTCATGGTTAAAAGACAGGAAACAAAGGGTAAGAATAAACAATCTTTTTTCACAGTGGACAAAGATAAATACCAGGGTCCCTCAAGGACCAGTGCTGTTCAACGTATTCATAAATGATCTGGAAAAGGGGTAAACTGTGACATGTCAAAGTTTTCAGATGATACAAAATTATACAGGATCGTTAAGTCCAAAGCAGACTGTGAAGAGTTACAAAGGGCTCTCACAAAACTGGGTGACTGGGCAAGAAAACAGCAGATGAAATTTAATGTTGATAAGTGCAAAATAATACACATTGGGAAATATAATCCCAACTATACATCCAAAATGAAGGGATCCAAATTAGCTGTTACCTCTCAAGAAAGAGATTGTGGAGTCATCGTGGATAGTTCTCTGAAAACATCTGCTTTATGTGCAGTGAAAGTAAAAAAAATTAACAGAATGTTAGTAACCATTAAAAAAGGGATAGATAATAAGACAGAAAATATCATAATGCCACCACATAAATCCATGATGTGCCCACATCTGGAATACTGTGTGCAGTTCAGGTGGCCACATTTCAAAAAAGATATATTAGAATTGGAAAGGTACAGAGATGGGCAACAAAAATGATTAGAGCAATGGAACAGCTTCCAGATGAGGAGAGATTAAAAAGACTGGCACTGTTCAGCTTGGAAAAGAGATGACTGACAGAGGATATGACAGCAGTGTATAAAATCATAAATGGTGTGAAGTAAGTTTTATTTACCTTTTCACATAACACACAAACCAGGGGTCACCCGAAGAAATTAATAGGCAGCAGGTTTAAAATGAACATAAGGAAGTACTTCTTCACACAACGCACAGTCAACCTGTGGAACTCATTGCCGGGATGCTGTAAAGGCCAAAAATATAACTGGGTTCGAAAAAGAATTAGTTAAGTTCATGGAGGATAGGTCCATCAATGACTATTTGCTAAGGTGGTCAGGGACACATCCCCATGCTGTGGGAGTCCCTAAACCTCTGACTGCCGGAAGCTGGGACTGGAGGGGAAGGGTGAGGATAGGTCACTAGATAAACTGCCCTTTTCTGTTCATTCCCTCTGAAGCATATGGCAGCGACCACTGTTGGAAGACAGGCTACTGGGCTAGATGGACCATTGGTCTGACCCCGTATGGCTGTTCTTTTGTTTTTATGTCCACTTCCTCCAAACCAACCAACATTAATTCTATCCCCCACTTCCACTCCCACTATTACCCCACTTCTTGCTGAGGTCACTTTCTCCCTTGGATTTTATCATCGTATCTTGCTGCCTTTTCGCTTCCCTGATGAATAGTTGATAACAACCCCTGTTGGATCAGTACAATCCCAGGTTTACAACACCCATCTCATGGAACTAGAGTCCTGGTCAATGCCTCATTACTGTGACATCTGGTAGGGTCCTTACTGTATTCCCTTACCTTCACCCAGCACTGGAGGGAAGGGCAAGTCTTCGAGCAGCCACCACATTTATGGGCTGATCTACACACAATGTACACGACTAGATTAGTTTAGAAATTGATATTATTAAATTGGTATAACCCCCTAGTGTGGATGCATGTTTGCTGGTATAAAGGTGTTTATATCAGTAGAACTTATTTCTGTATATTTAGGGGAATAAGGTCTACTGATGATAGAACTTATATATCAGTATAACTGTCCAAAGTAAGGGGTTGCATTCATTTAACTATAGCCATTTCTAAACTAATACAATTAAATTGGTAAAAAAATTGTGTTTAGATGAGCCCTGTATTCAGCACAGGAGGAACGGGCAATGGAGAGATCATAGCAGCTTTTGAAGCCTTGTAAATCACAGTTTGCTCATCATGAGATTCCAGATGAGTTAATAACAGATAATGGCTCACAATTCACACATGGCTCATTTTGGCGATTCTTATTGATATTTCAGTTCAAGCATACCACATCAGACCTTTACTATGCACAATCACTTGGGTTAGGAGACAAGTCAGAACAAACAGCAAAGAACAGAAGAGAACAAACCAACCCATGGAGGATACTAGCTCTGTTTCTTCAGGACATTTAGGATGCTACTGATTTTGCACATGTACGGATAGATGTAACGCAAGCCCATCTAGTCACTGACAGTGAAGGAGCAGCAAACAGACTTCAGGTGGCAGATCCACCTCAGTGGCTGAAAAGGGCAATGCTGATAGCACTGTTTTGAGAACAAAAAGTAGCCATGTGATCAGAAATTATTACAGTTCAGACACAGCAGTTACTGATTGATTGTATAGGTTTGTAAGCTGGTATTATACTATACTTGCATTTTAAATATTTTATGTTTTAAAAGAAAAGTTGTAATTAGCCAGTGACCCTGTGTTGAGTCGGGGCATGGTCCTTTGTAACCCAGTCACAGGACAAATGAAGGATTCAAAACATTCCATTGTGACCTTCCTGATTGTGAAGTTCCTGACTAGCAGCAAATCTTCATCTACAATTCCCCCAACATCCCCGATAAACACATGCACACATATGTCCAAATTCTGCAATCATGTAATAAGGAGTAACTCTGAATTCAGTGGAGTTATTCCATGTTTACAGTGGTTACTATGAACTGAGAAGTTGGCCTCTGCCCTTGCCAAATCACCTGTTCTCAGCCCCCAATACACACACACACACACACACACACACACACACACACACACACACACA